>NW_015090921.1:4726610-4726861 GCF_001431845.1 Calidris pugnax
GGGCCGGCGGAGCGGCACCGCCGGCGCGGTGTTGAACGGCAGCGCCGCGCGTTCAGCGCTCGCTGCCATTGGGCCCGGCGCCGCTCTCCCGTCGGCAACGCGGCGGCGGTTGGGCGGGCTGTGCCGCGGGTCTCGCGCTCCGCCGCTCCCCGCCGCTGCGTGATGGCTGCTCCCGTGCGGGCGGCGGGATGTCGTCACGGGCTGGCCGTGCCGAACGGTGGGGCCGGCCCTGCGGCGGGGGGAACCCCCGC
>NW_015090921.1:4726871-4800058 GCF_001431845.1 Calidris pugnax
GGGGCCGGCCCTGCGGCGGGAGAAACCCCTGCAGACCTCCCTGCCTCTGCGGGCACGGCGGCCATAGACCGTGATGTCACTAGCCGCTCGGGATTGTTTCTTCGGTTGTTGGGGTTTTATTTTTATTTTTTGAAGCGGATTTCTTTCCCATTTGATTATCTTCCTGCTTTTAGCACATCTCAGTGCAGCTTCGAGTACTTTTGGCCGCTGCTGGCTAGCTAGGTGTTGCTCCTCAAATATAAGGCCTGTATATAGACCTTAAAGGCTCTGTTGGGTAGAGAAGTGAAGTATCTGAAGGTGATTAGAACTTCAACTTCCACAAATACACATTTTCCTTGAAACATGGGCTTAGAAACCCCATGCTTAGAATAAAACAGGCTAGTGTGTATGACCAAGTGTAATAAAATGTGTGAAATTGTTCTTGTAATAGACCGTCTTAGTGCTGAAATAATGTAGCTTTTGGCTACTGTAATTGCACATAATGGTACTGTAACCACACACATCTTTGGCTTGATACTGTGAGCGGTGCTTATGGTAGCAATAACTACAACAGTGCAGTGCAAGAACTTTAAATGTTAGGAAACGGAGACTGTGACACAGTAGCTCTTTGTATGCATAGATTTTTTTGCTGAGTGCACGATTGTTGAGCTTTTTTGAATCTATTTCTGTGCAGGTTGTACCTCAGGTAAATTTAAAGTTGCAGGCTTTCTGCATCTCCTAAACCAGATTTGAAGTTGCTTTCATGGTGCATTTTCTTCCTGAGCTGAGTTTTGATGTATATTGCACAGTATTAATGTGAACACACTTCATGGTTGTATGTTCACTACACATAGAAACATGCTGTGTGTGTATGTAGAGAGGGTGAGTTGGTGGAAAATCACACACAATTTAAGATGCGATTTCTTTCTCCCCATTCAGTGTATCTGATTTTTAATAGGAATTTATATTTCTGTTGTGTTTTTATAGATGAACATGAGAAAACTTTTCTTGGGGATAACTTTTTGTATTGCTGGGACTTAAGATGTGCTCTGTTGAAAAAGCAGGGCAACATTCTTAAAATAGAAGCTAATTTTTAATAGCTAATTCATCTTGTGTTCCAGACTCTATTAAATAGTCCTGAGTGGGAGGATGATTGTGGGTGTGTTTGTGGGGAAGTGTTTCCTCAAAGTAAAACTGAAAAATAATCTTGTAACTTCACAGGTTTTAAAACCTGTGCAGAGCAGTTTGGGGTTTTTTTTTTCCTCTAGTTTAATTTTGACATGAAGTTTTGAAGTGCAGAGTTTAAAGATTAGAAGTAGATCTCTCGTATTTTGTAGGTGTCAAGAACATTTATCATGGAGTATAAACTGCCTGCCTCCTGAGTTTTGAGGTCATTTCCCACGTGCATGTGGCAGCTGGTTTGCACAGAGGACACTTTTCTCCTACACTATCCCAGTCCTAACAAAATAAATGTGTCTTATTGAATACCTAGTTCATTCAAAATTTGTGAATTTGGGTTAATTCTTCGGAAAGAAATGTGATTGTTTTCAAGCAGTTAACTGCTAGTGATGGTATTTCCCTCTTTATTCTGGTTCCCACCAACTAGACGATTGATACAAGAATCAGTTGGTTTTTGTCAGTGTTGTATTCCGTATGTAATAAGGATCCAAATACAAACATTGGAAATTGGGAAGTGCTTACTTTAAATTTTCACATTGAGAAATGTACAGGCTGTTTGAAAAATGAAGTTGTTAATGATCTTTTGTTAGAGTGTTGACATAATATTTAGCCTGTGAGGTAGACACACAAAAGTGGAATTGTGTATATGCAGAAAAAGGCAACTTTTTTAGTTCCCTAAACAGTGATTAGGCTAATCGTAACAGTACAAGTTGATGTAAATTATATCCATAATTCAGAAGATAGAGGTAGCTAAGGTTGCCCAGTGCTTCACATTCGTCTGTTTAATCTTAACTGCTGCTTCACATTTTATCCATTTAATCTTAACTGCATGGGCTTTTAAGAGGTTAGTTTGTCTGTTTCTCCCCAAAGGTTATCCATTTGAACAATTTTTTTCCCTTCTATTCTTTGTCTCTGCCTGGGATGGATGTTTAGAAGTTCTTGGGGTTGAGGTGGGTGGGCGCAAAGAAATTCCAACCACACATAGACCTAGTCTTTTTCAGTAAAGAAACTTGGGGGAAATGTTTTTAGTGTTCTTTTTTTCTTTTTCCTTTCTTTCCTTCTTTTCAATTTTGGGAAGTTTTGGAGCTCTGAGAACTTTTTCTTTCTGGCAAGAGCAAATGACTTTTGCTTTTGTGTTAGAGATGTGCCGTTTGCTCTTCTGAAAACTTCTGCACGTTTAGCCAAATGCTGTTTGTTAAGCAAATGATTTGAGGAGCTGAGGCAATATCGGAACAAAGAGCACTTTGAAGTATCAAGTGAAGCAAGGAGTTCTGTGGTGGCAAAGCATTAAATGAAAATACAGTTTAAAGGTGTCATAGCCCCCACGTCTCCTAGGCCTAAATTATATACACAGAGGCAACCTTGATTTGATATATCCTAATTGTGCTTGATTTTATAGTACTGATTATCTTTTAAGTTTTTGATGCGGAGAACTGTTACAAAAGGGATTTCTCTTGAGACTCAATTACTTTCTTAGGCTGTATTTGAATAATTTTAACTGGGTTTTCCTTTTTTCCAGAATGGTGAACGCACATAGAAGATTTTCAGCACTGTGTAGAATTTGCATTTGATTTGAGAAACTGTAAGAGTGCTCATCATGGAGAAACAGCAGATTGTCTTGGGTAGCCGGGATGGTGGGACTGTGTCTGGTGCAGCGCCTGCTTTTTTTGTCATCTTGAAACAACAGCAGGGAAACGGTAAAGCTGACCAAGGAATCCTAGTAGCAAACCGTGATGCCTGTGCCCTCGCCAGCAGCGTATCAACTCCAGTGAAATCCAAAGTCAAGACTTGCCTCCCAGCTGACTGTGTCTCGGGGGGCATTACCGTCACCCTGGATAACAACAGTATGTGGAATGAATTCTACCATCGCAACACCGAGATGATTCTGACGAAGCAGGGGAGGCGCATGTTCCCCTACTGCCGATACTGGATTACAGGGCTGGATGCCAGTCAGAAGTACATCCTGGTCATGGACATATCCCCTGTGGACAATCACCGATACAAATGGAATGGCCGGTGGTGGGAGCCCAGTGGGAAGGCAGAACCACATGTTCTGGGTCGAGTGTTTATTCATCCAGAATCCCCTTCAACTGGCCAGTACTGGATGCACCAGCCGGTATCCTTCTACAAACTCAAACTTACCAACAATACCCTGGACCAGGAGGGTCATATAATCTTGCATTCTATGCACCGTTATCTGCCACGACTTCACCTGGTGCCTGCAGACAAAGCCACAGAAGTCATTCAGCTCAACGGCCCAGATGTCCATACGTTTACCTTCCCACAGACGGAGTTCTTTGCAGTTACAGCCTACCAGAACATCCAGATTACCCAGTTGAAAATAGATTACAATCCTTTTGCTAAAGGATTCAGAGATGACGGGTTGAATAGTCGACCTCAGCGTGATGTTAAACAAAACAGTAACTTAGAATTGGAAGGAGGGGATGTTCTTAGCGCTGCTAGCACTCGTGGTCGTCCTGCTGAAGTTGATGCATTGGATTTGCATCAGAGAAGTTTAGATTCTTCATTCGTTGCTCAAAATCCATCAGATACTGATCTGGAAAAAGAGTCCTTTAATGCAGAAAGGGACTTCCTGCGTTTCCTGGACACTGACCTGTCTTTGGGTGATATGCCAAAGCTAAAACAAGAAGTCTCTGAAAGGTGGGTTGACACTCTATTTCTGGAGCAAATACTGATTGAGTGGGGTATTTGGTAAAAGATTAAATAATAGAGTGGTCAGTATACAGATTTACAGCTAAAGCTTCCCTGACCTGAAATGGTAGAACACTTAGTATTATTAAAGCTTTTCTTTACTTAACCAGTCATGTATGAGTCTGGACTTTCTAACACGTCCAAGGAGTGTAAGAGTTCAGTATTTTTTCCTATGTGTCTTTAAGTCCCTTTCTAAAGAAGTGTTGGAGGATTTCTCTTAGCTAAATTTAATTTGTCAGAGTTTTAAATGGACCACATTGCAGTCATCAAAACATCACCTTTCTTTTTAGGGTTGCTTTACCACAAGCGACGTGCTGTCTCTGTATCTTCAGTTTTCATCAGCGGAGGGGTGAGGGTGTGTGGTGTGTATGGGTATTTAGGTTGGGTATGTGTAGGGATTGCTGCAGGGCAGTTGTAGCTGGCAGCGTGCCACTGTTTTGTCAATAACTGCTTGCGTGAATTCTTTTATTCCACAAAGTAGTATGAGGTAGCCTGCCTGTTGGTAGCCAGTTGCCTCACGTTTGCTGTGAGGTAAGAGAATCTGCACCTGGGGAAGTACTTCAGAGTAACTCTTACCCTGTTCAGACCTTAATTGCTTCATGGTAATTTTATGTCTACCTAGGTATCCAGTATTGACTTTTTGAACTGTTCTATGCGTATCACACAAACAGTAGTAAAGCAGCATAGTGTATACGGAGAGCCAGCCCGTAATACGGAACATGCTAACCAGGAAGCGTTTGTGTTGGTAAACCAAGCCTGGCAAAAACTACTGTTTTACTGGAGTTCCACTTAGCTTCCAAATTCTAAGCAATAGAATAGAGCAGCTTTAGCGAAGAGTGAATCTGTGTCAAAAGATGTGTCCTGGTTTGAGGAAATACTTCGAACCTGAAGAAGTGATTTAAAAAAAAAAAATTAAGTGACAAAAGCAGCCATATATAGATCAGTACACCAAGAAATTATTTAACTGCAGGATATCAGGATGATGTTAATGGTGTAGTTGGAGGCCAGTTCTTAGAAGAAAAAAAAAAGTTGTGTTTGTGATATAATTATACAGCTTGTTTCAAAGGCTGTATTACTGTCCTACTTCATTGTGTTTTAGAGAGGACAGAGTTCTGCTCAAATGTTTTTTGGTTTGTTTTTTTTTTCCTTGCAGAAAGCATCTCCTTGCCTTTTGAGTAACTGAAAAACTTCAAATTACGAAGTTCTCCATTCTTTGATACTTTATTACGTTTAGTTGTAGTAATTCTTAAGAGTACTAGAATTGCTTCTTGGATCTAGTGTCCTGACCTTTTTCTTGCAGTATTTTTCAGTGTCAATGTAATAGAAAGAAGCATGACTTGTAGACATCTTATATTCTCCAAAAATGTTGTAAATTCTAGAGAAGCATGTCTTGAAGACTGAAAGTGCACTGATGTCAGGCTTTCTTTAGTTCCTAAGAATACAGCATGGAGAAGTGTTTAGATAACTTTGCATATTGGAAGTAAAATAGTAAAACTCTGAAAATAATTACTGAAAGGTTTATTTTGTCTTCAAAGTGATATTTTTTTCTCCTTGGGATCAGCTGCAGTTGAAAAAATTAATTTTTTATCACTGTATTTGGCTGAAGGGAGTCACTGAAGCAGGTTATTTGGAAAACTGTTTGAATTGGAAAGCTTGGGGTGGTTTTGTTCCCTTCTTTCCCAAGGAACAATCCCCATTGTTTTTAGGAGTCAAGGACCTTCCTTAAGAACAGATGATGCAAATTGGCAGACTTAATTTCTTTTGGTCCAAAGCATGTTAGATGCCTTCACTGGTTTTACCTCCAAGACAATTTATCTCTGAAATGTGCTGAAAGCTGCACAGACAGGGAAAGAGTGAAGGGTTTTTCTCTGTTCTGGTCTAGGAAGCATCTATCATTTGAGGAAAAAAAGTTACCACAGTCCTAGAAAACCCCCTCACGAATTCTCCAGCTTTTTATTTTATGTTTCTGTAACCTGTGTGAAAAAATCAGGTTCTGTACTTGGAAAGAGAAAAATGGATCTGATCCAAGAAACTGCTGAACTGTCTTTTTATGTGTTGGGAGTTTTTCAAAATGCTAGTTCTCCTTTTTCCCTTAGGTCTGTTGAAAATATTTTCATGCTTTGCAGTTGAGATCTGTTCATAAATGCACCAGCCTTTCAGGGACAGTGTTGAGCAAGTGGCGTTTTTCAAACTCGATACATAAATATTTACATATTAATGAAGATTGGGCATTTCTTTTGTCATAGGCCAGCTATTACTAGCAGCTGATGGGCGCTATCTTACTTTTATGCAGGGTAGTAATTTCTGTTAAGTTTAGATTTGAGTGAGTCAGAAGATGGCAATTGCTCTCTCAGGTAATGCTCTCCAGAGGAAGTGGAGTTCCAAGTGCTGTAGTGTGTGATATTTCCCACAATCACTCAATTTTATTTGACATTTTTGAGAATGGAACTGTGTCAGATGTTGCATATGCATCAGAATAATTTTAATCTTGAGTTATTAGTGCACTTCGGAAATAAAGGACTGTTAAACAAGGTGATATGTTTGGGGCTTTTTTGTGTTTTCTTTTGTTTGTTTGGTTTTGGTGTGGTGTTTTTTTCTTTCCCTATGGGCTCATAGTATGTTTAGTTTCATCAGGTATATTGTAAAGAAAATAAATGTTTAATTTGAATTGTGGACACTACTACAGGAATACTTATGTCTGGTACCACTCAGATACTGGGGGGCATAGAGGGAACAGTGAGAAAACTTTACTGGTTCTTAAGTCTTACAGGCTAATGTACCCTTTCTCCTTTCTAAGGTCTTTTGAATTTCCCGCTTCAAAAATACAGTTGTGACATTTTTAATGCTCCAATAGCCATATTTTTCTAATTCTGTTGTCTTGTGTTTAGTCTGACAGTTTACTTTTCTTCTGTTCTTGCATTCTTTTTGGAAGAGGAAGGCAAGTGATCATCCTTCACACCTCAGCCACTGATTGCTAGTCTAATTCCAAAAGAAATCAGTTGTGGGGTTTTTGTGTGTTCTCCCATCCCGTGTCTTCCCCTGCCCCCTGGTGTATTTCAAAATTATCTACATTAAAAAAAACGGATCCATATATCTCAGTACTTTGAATAAATGAACAGCTAAATGGTTTTTAATTTCACAAAATGCAACAAAATGATTTCTCTGCTTTTGCTGTTTTATTGTGTGGGTACCAAATACATTACTTGGGATTTAAAGAAGTTTGCTTGAATATGAGCATTGTTGCATATCAGGCAAAGAAAGCACTAGTTAAGACATTATTTCACTGGTTTTACCTAATCTTGCATTAAGCTGAGAATTTTGAGAGGACAAACTTGTGTGACTCATCTTCCTATAGGATATAGGAAGAGAAGTTTCTGTGACTGCCTATGTTGCACGTAATTTCATTTGGCCCTTAGTTTGTGAAGTTATTTTGGTGCTAAAAAGCAACTTTTTGTTGTTTGTTAAGTTGATAATTGCATCTGGATTTAAAAATCTAGACAAATGCTGCTCACTGCTGCAAATATTTGATCTTCTCATACATACGGATAGATGGGTGATACCTCGCTTTTGACACCATCTGGCTTATGGTTGTGATATGCAGAGTAAAATAACGTTTCTAGAAATTTCATTTTTACAGCAGGGCTTCTTTGTTTTGGAATACTGTCCAGATCCCTAATAGAAAGGTAATCTTATTGGGCTTCCACCTGGAAACGGTAGAACTCAGATGAGAAAATTAATCCTGGCCAGCAAATTTATTAGGGTTTTTTGTCTCTTTATTTTTGAGAAATTTAAGATAGAGGAGCAGATGACTCAGATCTTCTTAATAGCATCCACTTTAATTGTGGATCTGCTGCACTGAATCAGCCTGTAGCTGTGACAGGATTTTGAATTGCCCGTAACCTGTAAGTGGATTGTCTTACAGCTTCTTTCATGGTAAACTCACTGAAGAAGAAAGTCTTTTAAATCTTACATTTGATGTTCTTAATTAAATGAAAGCTAGAGAAACTTTCTAATAGGAGACTCATTGTCCAGAGAAGACAGTAGATAGAGCAGGACTGGTATCCTACTCTCCTGCTGCCTGCTATTCACTCAGAAGGCAGGTTTTTGCTTGAGGTTTAATTCTGGTTACTTAGTGGCCTTCTGAATTGCAGCAGGTTTTCTAGATAGGTTGTGTCTTGTTCTTAGGAATTTTATATGTAAATATATAAATCTCTATTTAGACTGTGTGCTCCCTCTTTTAACACTGCAGTCTTTCTCCATGAGATGGAGATTCCCAGCTCCACATTGTGACTCTTGTGTGTCCAGACTCTTCTCCCTCAAGCACATCTGCTGTCGAAATGAGGCAGAAGCAACTTCTTTCTCCACATCTTCCCCTCCCTCGCTCCCAGCACAGGGTTCAACTGAACATGGTTATTCTTTAAAGGCTGTGGGGATGGGTGGATGGATAATACCACTAAAATGCACGTGCATATATGCACAATATATAATGCGATATTCCCCCTATATATAATAGATTGTTATTAAAATTAAGCTATATTTGAAATTATATTAGTGTTAACTAACATTAACAAATATTTGGGTTTTTAAGAACATTTCAATAACATGAGTTTAACAGAATTTGAGTAATAATTTAACATAACTAAAATGGTATATAGTATCTTACAAAATACATATTAAGGTAATATTGGAACACGATCTGATGTATTTAGTAAATAAGTTCAGACTTATTTTCTGAGGTTCATTGTGGATATGAGTTTCTGGTTTCATGTCTTAGTTGTTTCCTCCTGTGAGAAGGAGTCAGCTTCTGATGCGCTTAACAAAACTGCTGACTGCAATTTTTTGACTGATGTGTCTGTCCCTCAAAGAAGCCCATCATTGGCATGTAACTGGCTACACTGTTAAGTCTTCGGTATCTAATGCATGATGTGTCACATTCTGGTTAGGTTAATACTCGGACTTAATGGAAGATGGAGCATAATTCAATAGGATATTAACATTCTGTAAGTGTTAGAACAACAGTTAAAGTTAGGAATTGTCTGTACGTGGCATCAGGATGAATTAACTGAAAAGTTAGTTAAATCATGTAAATTGAAGTGCATTAGGCACTTACAGTGCTATTTATTTGCAAGCACTATGGCTTTAGTAAGGTGACTTGATGAGATACGCAGCAAACTGAGGCCACTTCTGGGTGTCTAAAACACGATAGCTTGGCATGAGTTCATGCTGAGTCTCCAATAGGAAAAAGTGCAAATGTCACCCTGCTGTTAGACTAGGGAAGGAAATTGTGCTGCTGCCTTCAGATAAGACGTTGGATTGTTTTTAATGATGGCAATTTTTTTTTTTTTTTTTTTTAACGCTTACTTCTAATAATGTAAGCTTGTAAATAACAGCTAATCTAGGAGATTCATGTCTCAGGGCATTTTGGAACTTTTTAATAATATGTAACCAAGGATTATGGGAGATGATGGAATTTCAGTAAAGGAAGAGATTTGATAAAGATCTTGTGTTGTGTTTTGTTTTTGTTCCCTCCCTCTCACTCCAGTCCCATTGCTAGCAGTTACGAAAGCAGTTCCCGTGTGGCATCCCCACTGGACCCAAATGGACACTTTAATGTAGTCATTAAAGAGGAACCAGTCGATGACTATGACTACGAGTCAACTGTTTGCACACAAGGAATAAGTGTGAAACAGGAAGAGACAGATGAAGAAACTGATGAGTATTCCAACACTGATGATGATGATGATCCCATCCTACAAAAACACCTGATGAGACGCAGTGAAAGAGATGGAATTGATGGAGAATTCAGGGCTAGGAAGCGCGCGTTAACCAGTCCTTCAGGTGTTGCCAAAGCAAAAATGTTAAAACTGGATAGTGGGAAGATGCCCGTGGTCTATTTGGAACCTTGTGCTGTCACAAAGAGCACGGTGAAGATATCTGAGCTGCCACAGACCATGCTCTCCTCTTGCAAGAAGGAAAAATCCCCTTTGAGTGCAATAATGGACTCATTGCCTGTGTGTTTTGAAAATCACAAAGGCTCTTGCTCAGGCACAGCCACTGTAACTGAGGAGTTAATTATGAA
The DNA here is from genome assembly GCF_001431845.1 of Calidris pugnax. NCBI lineage: Eukaryota > Metazoa > Chordata > Aves > Charadriiformes > Scolopacidae > Calidris > Calidris pugnax. Next base: position 4,736,821 of record NW_015090921.1, read on the forward strand.
AAAACAATCTCCTGGGAGTAAAATGTCACAGAAATACTCTTCAGTCGGAGACGCCCAGTGGGCTTTATCTAAATCACCTAATTTTAGTCTCAGGGGCTCAGTAGGTTGTGACTTTTCGGCTAAAGAGATCTGTGGAAGAAAAAGGTCCGGCATACTGAAGAATCCTATGTCCCTGAAAAGCTCTGGTGCCAATCAAAACACCCTGTCATCAGTTACAACTAAAAGAGGAAGGCCACGGAAACTGAAAATTTCCAAGGCTGGTCGACCACCTAAAGGAATAGGGAAAAGTGTAATAACGGGCAAGAACACCTCTGTGGGGCCTGGGAATCTCCTTCCAGATGTTAAGCCGGACCTTGAAGATGTTGATGGAGTCCTCTTTGTGTCCTTTGCATCAAAGGTAAAACATAACTGTTTTGAGTAAAATTAAAAACCTTTTCCAACCTGTCTCATTTTTAAGCCCAGTGCATTTATAAGCTGAAGGTGTATTTTCATTTAAACTGAGTTTTGAGATATACGGCCTCTTTCCAAATCTGTTGTTATATTGTACCTATGTTAATTGTAACATTTTCTTACTACTTAGCAATTTGGGGAGAAGTAGTGGGATCTGGAGTTCTGATTAAAAGGATACATACTTACTTACTAAACAAAGGCATGTTTTGAATAGTTCAGTGATACTTTGATGTGGCCTAGTTTACACCTAAGTGTTTTAAGGTGTCTTATTCAAGGCTCTTTATGTACATAGGAAGCTCTTGACATTCACACTGTTGATAGAGCTGGAGGAGAAGAGTCACAAAATCTTCAAGCACCGTTATTGGCCACGAATGATCCAGGTACGTTTTCGTATTTTTTTTATAAGCGATTCCTTGCAATAAGGGAGTTTGGGGAAAAAACACTGGGAAACTAATCTTCTAGGTCAATTTCTTGCATGGTGAATGTTTTTTTTTATGTTCTATGTTTTTTATTTTTTGAGTAGATTGTCAAGCAAGAATACAAGTACTGGAAAAGGAATTGATGGAAGAGCTGAAAACCTTGAGGCATAAGCAAGTAATACATCCTAGCCTTCAGGAGGGTAAGCTGGCAGTGTGCATGTTGTTGTACCTGGTTGTATATTATCCTTAATCTTACTGAATTGATAATTTCCTACTGGGTGTAGTGCTGTGCATGCCCAACACAGCTGGGATCTGATTTTGGTTATTTTTTTTCTTTTTTTCAAGGGGAGGAAAGCATACAGGTGTGTATGTACAAATGTGAGAGTATGAAAGGAAATTTGTGTGAAACTGTCAATTTCCTTCTTGAGGCAATGAGAGAGAATCAGTTTTTTCCTTAGAGGCTTTAAGAGTAGTTTCACCCAGCCAATAAAGATGTTTTCATTTTCACACATTCACGTTGCAAACCAGAAGAGGTAGAGGAGGCAAAAGATGAATCCTGAACCTCCAAGAGCAGAGCAAGAGGCTGCATGTCATTGTATGCCTCTTGCAGAAGGTGCTCAGCCTTCAGACTTGAGACCATGCCTGTTTTACAATGAGCTAATCATTGTAGAGTACAGATGGAGTTGTTTTTACTCCTCCATAGAAGATTGCCAGTTCCTGGTAGTAGAGGAGCTGGAGATCCAGAAATGCTTAACTAAGACTACATTTGTGATGTTTGAGTCCATATTGCTTTGAGTCACTGTAGGTCGCGGTTTACTAGCCACGTGAGAGGGCCAAGCAAGGTATTTCTAGTTTGTGATCTTCCATTTACGTACAATGTTATCCTGAGGTCAGATGGAAGAAAGTCAAGGATCAACACAGCAGAACTTAATGTTTTCTTTACTGATGGTGTTGAGAATCTTCAGTATTTTACTCATGAGATGATTCTGAAATTGCGAATGTGTAAAACACGCATGCGTTTCCTTCGGCTTCTAAATGAGTGGTGGAGAAGTGTGTGGTGCTTTCTGAAGTGTGTTGAGCAGTTCACAGGTCCTACAAAATGGACAGGAAAAGTCAAACATCAGGCTAAGAAAGATGGAAGAATTTTTACTTTCTTGAACGCTTGTGACCATCATTTCCAGTGTTAAATGGTAATCTGCTGAGCTTGATAAATGAAATTATGAGTCAGTAATGAAGAGAATGATCCTCACCTGTCTAATTTTTAGAGGGAAAAGAAGTTATGTGAAGACTATTCACAGTGAGAGCTTTAGTACAGACAGATACAGATGTAATTTGATCAGGCTGTAAAATTGCAGTACGTATATTTCAGTTGTTGGACTTCAGCTGCTCCATGCGAACTGGAATCAATCTTTATTCCCCTCTCCACCCTCCAATATCATCAATAAGACATAAGAAGGTGGCTGAAGGGTACCAGACTTAAGGGCTGTATCTTTTTTCAGACATACTGATTCTAAATAACATCCTGGAGTTTAATGCAGCCTCATTAGCCTTCTTTGTTCCCATACTTATTCTCCAAAGTTTCTTGGCCACAGATCATGACTAATAGATACTGTCATCTACTACAGAATAGGGAAGGAGGCATGGTTCCCTTCTGTTTCTAAATGTGCTTTCAGCTATTTTGTAGAAGGCTACTGGCTTTCTTGTCCTCGCTGCAGTATGGGAAACCGGCATAGGAATTTGCTTAATTCTGCTTTTGGCTTTAGACAGTGAAGCTGAGAAGCTTAAGTTTCTTTTTGAGATTCACTGATGATGCGTTGGAGCTGTACCTAACCTCATAGTTGTTGTTGATTTGTTGAAGTTAAGTAAATGGTGATTGAGGGTATCTAGATCTTAGAGACACCAGGACTGAAGGAAGAAGATGTATAAGAAGGAAATTCAGCTTGAGCATGTTAGAAAAAAAGCTCCTGCTGGAGTACTGGAATGCTACAGGATGCTTCTTCGTTGGGGGCTACTTTGGATCCCTTATTGTATTCCTGAAAATCAAAGGCACTGTTGTCAAGCACTGTATTTCAGATTTGGCAGCTGCATCTGGTAGAGACCAGAAAGTTCTGAAGGAGGTGGTTCTTCATTTTCTACTATTTGATTACAGCAAGTGAAGTTTAGCAGTGCTGGGGATGATCAAAATTAATAAAAATGGTAGTTCATGTGTGTCCTGAATGGTGGTGTCTGTACAAGCATATACTTAATTGCCATTTATTCTCTCTAGGCTGCCTGCTTTCATTTCACGTTGCGCTTGTTAGAGTCATCCTGTTTTTTCTCTGGGTGCTTTCTACTTCATGATCTTAAACTGAAATAGTCAGTTTTATGTATGAGTGATGTTCTTAATTTTGTTTGAGTGTTAAACAAAGCTAGGCATGTTTTTGAAGATGACAAAATAATTCAAATGGAGTGTCAAGAAAAATAAATTGTGTACTGTTTGTATTTAATTTTAAATTCAGTTCAAAAAGAAATGGATGGCATCTTGACATTTGGCAGTTGACATGTTTTTATACAAAATGCTCAATTGACTTACTGCTCATTTTTCCTTTGCATATTTTGGAAATTAAATCTCACTAGACCATCTTTGATAACGGTATCTGTTTAAAATGTCATGTCTGAGATTTGTTCCATGTTGATTGTTTTTGGGCTGCCAGTGATCAGGTCGCTGTCTTTCCACCTTACAAACATAAATGTGTACCACCAATGCAAGGTTTCTACTGTATATGCAAATATTGTTTATGTGTCAAGTTGTACATTTTTAATTTCAAAACTCACATATTTAATATGTGAATTTCAGACTTGTTGGCAACAGGAGCAACATTTGTAGGTTTCTATAGCTAGAACCCAAACCAGATCTCAACTCCAGACTGTCAGCTGAATTTGATTGACAAGTCACTTCTCGAATTCAGTGTAACAGTATTTTCTGAAATAGGTACTACGTCAAATTTGCTAGCTTATTTTTTATCAGCATATCTCTATTTGTTTTGCCATGGACAAAGATGCCTTTTGTGACCAAGTAAAGTCTTTTGATCTGAGTATTTTTGGAGGAGGATTCAGGAAGGAAGATGTTTTAGGCGTTTGTGGTGGTGTCAGCAACATGAATTGTTTAGTTTATAGCGGGTTTTTCCTCCTGCTTCAAAAAAACCCCAAAAAGTGGCTTTTTGCAAACTGTGAAGCCTGGAAAAAAATAATCCACTGAGATCATTTGATGAACTAGTCCCGAGAGCGCTGCTTGAATACAACTTCATTTGTATCATAGCTTCCAAACATGCACACACACTTCTTCAGAACTAAAATGTGGTTTGCTCTTGTCTCTTATTGCTGGTTGAAACTGAAGTGTGTGTGGTGTATGTTCTTCCGCATGAATAGGTTTCATTAGAGAAGGGGATGTGCAACTACTACTGTCAGGATTGATAATTGATGTAGTCACATGAAGTGTCAGATAGTCAGCTGGGGTGGTTCAGCCAGTAACTCTTGCCTTCGAGGATGTAAGCGGTGTTAACTTCTTCAAAAAAAAATGAACAAGCAAAACCTTGTATTGTGACAATTATTAGAACACCAACACTTTGGTTAATAAATTTTTGTGGAAACTTCAGTAGTAATCAAGAAAACCCTGAAAAGTCATTCCATTTTTTTTTTCTTCGTTTCACTTTCCCTATAATACTCTTTAATTCATACCTGTTGCAAATCCAGTATAAATAACAGTTATAGTCACTAGTGCTCATTTTCAGGTCTCTTAAAATGGTGGGTGAATGCTAGAAAAGCCTGTATGTAGCTTATTGGTTTATTATTTAGTAAATATCTTGACTTTCTTTTTCCTAACACCTTGCTGCATTAAAATATTTACTGATACTTGCTTCTTATAGTGGGACTGAAGTTGAATTCTGTGGACCCAACAATGAGCATTGACTTGAAATACCTGGGTGTGCAGCTTCCCCTTTCCTACTCCAATTACTCCTTGTGGAGCTACCCAGGAGCCAATCCCAATTCTCCAGGTGGGTAGAATACAAATTTGCTGAAATCTCAAGTATTACCTTTTTATTATCAATGAACAGAACAGAGAATGGCCATTTAGTTGAACTTGATATCTTAAAGAGATTAAAGCAGTATTAAAATGACAAAATGTAAGAACTTCCTTAATTATGATGTGCTTACTGGCCGAGGAGTCCTGAGTGTTTCTGGCCAGATTGTCTTTAGCCTTTTATTTTGTGGTGATTGTGATATCATAATAGTATCTGTCTAGCTTATTTTATACGGGCATGTTTTGTTTGTTTGAGTTGTATTTTCTAAATGCAAATATACACGTTAACTACTCTCAAATGGCTCAGAAGTCTAAGCAATCTACATTTCACTGAATTTCACTGAATTTTAGAGTTGGAAGGGACCATAGAGATCATCTAGTCCAACTCCCCTGCTGAAGCAGGATTGCCTAGAGCTAGAGCATGTTACTCAGGACGGCATCCAGGCGGGTCATGAAAATCTCCAAGGAAGGGGACTCCACAACCTCCCTGGGCAGCCTGTTCCAGGGTTCCGTCACCCTCACCGTCTTATGTTGCTCACATGCAAAACAAAAAAAGTTGTCTTTCACAGAGCTGAGTATCAGAACTTTCCAGAAGAACTTGAGGTGCCACTTGAAGGCTGACCTGTAACTTTATGATAATTATTTATTACAAAAGTGCTGACCAGTTGGGCTTTTTTAAACTTCCATTTGGTATCCAAAGAAGTGCATTTCGCATTGTGATGTGACTGATTCCAATACTGTTGGTAGATACTGTTTTTAATAATAAACTGGTTGGACAAAGTATAGGGGTGCTTATTGTTCTCCTACTTACTTTATCCTTCTTTAATATTCTGATTACTGTGTCTGTTAACTACTCTCAAATGGCTCAGAAGAAGTCTAAGCAATCTACATTTCTCTTTTGTTGCTCACATGCAAAACAAAAAAAGTTGTCTTTCACAGAGCTGAGTATCAGAACTTTCCAGAAGAACTTGAGGTGCCACTTGAAGGCTGACCTGTAACTTTATGATAATTATTTATTACAAAAGTGCTGACCAGTTGGGCTTCTTTAAACTTCCATTTGGTATCCAAAGAAGTGCATTTCTCATTGTGATGTGACTGATTCTAATACTGTTGGTAGATACTGTTTTTAATAATAAACTGGTTGGACAAAGTATAGGGGTGCTTATTGTTCTCCTACTTACTTTATCCTTCTTTAATATTCTGATTACTGTGTCTTTCTTAATCTGCTGCTTTTGGGAGTTGGTAAAGAGGCAGACATTGTATCTCAGGTTTATTTACGCTGCAAAAGAGGCAGATTCGGTTCAGAAGAGCTCAGTCATCTCAGTGTCAAATGCAAATTTTTCTAGCCTAGCATTATGTAAAACAGCCACACAGACCCCTGTTAGTATTTTTACATTGTAACTTAGCTCCCAGAGCTGCTGGATAACTTGCCAGAGATTTAGCTCTTTGCCATTTGTGATTCTTCCCCGTCTTTACCCTTATGTTGCTCACATGCAAAACAAAAAAAGTTGTCTTTCACAGAGCTGAGTATCAGAACTTTCCAGAAGAACTTGAGGTGCCACTTGAAGGCTAACCTATAACTTTATGATAATTATTTATTACAAAAGTGCTGACCAGTTGGGCTTTTTTAAACTTCCATTTGGTATCCAAAGAAGTGCATTTCGCATTGTGATGTGACTGATTCCAATACTGTTGGTAGATACTGTTTTTAATAATAAACTGGTTGGATGAAGTATAGGGGTGCTTATCGTTCTCCTACTTACTTCATCCTTCTTTAATATTCTGATTACTGTGTCTTTCTTAATCTGCTGCTTTTGGGAGTTGGTAAAGAGGCAGACATTGTATCTCAGGTTTGTTTACGCTACAAAAGAGGCAGATTCAGTTCAGAAGACCTCAGTCATCTCAGTGTCAAATGCAAATTTTTCTAGCCTAGCATTATGTAAAACAGCCACACAGACCCCTGTTAGTATTTTTACATTGTAACTTAGCTCCCAGAGCTGCTGGATAACTTGACAGAGATTTAGCTCTTTGCCTTTTGTGATTCTTCCCCATCTTTACCCCTAATTGCTACTCTGCTGAATTTGACAGAACAGCAAACATCAAAAGTTTCTTTGGGTCTTATAAAAGTCATTGGCTCAATTGAGGGGAGAGACTCAAATCACTTTCTGTGCTGAGAGAGGTTGAAGTACGTGCTCAAAACCTGCCTATTCCGTTTTAGCCTACTAAATTGCTGATTTGCCCGTATTGAATTTTGGAATCAATTGCTTGTACCATTGCCAACGAGACTAAAACTGAAAATAGAGGAGAAGACATCTTTTGTATGGGATAGCAGATGCATAGTCATACAGCAGAACTCTACAGGAAGCATGGCGTTGTTAAGTATTATGTTAATTTGGAAAAAAAAAATAATAATAGAAAAAAAAAGTAAAGATCCAAGTTTCTCTATTTGGCCTTTTGATTTACTGCTGTTCATCTGTCACTGAAAAGAAATAAGCAGAGTTTGCTAGGACATTGATAAAATCAAGCTTGGTTCATAAATTGAGGCTAGCTTTCTTCTTTTCCAGATACCGGATTTCCTTTTGTTTCCAGGACAGGAAAGACAAATGATTTCACAAAAATCAAAGGCTGGCGAGGGAAGCTTCATGGTGCTTCTAGAAATGAAGGTAAAAAAAAAAAAAAAAGGTCAAAAAGAGAAAAGAAAAAGATCTTTGATAGGTCTTGCAGTATGGTAATTGTGTGTGTCCTAATGTCCTAATAAGAGATACTTCTTTTTCATATTGAAATGGTCATGAATGAAGAATTTTTTAATACTGATTCCATGGTCAGAATGGAAATTTATAAGCAAGAGAGAAACTTGATCTGAGGAAGATAAAAATACATGTATCTTTTTTACTCAGAAGACTTGAGCGAAGATCAGGGGTGTAATAGTTTTGATTTTGTTTGTCAGTTTTGAGTTTACTTGGAAGTTTGCTAACTTCAGAATTCTGTTGCCCCAGGGACCCTAATGAACTCAAGTAATTTTCATTTATATTGGTGTATTTTTAATTCCAGTTAGAGTAGAAATTCCTTACGTACTTGATTACTTTGCTTTGCCTAAGGGAGAAATGGATGTTTGGCAATTTGTCAGTTTTTACTTAATATTTAGATTGACTGTTTATATTGTACCTTTGCCCCTTTCACACAGTGTTGTGTTGGGGCATATTGTGATGCACCAGGTAGGCTAGATGTTCAGGACAGAGAAAGTAGATGCTTGGAAGCGCTGCTGGTTGAGAGCTTACTCTTTTTCTGAATGAATACACGTGTAAAATCTCTACAAAAACAGTTGTTCAGACAGGTGGTTGTGTTTTGGTGTGGATTATATGTGGTGTGCCTGTGTTGTACTTTTCTAAAAGAATTGTGTATATATTTTTAGAGAGGTATTTCTCTCTTCTATATTGTTTAATTATTATAAGATTTGTCAGTATGATTTCCCAGGAAGTAGTTAAAGTGCTCTTTATTTGTTTAGGTGGCAGTTCAGAAGGTTCCTTGAAAAACCGCTCAGCTTTCTGTAGTGACAAGCTGGATGAGTACCTGGAAAATGAAGGGAAGTTGATGGAAACGAGTATGGGATTCTCTTCTAGCACTCCCACTTCTCCTGTGGTCTATCAGCTTCCTACTAAGAGCACTAGCTATGTGCGAACGCTCGACAGCGTCTTAAAGAAGCAGTCCACCATCATCCCATCAACTTCTTATACATTGAAGCCTGTTCCTCTGTCATCTACCTCTAGGAAGACAAAGACTCAAACCAGACAGTCTTCTAGAGCAAAATCATCTTATAAACCTATACTGCCTTCACCTTATCCTGCAAAGCAGAAACAGAACTCTTCATCAGGGGAAAAGGCTGCTAAGTCTGTCTCCAGTAGCAGTTTGACTAACCAAGCAGATAGTTTCATGGTGCCAGCTCTGGATGAAAACGTACTTCCAAAACAGATCAGTTTGCGCCAAGCACCACATCAACACCATTCGGCTCGTCCACCAGGTTTGTCTAAATCTCAAGTGAAGTTGATGGACTTGGAAGACTGCGCTCTCTGGGACGGCAAACCACGGACCTATATTACAGAAGAACGAGCAGATATCTCTCTGGCGACCCTGCTTACAGCTCAGGTAGGTCCTTAATAGTTTAATTTCTTTCTGTGCTGTTGCTTTGCCAAATCTGTGCACTTATTGATGTTGCATGTAGATGCAGAAGAGTGAAGCTGCGAAGGACCATGGCAAAGCATGATGTTCCTTTGTGGTGTGGTCTTTGCAGTGAAAGTTGAGAGGTGCTGATTTAGCATTATGTGAAAAAACTAATTGTGATGATAGTGTTGATATGAATCATTAATATGAGTTATCTCAAATTTTCACCATTAAAAATTCTGGTTAATATAACTGCATTTCCTTACTATTTGTCACTTTTTTTTTTTTTGCTTGAACTAACTGCAAAAAATCATGGTCATGTGACTTGGTTGTGACATGGTAACCTCTTCTACTTTCTTCACATCCTACTTATTTCCAAGATGGTTCAGTTGGCTCAAATTGCTTCTCAAAAGACTTCAAATGCAAACTCTTCTCTCCTCTGCCTTTTTTCAATATAGATGACACATTTTTATATGTAAATCATGTAGCAGAAAGGGTTATTCCAAATGAAGTTTGAGTAGCAGTTTTGCATATGCTTGATTTAATCTTACTAAAATTTTCTCTTACTAAAATTTGAATGTTTACTTCTTTAAAACTTTTTTTTAGGCTTCTCTCAAAAACAAACCTATCCACAAAATAATAAGACGGCGAGCACCTCCTTGCAATAACGATTTCTGTCGACTGGGTTGCATATGTGCCAGTCTAGCACTGGAGAAACGTCAGCCCACCCACTGCCGCAGGCCAGACTGTATGTTTGGTTGTACTTGCTTGAAGAGAAAAGTGTTGCTGGTGAAGGGAGGATCAAAACATAAGAAAATAATGAAAAAGGCTGTACGTGGAAATCTTGTGGTCTATGGAACACAAGATGATCAGCAAGAGGATGAAGATGTGGAAGAAGAGGGTGATGGGGAGGAAGATGAGCTGAAGCAGAAAGAAAAGAAGAAGAGAAAAAGGGTTGAATACAGTGAGTATTGCTGGGCAAAAGTGATTACTTGCAGCTTTGGAGAAACCACCCATCTTCATGGGCATTTTTATTAGGACATAGTAGGGATGATATTCTCAAATCCAGAAATTGGGAGTCAGTTCCAAGAGATGTATCGCTGACCAGCAGGAAATAACACCTTTCCCCTTTCTTTTTAGCTCTTATCTGATCTGCATTTTGGGCACTACTTCGTTGTTTATTGTGATCAAATAGCTGGAGTTTCTTTTTTGTACTCTTGCTTAACTCTCCAAATATCTTTAAAGACTAATGATATAATTACTGCTATCGTTGCTGGTAATCTTCACTGACACAGTGCTGTTTTCTTTCCCTCTTACCAAGTGAATCTCTAGAGCTGTATTATCAGTAGCTGCATAAGTCATTGACTTCAGTGGAAATACAATGATTTACAGTAGTTTCAGATCTGGCCTCAGCTGTGCTTAGAAAGCCAAATTGGTAGAAATTGACCATTAATTTGTACTTTCACTTTCTTGCTAGCAGTACTTTTAGCAGTAGCTAAAAACAAATATGATGTTATCTGGCATTCCACTGGAATAAATGAATTTTTCCATACAGCTGTGTTATGAAGTCTGGGGTTTTTGGGGATGTTTATAATTTTTAACTGTACAGCATCAATGAAGATCACTAATTCTTCACCGTTTTTCTGTATCTGCTATTTCAGTACAACTGAGAAACAGTAATTAGTGTAGAATCATTTTTATTTTAATTTCCTCTTTCTTGTGGACAAATCCCAGTCAGTTTTGGCTAGAATTTGAGACAAGACAAAGAATCAATAGCATTTTCTGGCAATGTCACCTAGTGATTGCTGCATGGCTAGACCTCAGTTTCAAACAAAAATTTCTGTTACTGCTGTATTAAATGGTGTTTCGTTTATAAGTAACTTGTGGTTTTTTCATTATTTTTTTTTTCAGCGATCTGTGACTCGGAGCCAGAGCAGCCTATTAGGAATTGCCCATTGTGGGTGAAAGTAGAAGGTGAAATAGATCCAGAGCCAATTTACATCCCAACGCCATCTGTTATTGAACCAGTTAAACCTGCAGTACCGCCCAGCCCTGAAGTCTCGCTTACTACTAGGAATAGATCTTCCAGTGGAACGAAACCAGGCAGAGTGTATACTCCTAGACCCAATCCAGTGGTAAGAAATGAAAAGAGATACCTTTGTATTTCTTTGTTTTGAAAATTTGTTTCTCTTTATATTGAAAATTAAACAAACACTGCCAAAAGCTTCTGTGCTAGGCCATTCTAGATGAAATTTGAGACGAAAGCCTGAGGATGACAACCCATAAGTATGTTGGCAAGTTAAAAGCAGTTGAGTGTGTATAATTCTTTAACTGTGTCCATCTTCTGTTGAGAATTTACTGTAACAATATGTAGATGGTAACAGGTGATTATGATTCACTAATAGCTTCATTTTAAAAATGCAGTAATATATGCTATTTCTGGCAAAATGATTTGCCAGTTCTGTAATGTTTGTGTAAGTTGTTAGCAGTGTAATGAAGCCTCTCTGATTAATGAACTACTTGCCAAAAAAAAATATTTGGGATACAGACACACAGTGTTCGGTGTAGTACTGGAGTTTCTTTTTTTGTTCATATTTGAGGTTTCACTGCTAATGTTGGAAGAACATTTGCCTCTTCCCTCACCTTAATCTAACCAGAGTAGTAGAGTTGAGTCTAGTTATATCTGAACAAACATACCAGAGTTGGTATTTAATATATACCAGAGAATGCTAAACAATGCGTGGCATTTAGAAGAGTATCTGAGCGGGTTTGGGATTTTGGGGGATGGTGGTGATCTGTTTCCACCCCCACACTGAATATGTAGTTTGGAAGCAAGCTATAGACTGAGCGATACGATACTAAGAGGGCAGATTCAGCTTTAAATGCTAGGCCTTTCTTTTGACATCTACTATTGAAGCATTAGTGTTGAAGTATTGTTAGAAAACAAAACTGTTTCATGAACCTAATGTGCATCTAAAATGGAGAGGGTTTTTTTTTTCTTTTTTTTCTTCTTTTTTTTTTGATAGATTCGAGAGGAGGACAAGGATCCTGTCTACTTGTACTTTGAAAGTATGATGACTTGTGCGAGGGTCCGAGCATATGAACACAGGAGAAAGCAACAGAAAGAAAAAAGTGATTCACAAAGTTTTAGTGTAAAGGTAAGAAGTCCCACTGTTAACTATCACGTATCATAGAATAGGCAGAAATTTTGAAAATGTTGAAGTAATCTTTTCACCAGAAATTCCTATGTGACATGAGGGCTTGAGTTATATTTGATGGTGATAGGGCTGTGGAGCCTGGAGCCTAAATCACCTGGTGCTGCTGGTAGATGAAGCTTTTTACTATGAGAGAGGTTGTCTTGTCTGTGGAAATTCCTGGCTGCCAAGTGCATTGTCATGTAAGGCTTAAATGTTCATTTTTAAAAGAGCTGTTCTAACATGAAAACTGTAACGTTGTCAAAGTTAGCGTATATGTCATGATTCAGAGCGACAGTATGATGAACTAATTTATTTTGTGATGTGATCTCTAGTGTGGAAGAGAGGTACACAGGATGAATATTTTTCCTGCATTTCTTTCCTCCTGCAGGAACGTGAACTACAGCTTCAGTTTCCTGCGAAAGCAGCCTGTGAGGTAGACAAAGACCGTGATAAATCAGGAGGTAAGAGCCAAGTCTTGAGTATAATTTGATCTCTTGGTAGTTCCATGATTTTGTGGGTTTTTTTGCGTTGCCTTTATTTTTTAAAAAAGTTGCAGCTAATGATGAAATAAAAGTCCATTTGCTGGGGAAGTTATTACAGTTGTCAATAAAAATCTTACAATGTGCTTACACTTTCCTATTTTCTTAAGCATTTATGTGTGTGTCACATGGGAGATACAGCAGCTAAATATCTATTACTTGCTGTTGCTCTAAGGTTAAAATGACTGGTATTACAGTAGTTTGTTTAGCAAGAAAAGATTATACTGTACAGACTTGTCTTCAAGAGCGATAATTTAGATACTTGGGAAGGAATGGAGATCACTGTTCGTGGTTTGTCTGGTTTTTTGTTTTGGTTTGGTTTGTTTTTTTCCTTACTATTACTTTGTAGTAACTGAAGAATTAGTAAATGTCCAAGTAGGAGGATGAGATCCTGTGAGGGTGGAATCTTCATGTTCTCCACTTAGAACTGTATGGGACAAGGAAGTACCAGTACTTTCTTTGGAGTTGTTTGACGTTGAACTCTTTTAGTTCAAGTTGAAAGGTTGAATTGAGGTTTTGCTATATAACATATCCTGGGTTTGGGTTTCTAGTTCATAAACAAGTAGGCTAGACATCTGTGGTTTCATCCAGCCTGAAGTGGCCCAAATCATGTCATGAACTTTAAAATGAGACGTATACTAAAGGCATTGTGTCACCCACTAATGAAATGTAGCTGTCTTTCTGAGCTGAATTTTGTCGTGGTTTAATATATACAGCAGCACACTCTACATTTAAGGATGGGAATGGAAAAATAATATAAGTAGTTGAAAATACTAATGAATTGATAGGTGAAATTAAAATGGCCAGGACACAGGGTTCAACATCCTTACGGTTTTGCAAAAAGTGACATTGGATCTCTAATGACAACAAAAGGTCATGCTTCTGTTTATACATCTTCTGCAAAAGGCAGTTCTGCTAGTGGCACAGCGTTAGAGGACGCTGGTCCTTTTCTGGTTCCAAGAGAAAAGTGCCATCTCTTGAATAACCAGCGATGCTTTCTACTGCATGTTGGTGTTGCTTGGAGATCTCTCACCCGTGTACTGAAACAACCCAGCTTTGTTTAGCTTGTGATGCCATGGGATACAACCTGAGATGGTGTGGCTGCAGGGCATGAACTGTGAGAAAGTCACTTCAGTTTTGCAGTGAGTTTTTGCTTATGAAGGCCTGCAAGGGGAAGTGATGCTTTGAACAGTTCTTTTACTTATTGTTGCCCTGCAGCTGAGACAAGGGTGGAGGTGTGGGCAGAGTAAAACTGTTTTAATATCCAGGTGATTAAAATGCCACAGTATTGCAGAAACCTATTTCAATTCTTTCTCAGAGAAAAGCTGGTGGTCTTCCCGTAGTGAGGGGGACTCTTCCTCCACCTCCTATGTTCATCAGACCACTCCAGGTGGACCAACCAAACTTATCGAGATTATCTCTGACTGCAACTGGGAGGAAGATCGCAATAAGATCTTGACCATCTTATCACAGCATATCAACAGTAAAGTGCCACACTTCCGCAAAGTCGGTAGCTTCATTATTGAATTGGCTTCGGAACTCAAGGCCTGGGATGAGAACCGCCCTCCTGTCTACTCCTCCAGACTGAAAATTTCGGTGCCGTCCTACCAGGACAAGGACGAGAAGCCTGAGATACCTGTCTCGGAGACTCCTGATAGCGGAGTGCCGTCACACAAAACCCCAGACAATCTAAAGTGCTTGCGGGCAGACACATTGGACAAACTGCAGGAGAAGTTGCATGGGGCCAAAGGTTTGCCTTTTTATGCAGGGATTTCTCCTGCAGGAAAGCTGGTCGTCTACAAACGCAAAGCTAATATGAGTCCCTCAGGCTTGATTCAGGTGGGTCCCTCTGCCTTTACTGTGAAGATTAGATTCAGTTTCATCCAGTGTCCCAGAACTCCTTGAAGGGCAGAACACTCTTTAATTTGTCTACCTAGTCTTTTGCTTGTCCAGACAAGGATTCTTAGTATCTGGTGGCATAAGCTTGTCCCTTTCAAGATTGACTCAGGAACAGGAGATCTGATTGGAAGTCTGAAATCTGATGGTTTATCTTGTCCTTTTGGCCATTTGGGACTTGGTGACCCAAGCACAGAATCTCCTTCAAGATCTTTTTGGTCCTTTGGAAAAATCACTGCAGATACATTGGACAGATAATCCTTCTAAATGAATAACTGTTAGAGGCCACAAAAAGAATTATTTTCTGAGGAAGTGTACGCTGGGACAAAACTTCAAAATGGAATTGTAAACATTAAATTGCTTTTTGCTCCAGCTTACTGTTAATCTTCACTAATAGCCTGTGAGTATAATATATGTTGTCCATCAAGAGACTCCATAAACCTAAGTTCAGAGTCCTTTCCCTGCAGATTCATGCTGCCAACTTGGTATTGTGGATTGGTGGTAGGAACTGTAGGGGTAGGATGAAGGTCTTTTTCAATCAAAGATACTTGTGGTTATAGTAACACCGCTTTCAGAGAAGGCATATGAATTTGAAAATAAGAGTAAAATTTATTTTCATGATGCTTTGCAGACATGGCACCCTCAGAAAGAGAAGCTAGCGGAGAGAAAAAATGTAGGGGGAGATTTCTTATTTTTAATAAAAGTTGATCAATAAAAAGAGTGAAGACCTTATTTAGTATTTCGTTGCATGTATTTGGCTTTTAGAAGGTACTGCAACCTGAAAGTAAAATGCAACACTACCAAAACTTCCCATTGGCCAGTAGGCATAGTCTGACACTCAGAAAGATGTTCTATTTCTTCTCTCCCACGCGGTCAGTTACCGCTGCAACTCTGAATTTGAAGTTAGTCAACTCACCGTGCCTTAATTACAGAATCAAATGGCAGTACTGAGAAGAAGAAAACTGACAAGGCTTTTACAAGCTCTTTAGAGTTTTGTCCCAATGTATATGACATAAGTATTCTTTCTTCTGTGATGCTAGGTGTTGATTAGGTTTGAGAATTTTATCCAAAATTGTCCTTGGATTTGGGAACCCATTTTTATTCAGGACAGAAGCATTAGTAAGGGACCAGAAAAATAAGTGCTAGCTTCACTCTGTCTGATTACGGTGATTTCACATGCTCCTTTGGACTCTGTGATTCTATGTAAGAGTCTTGAGTAGTATCTAAAAATCTGTATTATGAAGATATAACAGAGTTGTTTGAAGTTCTCCTGGGCAGTAAGGAAATTAGGAATTCCCATCCTGAATTGCAATGGTTTTTTTTGAAAAGGGCACGTAGAAGTCCCATGGAATGAAACGCCTCTCCAGAGGTGGTGAATTAGCATTCTTTTCACAAAATTTCCCTTTTCCACTTTTTTCAGGTTAATGATAAAAGGTTTCCTCAGGCCAAACTGCTTTTGGGACAGATGGGGGCATTACATCCCACCAATCGGCTAGCAGCTTATATCACAGGCAGGCTGCGACCCACAGTACTCAGTGTCTCAGCCCTCAGTACTGTCATCTCCAAGGTAGCGTCCAATGCTAAAGCACCTGCTTCTGGGACACCATCAGTCCAGGTGCCCACAACATCATCTCCCAAAACTACATCTTCCACCAGCACTACTTCAACCCCCACTGTGACGACTCTGAAAACCCATGTCCCAGCACAGAGACAGATAGGTAGGTTGGAACTTAATTACTGTGTTTTAAATTGCGTGAAGCTGAAGTACAAAGTGAGTGTACAGCATTGCTGTTGATTCCTGTGCAACAGTGCATGCTGCCTTGGGCTGCATTGCCTCCCTAAACTGCCTCTGCAATAAATAACCTCTTTAAAGCAGAAAGTTTTATTTTGACTTCAGAATAAGGTTACAGATGTTGACTATTATTTTATTAATGCTGCTAGGGCACCTTTTCAAGAGACAAGGAAGAGTGGATGGAGATGTACTGAATGTTAAGCTTGGATTTTTGTTCCCAGAGTTTCCTTACTATGATCTTTAATTGCTTTTCATCAAGCTCGGATTTAACTTAAAATGAGTAAAGGATCACTCAGATCTGTGATTCTTCACGGTTAGTTTTTCTGATGATTTTGCACTTATAATTGGAATTCCTGTGACCACCAAAGATGCATGAAGCAGCAGTGAAAGACAAGATGGTCCAGATGTGGATTAGCAAACCAACAGGTGTGAAGCCAATAACCACACCGGCCTCTAATCTCATTGGATTTCACAAGCTAAACAGGGCTGGGCGCAGTCAGCACTTTGAGTGAAAAAGAGAGAGCATTGGAAGAAGCATGTGGTGCTTGGTCTGAGTTGGTACTGAAATGGCTACTCCAGCACGGCAAGAGAAGAAGTTGTCTTTAACTATATTTTGCATGAGTTTTAAGAAAATAAGATAAAATACCTAGTGCCCATCCACATATTCCCACACATTAATTAAAGATCTGAAGAAGCTTTGCAAGAGAAAAGGATGTTACCTGTGTCCTGGCAAAACTTTAATTTCTGACTGATTATCTTGTTTCTTTCTGCCTAAATTTTCATTGCCGTGTAAATGGGTGTGTTGTTTTTCTTGTCCTGTAATAAAACTTGTTTTGTGTGTTTATGCAATATTAAAGGGCTGGCTGCATTTCATTGATGGGTGAAGTGATTGTTGCATATATGATTTAAGTGTTCTGTCCTATTCTAGGTAGAAATTGCTATAGGCATAAGTAACTACAATATTTACGTTGGGCTTGCTTCATGATCTCTATGCTGCTGCTGTTCTTATCTGTAGTCATCTGGAGTGATGTAGATCTTTAGTATTCTGATCCCTTGGAGAGCAAGGGATGAAGGAAAGGATCTTCCCAATATTCACTACTCCCCGTTGGTTAAATTTGTCCCATCCAGTCCTCAGTTGCACGAGCGTCACTGCAATGGGAAGGGGACATGGCAAACTCTCCCTCATTCCCCCATGGCTGTGTAAGATGTGGATACAGTAGGAGGGGGATGAAAACCAAGAAGCAGTGAAGAGAGGAAGATCACACAAGTTGCTACAGGAAGAATTTGAGGTTTAGAAAATAGTTTGAGCCCATTATTTCATTTAGGTGTTTGTTTTCCTGTACTGTAATTAGAATTGTCAGTTCATAGTTTCACGATAAAGAACAATCCCTCAAGACCTGATTCTTTTGTGTGGCCAGGAAGAAATGCAACCAAAAACCCATAGAAGTGGAATAAAGCAGACGTTTCTAATATGTAAGGCGTGTTCAGGACTGCCATAAAGGTGTCAGTTTAATTACAAGGTTTAAAGAAAATGGAGGCTTAAATTCATGCTGAAATTACAATTGTAGCACATCATGAAAGGCAAAGAGGAAATCTATTAAAATTTTGACCTGCAAGTTTTTATTTGCAGCTGCCCGACCCTCACCTGGTGGTGTGTTCACACAGTTTGTGATGAGCAAAGATGGAGCTCTACAGCAGAAGATTCCTGGAGTGAGCGCACGCCAGCCTGTGTCAGGGCCACAGAAGTTCAGTCTCAAGCCTATGCCGATAATGGTTGTTGCTCCTGTGGTTCCCTCAAGGCCATCTCCAGCTCAATGCACGGTGTCTCCTGGGGTCACTACAGCCACCACGACTTCTCCGGTTACTGTGGAAAGTACCAGTGTGGCAGCATCTACCGTGACCACTGCTAGCCAAACAAGAGCTAGTGAATCTGTCTGCTCTTCTCCTGCAGTTACAGTCACAGCTGCTCCTGCAACACCTGGAACCAACACCTGTACTACTCCCTCAGCCACCACTCCTACTGCCACTGTGAGCGTAACAAAACCAACAGGGATTGTTGCACCAGTAGCAACCGCATCATTCCCTAAAACTGTAATAACACCACCAACTGTTACTTGTCCTGTTGTCACAACATCCACTTCTACAGTTGTGCTAACAACAACGACAACAGCTACATCTGTGGTGACCACACCAACTTCCTCTGCTGCCACTGTTCCGATTATAATATCAGGAGTTAATTCAAGTCCTTCACTGACTCCAAAAAGAGGTAAGGCTTAGGTGCTTTGGGAGATTATTGCAAATGCTTCTTTTTTTTTTTTTTTCATTCTGCCTCCTTCATAGCTGGAATGCAGTCTGCATCTGTAGAACCCAATTTAATACAGATTCACTTCTCTCGCCCTTCTTTCCAAAATAGGGTAAGAAATGTAATCTCTTAAGTTGCTTTATTCCAGCCTGAGCTGGTAGAAGAGGAAAAAAATGTAGCTATGTGGTCAGTGAGTGGTGTGAATTGAGCTGGAAGTCTCACATCATTTCTTGGCCCATAGAAATGTTTAGCTCAATTAGGACTGCTAGAATTTCACGGTTGGCATAGAGTCCAAGAAGTAGGTATGAAATTACTCTCTTCTTGTTAACATGGAAGTCTTCTGAGTCATGGTTAAGAAACATCGATGGCACTGCATGAAAAAGACTGTTCTGGCCTGGTTGGTTCTAGATGTGTTCTGTGAATAAAAAGAAAAAAAAAGCTTTCTAACAAATTTAAAGAGATCCAGTTTTTCCAAAATATTTGTGCTTGTTTTCATTGAGAATAGTGCCTGATTTGTAAGCTGTTCTCAAAGTGATTTTTATTTAACTTTTAAAATGTTTCAGAAGATGCTGCTCCACAAGCTACAAGTACGACTCCCCAGAAGATGTCTCCTGGAACAGAGAAACGTGTAGGACCTCGGTTGTTGCTGATCCCGGTGCATCAGACATCTCCTGCTTTGAGACCGCTAAACAACAACACGCAGCTTGCGCAGAGGCAGAGGATGGTCCTTCAGCCTCTCAGGAGCCCTGGTGCTGTGAACCTGTTCAGACATCCCAACGGGCAGATCATTCAGCTTGTCCCTCTGCATCAGTTTCGAGCTGCAGGTGCCCAGCCCAGTGTGCAGCCAGTGATGTTCCGCAATCCAGGTACAGAGTCCAGTCTTTCTTTCTTGACCGACCGATGGGTTACCCAGAAATGGACAATGGAATAAGTGATGCTCCTTTTCCCTGCTGCAAGTAATTGAATAGTCTAATTTGGTCCTGCGTGAGTAGTTGGAGAACACAGTGTAATTCTTCAGATGTAATGCAACTTACTTACCGTGTGTCTAAAATGCAGAAAGTGCAGTTAATAGCTAAGTCACCCAAATTTGAGACTTTTGTGCAGCAAGTAAAAGGACCTCTGTGTGCATGGCAATGGAGCCACGTCCATTTTACTGTCACAACTTAAATTGTGTTGATCTGGTGATTCAAAATAATTCTTGTTGGAGATTCTCTTAAAAAGAATGAGCCATTACCTGCATCTCATTGGATGTGCTGCTCTGGTTTTGTTTGATTTGCAGGTTTGTTAATGCTTTTAGAGTACATACTCATATCAAACATTATGTTACAGTACCAAATTGATGGCTTTTTTCCTCTTTAGAGTGTGAAAAGAAAAAAATGCTATTTTCAGCTGTTTCAGCCTAGTTGAGTACAGGGTTGGAAGAGCGAGGTATTGCAGATATCTGACAGAAAATAAGGTGCTTGTTGAGCATACTATTCTACATATTTGTAAACAAAATATGTTTTAAATGCATTTTTATTTTCCAGAAGGATTTTTCTTCTGTTCTCCCTTTATAAAGAAGCATCTTGAGGAGAGGGAAGCAGAGTGGCGTTGAAAAGAGAGAGACGAGAGCAAGCACAGTAGATGACAAAACTGTGGGGAGAAGATAGCATAAAGTGTAGGAAAGAGTCAGTCAAAAAGTTCATTGAATTCTTTTCTGGTTTGGGACTTTAGCTCTACAAGAGAAACTACTTGCCAGTGGTTGTGGTTTTACTCCTTGTTTCACAGAGTTCTGAAACACCACAGAGGAATTAATTAAGTTGAAAAAGATTATGGTATAGTCATATAATAATTTAATCTTGTCATAATTTTTTTTTGTAGAAGTCTTTTTCTGATCGGGGAGGGATTTTTAAATTAAGTATTTGTTCCTTACTTTCTTTTTGGAGAAAATGTCTGCTTTCCTGTTTTCCAATAAATGGGAGAATAAAATGCAAAGGACTTCAACTAAAGGCAATGTGGTTTTTGATTAATGCTAGAACTTAAATTAAATGTTAGTTTTAGAGTAGCCACCTCATGTATTTTCTTGAGGCGTTCCATCCAGTTTATATGTCTTTATGCAGTAGCAACTCTTTCACTGAGAACTTGTGTTCAAATACCTGATTACAGTGTCATCCTTGAGAATGCTGGCTATTTCTGGTACAGCATCAAATAGTAAAACTAAAAGGAAGAAAGATCTACTTTGAGGAAGTATTGGTTGATGTTTTATTTTCCTCACAGGTTCTGTTGTAGGAATCCGGTTGCCTGCACCTTCCAAGCCTGCTGAGTCACCCGTGTCTCCCACGTCCTCCGTGTCTTCCACTTCTCCTGCCACAAATTCAGCTGTACAGACAGCAGCACCCAAGTTATCCCCTACATCTAACCTGGGCACTCAGGCATCTTCTCTTCTTCCTTCAGTAACAAGTTTTGTGTCACAGGCGGGCACTTTGACTCTGAGGATCTCTCCTCCTGCTGCCAGCAGTGGGACAAATCAAACAGCCTCCGAGTCTAAAATAACCTGCAGCTCAGGTGGTTTGCCAGCTACCACTGCTAATCTCATACCTTTACAATCTGGTAGTTTTGCTTTACTTCAGCTCCCGGGACAAAAGACTGTGCCAAACTCCATTCTTCATCATTTTGCATCTCTTCAGATGAAGAAGGATTACAGGAAAATATGCAAGAAAGAGGACTCAGATGCTGCTCAGCAGAAGGAGAATGGGAAGGCTTCACAGTCAGATGACGTTGAAGTTACGGAGTCCGAGGTCACAGTGTCAGATAGGAAACAAGAAGAAAATGAGTTGTCAGTTAACCAGTCAAGTAATGTGGAAGAGTCAGCATCTGGCACAATCACACCTGATGGAAATTCCACTACATTGGAGGTGGTGGAGAAGGACTCACAGGTGCTAGAGAGTTCTTGTGATGATAGCTCTTCCCAGCATGATGTTTCTGTAGATGTCGTATCATCTGACCATTCGTACATCAGTGAGAAGCCAAACGATGAGGAGGAAAAAGGGGCTTCTGAGGAGAAGCAGGATTCTCTCAGTTCTGAAACTGCAGTGGAGGCTGTTTCAGCTAACTCTGAAACTGTTTGTGGGTCATCAGACCAGTCTGTAGTTGCTCCTCTGGATAATGCACATCCACAGAGTCTCGAGAATCAGGAGACTGCACAGTTGAAGAATCATGAGAAGGGACAAACACCTGCTGAAGAGGAAGAGAAAGCAGTAAAAGAGCAGGAAGGAGAGGTACAGACACAGATGAAGGAGGACAATAAGGCAAGTTCTGGGCAGTCGCAGAGTCAACAAGAGCAAGATGTGCAGCTGGAGAACACAAAGGAACAGAGAGGGACTGAACTGTCTCAGAACAAACAAGAATGCCAGGGGGATGCTGTGCAGCCAGATATGGAAAGGAATGAGTGCAAGGGCTCTACAGAAGCAGAAAGTGTAAGAGAGGAAAAAGGAAGTAAATCTGAAATCAGTTCTGCAAAAGAGCAGGATAATGCTTCAGGAGAAGAGCACACAGTCAGTACCGAGGAAGGCAAAGCAAACATAGCCAGGCAGGATGGCAGCACCAGCAAAGAACAGGATCCTTTTGATTCTCAGGAAGAAATGAAAACAGGTCACGATATCGTAACGCACGTCAACAGTTCTTGGAGCAAAATATCTAGCATTGTACCCGCTTTAGAAAGCAAAACCGATGCGGATAGCAAAGCTGATGCATCTGAGAAAAGTGACTTCCTGACACCAGAACAGAAGGCACAGGAAGCCACGCATCCCAAAAAAGACTACGTGCCCACTATTGATATAACTGCTGATGATATGGAAGATGAAGAAGAGGAAGATGATGATGAAGATGAAGATGATGAAAAAACTGATGATTCTGCCGATGAGATGCTGGATGGTGCTTCTGACTTCCCAAGTGAAGAGGAAGTAGATGTTGAAAAAGTGGTAAGCATTTAGCTATTTATGAGGGGATTTTTTTTAATTTATTACGTGTTTTAAAATTGACCAACTAACATGTCACAACCCATGGATTTGAGAGACACAGTATGATATTTGTGTTCTGGACTTCAGCTTCTTTAGAAAGTCTAGATCGGGGTTCCAAGTGAAAACATTTTTCATTTCTTCTTAGTTGCATGCTTTTTTATAGGTAGCATTGTAGTGGCCTTTTAGAAATTGTCCATTTTCCACATAACAAGACTTATATTGAGTGAGCTGGAGTAGAACCATTGCATGCTGTCTTCCTCCAGTATTAGTTCTCAAGTAAAATTCCTTATTATTGGAACTCAAGCAATTGGTTCCTTGTAATATGACTTATGATCCTAAAATATAGTAGCCAATCTAGAATTTCTGTTATTTTAAGCTGTTTCCTTTTACTTAATTTTTGTAGCCTTTAGTTAAGATTTATTTCTGGAAGGAATGTTTCGGTCTCTCCTTAAATTCCTCTTCAAATATAGTAATATATCTAAGTAGTGTGTGAAAATTGTCATCCCATATTTGATAAAAAAACTAATTGCTCCAGAAGTCATGGTTAGTGTAGTTAAACTTTGTGGTTAGTGTAGTTAAAATATATTTAGATTTTAATGCACATAAAATTTCCATCAACTTTTTCCCGAAAATGATCCCACATGTAACTTCTTCATGTACTTTTTATATCATGTATGACTTAAGAAACAGTGCATTGTTACTTAAAATTTATGAAGTTGTGGTTTTGTGAGTCATTCAAATGGACGTAAGAAATAAGGTAGCCATTTCTTGGGGTGAGATAAAAGTGGAAAAAGAGAGGTTAAACTGGGAGAAGAACTGAAGAACAAACAAATGAACAACAAGAGAGATTACGTTAGTGTCTTCAGGAATTAGAAAGTATATAGTTCTTTTAGCCTTTCTGTGTAAATGTGGTCCCCTCACACTTGAAAACCAAATTAGACTTCTTTTTCTGGACTGTATCCAGAGTAACTTTAGATTTTTAGAATTAGTTTAACTTCCAGAAAAATTGACTAATCAGTTTGCATGCCAGCTTGCTATTCTTGGGCAAGGTGATAGCTTCTCAGCTTGCATGATGGTGAGGAAACCGAAAGCAGATGTAATTTTTAGAAGTTCTTCCAAGCTGAGAACTGAGCTGTTGCTGTCTTGTCAGACGGTGACAGTTGAACTCCTGTATCCTGCAATAACTTCAGCAGAGTTATCAAATTCTGAGAACTAGGCTTAATTAGTGACTGATGCCTGGTTAAACTTTCCAGACAAGGTAGTGTGAGGCAATCTGTTGGTAAGCCTACAGGTGTCTAGGTCGCAGAGCAGGCTGTTATCTGGGTTGATGTTTTAAAGATGTATTTTCTTTGTCCTGCAAAAAGGATGATGAAATGAAAAAATAATTATCAGGGATTACAAGAAATGTTTGTTTTGGAAAAAACTTACTATGCAGGTTTTGAATAATGGGGTTTGGTAAGCTCTATAAGGGTGTATGTCTTCACCGTAAGTCACACAGACCTGAGGATAAGCAAGCTTTAGTTCTAGAGAGTAAAGCTGAGGAACTGAGATCTCTGGAATTTGGGTGAGCTCTTGGTTTGTTAGTCTTCTGCCTGCAAGTTAAGTTAGCACAATAGAGAATTTAGCTTTAGTAGTGCTTACAGGAGAGGCTGCACTGCACAGGTCTGTCACATTGGATGAAGTCAGATCATAGAACCAAACTACTAGAGGACATTTATCTGTTTCATTAAGCTAGTGGAAACAGAAGCAAAGTGTACTCTCATATCCACTAATACTTTTGTTTAGTGGAAGTACTAATGACAGCTCTTTCACTACTAATTTGGAATATGGACTGGGTCTAGTTATTCAGGAAATAGCCATTAAAAACCCCAGAAAACTCCCGTGAGAGTCAGGATGATTGCTGCTTGCCTGGAGTGGCTCTTACGGTTTCTTTTTAGCACATTTCCCCACACTGATTCTGGTTGCAGTAATGACTTCATTGTTCTTAATTTTGCATATTGATGCTCTTCAGATGGCCTTCTTAGCTTGTGCAAACTTTGTGTATTTGACTTAAGAGGTTCTTGCAGACCCAACATAAAGAGAGAAGATTCCTGGAATGGTATCCTTGCCCTTTTGCATTTCCTACCCTGAATTACATCAAGAGAAGCTTAGGAGGGTTGATCATCTTGGGTTTGGTGATATGACTAAAACCTTCTGAGAATATCTATATAAGCAAACTAACCATTATCAGGACCTGTTGTCTGAATAAATTCAAGTGTGGTGGTCTGGGCCATGATGTTAAACTCTGGATCTCCAAGACATGGTGATTGCACACAAAATTCCTGTTGAGAATCACTGCTTGGCCTGGGCTAATCACAGACTGTGTCTGTGAATGAATTGTTCACAGAAGTGCTTGTTGGCTTAAGCCAAAAGCATACCAGGGTGTTTCTAGTATTCTAATGCTACAGATGGAGTCCTGTGGTCCCTTTTAACTTAACTAGCCTAAACGTAGCTTCTGTGTCTGGTGAGATATTTTATTTTAAATGTTGTTAAAAAGTGTTTCTCAATCATTCTTTTTTGAGCAGACATTAAAATGATATGGAACTATTACGAATTATTATAACATTGTAAGTTTAATAAAAAGTGCAAGTGCCATAATTTTGTGGATGAATGAAGTTCTAACAGTCTCTCACATGTTCCTAGCTTTTGGTACAGACCATGTGTAAATCTGCAGACGTAGGAGCATAGAAGGCAGATCCAGAAATGAGGCATTTGCTTGGGAAATGCCATCTACCCTCTTTCTTTCTCAGCACTGTCACTGAGGACCCTTTGCCTTCAGGCAGTTTGCTCTTCAGGAACCAGGCGTAGGGGTGTAGGCTGCCAGGAACAGACAGATAAAAGTAAGAAGAGAGAACTCAGAAATAGGCATTGACATGCAGAGGGGAAAAAGTGCTGACATCTCTGTAGCAACTTTGGAACTTCACTTGTAGTGTGGGATGGCTCTTCTTGTGTTTCCATTCCTTAAGGTATTTTATAAGCTCAAAGGCATTTAGAAGTTTTGTAGCTACAGGACCTGTGGAAAGATGGATGCTAGAAAGGTAGGACTCCCACAAGCATTTGAAAATTTTTACACTTTGACCAAGAAGTCATGATGGGCTATGGATAGGGTTCAGCCTATCACAAGTTGGCACCACTCCCATAGGAGTAGCTGTTCTTATGGCAGTGCTTCAGTGGACTGATGTCTGACCATTTTCACAATTGTGATATTTTGTGATTTTTTTTTTCCTGTTGTTAGAAAATCAGAGGTAGAAAGGAAGATTTACCATCCTGAGGCATTTTTCCCTTTGTTAGATACAAGAATGAAAGAAGTAGTATTTTTTGTTTTATATATGTCCACATTCAGGATTTTTAAACTTGAAGATATGAAGTTCGTAGTGGGCAGTGGAGAGTTCATACTTCTAATTTTTTCCCTGGTGTTTTTTTTTTAAAAACATGCCACATCTTGGGCTTTGAATATCGATTTTCTAGTATGATAGCATGTAGAAAGTTCCACCATGAGAACAGCTCTAGCTGGATCATGCTATCAACCCTTTGGTTAGCCTAGTGTAACTTGTCAGCACTCGAAAGCTTTGCCATGATAGTGTTTCTACAGTAAACTAGTGTCCTGGTTGTTTTTTCCCCCCTCTCTCTGTCGATTGTAGCATCTTTTGAACTACCCTGCATGTCCCCCTTCCCTGCAGTGGTGTAATGGTGTCCAAATGCAGCTCAGACAGGGTAGTCCTGCCCACTGAAGGAAACCAGTTATGCATCTCTTGCATGTAGAATCACAGCAGTGGTACTGTATAAAATGGAAAAGCTAGAGAAAATACCAGGAGGCTTCCAGCATCAAGGTTTCAAGGATGACCCAGGAGAGCAGGCAAGAATGAGAACTGCTCTTTGTATAATGGAATATAACTATGTTATCATAGTTATCAAAATTTGACCTGTACCTCTCGCATATGTAATATTTTCAACATAATGGCATGTATCTAGTCGGTAATTCTGTAATATAAATAATACTGCTGTTTGAATAGTTTTTGTCCAGCTGGTGTATTTTTCCTCTGGCTTTGTGATGCTTTTCCTGGAGGCAGCTACGCTACATGTTCACATCACCTGTTGTAGCTCAACAGAAGGTCTGTGTCTGGGGAGATGGTGTAATTTTGATATCTTCTGGCTTCTTTTCTTTTGCTTTCCCATCCCTCTACTCTTACCAGAAGCTTATGTTCTTCTTGGCTGAGAAATTCTTGGAATTTCAGCTCTCTGGGTCCTGTATTATATCCTCTAGCTCACTCTGTGAACCTGGCATGGCAATTAAGGACTTCTAGAGAATTTGGAAATCTTCAGTTGTGTTTTTGATTTTCCTGCCTTTCTGTGACAGTACTGTGCAAATGAGTCAGTCTCAGCTTTTCAATGGGCAAGCTACAGAATTGACTTAAAAGCAACTTGGATTAATCTGTTGTCTTAAAAACAAAATGACTTGGTAAAAAAAGCAGATCCAAAAAGTTGTTCCCGTTCATCTTGACAAAGTCTGTAATGGTGAGGAGGAGTTGCTGAAAACATGCTGTCTATCTGTTTAAGTGATACTCTTCAAGAGAGATTTTATATAGTAGAACTTAAAGATCTCTTAAGTTTCTGTAAGCATATAGAGCCACTCGAGAGACGTGAAATTAACCTATGTACCGTTCACAAGCAGTGTTTGAAAGTTGTTGAAATACCTGTGCTGAAATGCAACGTAGTCTTAACTCAGTCACAGTTTCAGTAGCCCCTGCACGTGTGTTCTGGATGTAGGCTGCAAGCAGCATTTGGTTAGACCTCACCAAAGCCCCAGGGACATGGTGTCTCCTGACTTTGATTCTCCTGCTCTCTTGGGGAGCTGTGGTGACATGTAGCTGCTGGCAACCTCTCAAGTTCAACATGGTGGAGAGCTTCCTTGGTAAAGACAGTTCATTTCTCTCTGCTCTACCTGGTCCCAGTGCTAACAGTCTTGCTTTGTGGGAGTGTATTAGCAAGATGGAACAAATAAGGATTTTATGGGCTTTCATGCACCCAGAGAACCAGTACTTCCTGAAGTTTCTGCCGGTGCCAGTACCGTACTTTCAAAGTAAGACTGAGAATTTGTTTTACCTCCATGCTGCTCTTCATACTCATAACAAGAACTGTCATGGCATGATACAGATTCATCCCCGCTCTGAAGGAAAGCTGCAAGAAACCCCAGCAGTTAGTAGTAGCAGAATAATTTATTTATCTCCTTTCCAAGTACAGAACTCACCAGAGATCAGAGCTGCTTTCCTGGGCAGAGAGGAGTGGTGTCTTTAAAGTCAGCACGTGTTAAAAATATCTTTGAAAGAAAGAGTGAGATTGTTCTCTAAAGGTAGTAATTTCTCTTCTAAGGTCACTCTCCTTACTCTTCTCTTTCTTTTTCAAGAGACATGACTTTTTCCAAGCATAGACATAGTAGGTAACACGGGAGCGTGCACAGTAGATCAGATGGGAGCGTGTGTAGCAAAACTTGCAGAAGGAAGGATAATTTTCTATTGGGATCTAGCAGTGATAGCTGATAACCTGAGCATCACTTTTCTTTGTTTCAGCAGTAATATCTCGATACTTCATAGTACAGGAAGAGGTGTCAGCCTCCCTGCAAGTGAGTAGTTTAGAAGTTTGTACCTCTTTCCACACAGAATCTGTACTGCCAACGCTTTGTAGGACCCCTCCTGAATGGAAGGTGATGGAAGACTTGGGAATATTTGAGAGTGGTTTTACAGGGCAGGATGCTGCATGGTTTCTTTCTTCTTAAAAGACTGGAAGATTGTACAGGCAGTATTGTGTGTGAGGGCACTAAAATATATGTTCTATATACACACACTTTTAAATACATGCCCTTTTGTGTGTATATATATGCACATATGCTCACTATATACTTTACTAAAGGCTACATTGCTACAAAGTACACATTGCTGTATTTTACAAAGGTTATATCCCCAGTGTAGCCTTTAATAAAGCAGGGCAGACTTGCTTAATTTTTCATACTGATTCTGTTCTCAGTTTTCTGCAGCCTCAATCATACAGCCATGGGAGATGATTCTCTGGAACCATGATGAAAGTGGTCACTCTGTGGTGCCAGTAACTAAGGGGGCAATTTTTATGATGTTCTTCGGATTTTAGATAGCCCTCCTGTGAGCTGTGGGGTTTGGGGTTGTGTTTTTCTTCTTTTTTGGCTTAAGAAAAGTTTGTGTTTATTCCGTATGAAGAAGCCAAATACTGTATCAAACATCAGGTTATTAGAGATCCTGCTTCTCTGTCAAAATGAAGTAATCAGCTAAGATTTACAGTCAGGTTATAAATTGAGTCCCTTTAAACTGATACAGCTGCAAATTTCACAGGTGTAAATTTCATGACTGGTGATTGGAAATGTGCATCCTTAACCACTGGTTAGTTATGCCCACATGGTAATTGAGGCTGCTTTTTTTTTTGTTTTTGTTACAGTGTTGTATCTAGCCTAATCTGTGGTCAGCTAAGTAAGTGCAATACTTTCTCATTTCTAATCAGAGCTTCTTAAAACAGCAGCATAAGTTGCAGATACCTTTAAATAATCAGTACCATGAACAGCATTTATTAGAGGCCACTTACTGATGCAATATTGCACATTGCTCTTTTTTCCCTGTTCTGCAGTTAGTGTTTTTTTGTGATTAACTGTTTGCATCAATTTCAGGTAAGTGTTCAGTTCAGAGAAGGAGGAGATTGCACCTCCTCAAAAAGAAAGAAAAGGAGGACAAAGAGAAGGAAGGAAAGACAGAAGAATAGGAGGAGGAAAAGATTGGGTTAGTTCAGGGAACAGGGTCAGAGTACAGAATGGAAGTATAATTACTTTTTCTTACTTAAGGAGGAGAAAGAGTTTTGTGATCTGTAAGCGGACCAAATATAATATAAAAAGCTTCAATAAAAATCTAGTACAAAAATTGGCTTAATTAAGGCTTTTTTTTTTTGTTGGGGGTAATCACCTGGTAGTACAAATGCCACAAGATTAATATTTAACTCTTGTAGGTGCTGCAACATTGCAGCTGTCTTCTCAGATGGTAGCAAGTTTTCTTGGTCAGGCAAGCACGGAGAAAAAGTACTCTTCAGAATATCCTCAATATTTAAGATAATTATTGGGCAGTGTTTTGGAAAGAGCTAGAATCCTACTCTTCATCATGTAAGCAGTTTACTGTATGACCCAAAGAAGCCTGGTTGTTTGATGTTGTGACTGTTGCTATCTTAGGTGTGAGAGACCATTAGGGAGGTGATAACTGTCTCAACTCGTGCCAAAATAGCGTTAGTTAGCGAGAGCCTACAGTAAAGGTTGTAAAGGGATTTTAATCTTATTTGAAAACAGAGGCAGGAAGGTTGTGCCCTGTGAAAGCTTTTTATCTCACCCATAGTAAAAGCATAAATGACAGAGATGGGTTTTGCCCTTCCCAGAAGGCATTTTGTGGAGTTGCTAGTGGGAGGAATTCCATGAGGTGACAGATAAAATAACCACCTGCTTAGCACTGTGTATTGGCCAGTGTAGCTGGAGGTGCTGGGTCTGTAATGGGTCTTAATGTTACTGTGTAATCTCTTTTGAGACTGAAGTGAAACTGTTTTGGCCTGAGCTCTATTGCTGAGTAGATACTCATTTTAAAAAACAAAACAAAAACTGTTCCAGGATGCGGGTGAATACAGTGAGGATGACGAGCAGGTGGACATTGAGACCGTGGAGGAGCTTTCAGAGAAGATTAACATTGCCCGTCTGAAGGCCACAGCTGCTAATATCCGACCTTCCAAACAGAAGTAAGCATCCTTGGAGAGCGCTACAGTTTTGTATTTTATTGATGAGCTGGCGTTGAACCAACCCCTTAAACAACAGGTTTAATGTGATGGTAAGATAAAGCAAGGCTTGGGTGAGATCTTCCTCAGCACTGGTTGAGGACGGGGCTGTCAGAATTAAGAGTAGATTTGAGTTGTCTCAGCCTTTTGTTTTTGTTCATGGCGATGTGTATCTTGTAATGTAAAATCATGAGTGAATCGCCTCCCTTCCTGCAAACTGAATACGAGCAGGGTCATCTTGGTTTTAAATGTGATTTTTGCAAGCTTTGTTTATTCTTGCTGGTAGACTTGCTATTTTTAGGCAGGAGCAGTCATTGACTTAATCCCTGCGCCTGTAAATGAAGGCTTTGGCTTTGGGACCATTGCCCCAGCAAAGAAAGTATTTTCTAATTTACATATCTGCCATGGTTGGGTAGCTTGGCTTTTTTGTTGTTGTTGTTCTGTTGGGGGGGGGTTGTTTGTTTGTTTTTGTTATTGTTGCTGTTATTATTTGCATTTATAATGACAAAATGCAAAGTTGAAACATGGCTTAGTTGAGATATGTAAAGATGGTCATGGCTGTTACTCAGTTGCACCAAATAAGAAAATGGGTAATGTTGCATCCTTAGTTCTTTTCATTTGAAGATTTTTTTTTGTAGAAACTTTGAAAAATCTATTTGGTGATATAATATCCCTCCCTTTTTTTCTTCAAAGATACAGCTCAACTGTTACCCATAGATAGTGACTTTGCTATAAATTGTGAAGCTCTTTCAGTGAGAGAGAAAAACAGCTGTCATGTTTTGTAAAAAATAATTATTTCAAATGTCTATTGTTCTTTGTTTTCTTGAAGCTCCTGAGATACGAGGAAGCTGTTATTGTATATTAGGATAGTAATAGGTGTGAGGATTTTGGATGCTTGTTCTCGGGGAGGGATTGTTCTGCCAGCTGTATTGAATCTATGTTTTTTTAAAAAAGAACCAAAACATAACTAAAAACAATACTTTCTGCAGCTATCAGTCACAGGCTGAATTTACTCTCGTTGGCATATAGTGAAATAGTTTGTCTTTTGCACTACGGGATAATTTTACAGCTTTCAGAATAGCTGAGCTTTTTCCAGGATGATGGCATTGGAGATAAGAGTTCACTTTCTTGAGAAAGCTCAACAGTGACCTGCTTTCACGGAGTTATACACAGAAGAGTTAATTTCAAGGGATAAAAATGAACTAATCTAGGCTGTTGGAATGTAGTTAATAAGGATCGAGTGCATGAGATGAGTAGTGTTGGGAAAAACTTTTTACCTTTCTTCCAGATACCATGCTCGTAATTCTTCGGATGAAAAATTATCAGAAAAACCTACGAAGGTATATGTTTGCTCTCCTCTTTCCTTTTGGTATCACAACTCCATTTTAAAGATAAACTTTCATCTCAAGTGCAGCTCTTAATGCGGTTTATCTGCCTTCCATACATTTATGATTAAACGCGAGAAACTAAACGTGTGTATGGGGGGAAGGGGCCCAGTCCAAATCCCATTAAAGGAAAAAGGACTGTTACTGGCATCACTGGGTTTCAGATTTAGCTTTATGTATGGGAGGAATATCTGCCTTGTATTTATTAGTATGTTTGCTTAGGTTTTATATGTTCTTGGCATAAATAATTTTTACAGCACACGTAAAATAATGAGCAACCGAAAAATATTTTAATGTGTTGAAGATGACACAGATTAAAGATTATACATTATTCAAGTGTATGTGGGATTATATAGGCACAGCACTGGGCGAAGGATTTTTGAAAACCATAGTTTAAATAATATATACTTCGGCAAGTTAAAGATAACACAGAATCCTTTCAAAACAAACCTCACTGCAATCCTTCTGAAGCTTATGCTGTATTTTCGGGTGACTTTGAGGCCAGTTTCACTCCCTGTCCATGATAACTACCTGTGATGTACTTGATGTCGGGTCTACGGCTACCAGGTGGGTGGGGATTTGAGGGGGAGTGGGAGCCTGGTGTCTGTCAGACTGGTGTGTATGCTTTTGCCTGAGATGGAGATGAGTTCCAGGGTGCTCTGCCTGCCTCCCCTTCTCCACACGTTCTTCTCCCTGCCCTTGAAGTTTAGGCACGAGGCCTGTCCTTGAAAGGAACCTCGTGCCTAACACAAGAGCAGATACAGTTTTAGGTTCCTGTGCTCACTCTGCACGTGAGAGCAAAGGGGATGCAAGAGCCAGGTTTCAGGAGACAGTCGTCAGGTTCCTCCTCAGGCCAGCAGGCTCAGAAATAAGGAGCCTTTCCACTGATTCCCTGGGGTTTGGAGCAGACCTAAAATGATATAAAACTGTGTTAATACTACTTTTTAAGTATTACTTCATCATGAAATAAATAGTATAATGGTACAAAACCTGTAAGAGTAATGAAATAAACCTTCAAATCTGTAGAGATCAGCAATCATGCTTATTGCCTGTCAACCTTTTTGGAAAGTAAATTCCAAATCAGCCTGTCTTTGACACTTCCTGTTTCTTGGTAGATGTTTGAGGGGATACATTTCAATGCCGTCTTTCACATTCTTACCTGCAGTGTCTCTTGGCCCCAACCCATATGTAATCATGAAACAAAGTAGAAATCAAACTAGTTTAACTCCAGAGAAAAATTCCAGCGTCCTATGTTTGATGTGATTGTTTCATCCATTAGTAGACTTTTTTGAGAAGCAAATACCAACAAAAAATTTGGCTCAGACACGCGTGATTTTGCTATAATCCTGTGGTTTATCTAAGTGGCCTTGTATTACAAAAAATATGAAAGCTCATGAACAGAAAGGACCACTCATGATCTTTTCCTTCAGGGTTGATGTGATTGTTAGTCATTTCTTGTTGGTCGGCACTTCATGCTTATTGCCTGTGCTTCTGACACTGAACTTTCATGAAGGACATAATAGCCAAGTAACATGACATGTAATCTTGAGGTGTCTGTAGAAGCCCTGTAAATCAGGCATGCCTTTGAAGGTTGTTTGTTGCTACATTACCTTTTGTATTTAAACTGGTCAATACGGTTACTTCTCCAGCAGAAACCTCAATTCTGGAAGAGAAGGCTGAAGACTGAGGCAGAAGCCTTTGCTCATTACCGCCAGACACACACAGCGAACGAACGCCGGCGACGGAATGAAATGAGAGATCTCTTTGAAAAGTTGAAGAGAGCTCTGGGGTTGCACAACCTTCCCAAGGTCTCCAAATGCTACATTCTCAAACAAGTAAGTATTTCGAAGCTTAAGCGAGGAGGAGAATCATTTCACCTGGACAGAGTAATGAAGCCAGTATGAACTCCTTGAGCGAGTCCCAGTGATACTGTGAACAGAGAGCTTCTGTTGCCTTTACAGAACTCTCTAGAATAGAACAATATCTGAAAGAATCTGTGTTCCTAGAAGCTTAATTTTGATGGTGCAGATACATGTTTTCAGATTAGCCGTCTCCTTCTTGTATGCTTTGTGAATTTAAACATGGAAGGCTATGCCTTAATTCCTTAGTGGTTTACTGTGGACATCAGGCAATTTTGAAATACATTGAAGAATTTTTTATTGCAGGGGAAGATAGCACTTCATTAAGTATTATACTGACATTAAAAATTTAGTGGTAAAGATGTAAATGACAGAAAACAAAACATAAGCTGTAGATACATAATTATGCCTGTCAGCTCTACCTTGAAATTGTGGGATAAAAGCTGTTGTTTTTTTTTTCTTTAAAATAGCTGAACTTTGGAGGAAGGACAAGCCAGATGTTTTTTACTTTTCACCTTGTGTTTAGGGAGAGCTGGCATTATGTGAAATTTCACGTGCTTTCTCCGAGTCCTAGTTTGTCAAGATGATGAAAATGTCTGAATAAATTTTGTAAAGGTTTCTGGGAAGGAAAATTACTTTATTATTTTATGTATCGTTGGTTTATAAATCAGTTCCCTGATACTTCTCTAGGCCTTTGAAGAAATCCAAGGATTGACCGATCAGGCAGATAAACTTATCGGACAGAAGAACTTACTGACACGCAAACAGGATTCTTTAATTCGTAAAGTATCCACGCTTTCAGGTGAGACTGGTTCTTTGGATACAAACTAGCTGGAATAATGAAAGAAAGGGTTTTAAGTGTGGTAGTGAGCAGAGTAATCCTCTGTGGATCCGGGTGAGTCATTTGTTCACATAAAATGTAGACTCTTGACGCCAAACGAAGACCTGCTAAGCTCTGACTCAGTGATACACTCATCGCGCTGATAAGAGCAGCTATTACTTCTCTTTATGCCTAAAGGAAGTATAGAATGATCACCTGCTGCAACCCACAGGCTTGGGTTCCTGTGCCTTGGGTATGCTTTAGTTGGGGGGGGGGAGTAACTTCATTCTGTTACTGGTCACTTCCTGAAATGTTTTTTCTGCTCAGTGCTTCCCAAGAACACACAGCTGTCTTTGATGAGTACCAAACCCTCTGGCTCCTTTGGGCAGCTTTGCAAATAACTGGCCTTGTACTGCTTTTCTGAGAACCAGTGCCAGTAGTGTCTAGAAGAAGGCAGCTCTGTCCATGTAACAAAATAGCAGTATATTCTGAGCTGCTACTCGTCAAGGCATTTCAGGACAAGACCATGTCATATTTATTGTGTCTTTCTGTCTCATTTGGAGGTGTAGGAAAGCTGTGACACAAGTTCAGCCCGTGCCAAAACGTGTGTGAACAAACAAAACATTTACATTATTCTTGTAATCCTCTTATTGTCTGGGAATAAAAACAGGACGCTACCTGTAAAGTAAAAATTAAAGATACTTATCTTGTATATTTATGTGAATCAGTTCTTGTATATTTGAGGTATTTGGTTTAAAAAAAAAAAAAAGGATACAAAAAGTGTTTTAGTGAATTCTCATACTTAATCCAGAAACGTATGATATGTCTTTTGAGCAAATAACTTTGGGCAAGTAACAAAATAGTTTTCTGATCTTTTGCATCCCTAGTGAAGTACCTCAAAACTGATGAGGAAAAATCCTCCTGCAGGATCCAAGGTAGACCATGATGTTAGAACATAAATACTAAGCAGGAAACAAGCCAGTATAGTTATTTCAACTTTCATCATATTACGTTGTGTGCATTTGTAGAAAACAAATTCTTTATCAAATCTTTGGGTTTGTTTAAGGTTACAGTTTTCACGTCAATAGTAAGGTGTATGTGGGTTTACCTCTAAATGTCATTTGAGTAACAGGGTCCATTAGTCCAAGAAATTTTCTTCCACGTCAAGGTAACGTTTTGTCTGGAAGTCATATATTTATCATTAGGAGAGACTTGAGGTTTTTCATACCCGTGGGTATTTTCAGATGGTATGTTTACCACGAGCTAGTGCTTGTCCAAGCTGTTTTCTGCTCATTGAAGTTGTGATAAATTCTGAAAGGTATGGATGTTTCTGAAGGAAAAAAAAATATCTTGGAATAAATACGTAATTACTCCCTCTGTTATTAATTTTTCTATTTACTTGGTGGAGGTGGTGGTTATTTATTGTATAGTAGTTGAATGGTGTCAGCTTAATAGGTTTTTAGTTCTGTCTTCAGCTCTTTAGTTCTGGAAAGAGAGTTTGAAGACAGGTTGACTCTCTGATAACTTTTCTGTAGGGAAGACAGAAGAGGTTGTCTTGAAGAAGCTGGAATATATATACGCCAAACAAAAAGCAGTAGAAGCACAAAAAAAGAAGAAACAACCTGAGCCAGAGGAACCTGTTGTAACCTCCACTCCCAGCACGCAGCAAGAAGCATCTTCTGCTCCCTCCAGAGAGCTGCCCCAGATTACTATGACAAACAGAAGGGGGAAGCCATTGATACTGGCCAGAAAAGGGAGCCGCCCCACAGGTGAGCTAAAAGTGACGCGCGTGTCCCATAAAGGTGGGACAGATGAAGCAGACCCCGTGGGAGGGCAAAATGCCAGCCTGCTTCTGTGGGGAACTTCTTTCTTGAAGCAGAATTGAGTACAGGAGCAGGCAGTGTCCACCTAAGAGGCATGGAAACCATTTGTTTGCAGTAAGGATGAGACCAGCGCTGCTGAAGTCTTCGAATGAACGTGACTTTCGAGTTTCTGCTGCTTCAAAAACTGAAGTTCAAGCCCCAGAATACTGAGTTGTTAGAATAGATTGTTTTTAAAACATGGCTCCCCAAACAAGCTCGCTCTCCAGGTGGTGGAAGACTTGCTCTTGAATTAAATGAGAGAATTGTCAGACGCTTGAGAAGTTTTTTTTGGAGCCGAGAACTTTTGGAGAAGTATTTGGCATTAATGGGGACTTTTGCATCATAAACATAGGAGGGAACAAAAGAATGGCAGAAGTCCCACTTTCATAGTAATACCTCTGTGGTGCTCTGTAAGGTTCTGGTGATGCCTCTTGTTTTGGTAATAATAGACCTTACTTGAAGTGGTCTTGGGCTTTTATAAACAACCAATCATTCTGGTTTCTCAAGACTCATTTGTCCAGTGCTGGGAAAGTTTAACCTCAGAAGTTGGATGTGGTGAGAAAGCTTACTTCATTTCTTTCTTTGGACTGAACGACTCCCCTTTGTAACTTGAGCAAGACTGCTCTGATAGTATGAGGAAGAGGAGGCTTAGGGGAGACCTCATCACTCTCTACAACTTTGTGAAAGGACACTGTAGAGAGGTTGGTGCTGGTCTCTTCTCGCAGGTAATTAGTGACAGAACGAGAGGGAATGGCTTCAAGCTCCAACAGGGTAGGTTTAGATTGCAGCAAGACTGCTCTGATATTTGGTGGGGATGCCCCTCCAGAGAGTGAGGGTTATGTTTCGCTGCATGAAGAGGTAGCACAGACTGGCTCTAGCCATGTAGGTGAGGTTCCTGCAGCTTGCATTGCTTTTCTAACAGCTTTCTGATCTAGAGCTCATCAACCTTCCAGCTGGGCTTCCTCCCACGACTCTCCTTACCGCTGGATTGCAGGATGTTGTTTGCCATCAAAGGTGCTATCCAGAATAAATCACTGATTGATGTATTTCTTTTCTACAGAGGACACCTCGTCCCCTGTGACGCTGACCGCTGCCAGCCTGGTGATGACTCCCCAGGGGCAGGTGCTGACACTGAAGAGCCCGCTGGTGCCTGGGGATGCCCCTCCAGAGACTGAGGGTTATGTTACGCTGCATGAAGAGGTAGCGCAGACTGGCTGTAGCCGTGTAGGTGAGGTTCCTGCAGCTTGCATTGCTTTTCTAACAGCTTTCTGATCCAGTGCTCATCAACCTTCTAGCTGGGCTTCCTCCCACTGCTCTCCTTACGGCTGGATCGCAGGATGTTGTTTGCCATCAAAGGTGCTATCCAGAATAAATCACTGATTGATGTATTTCTTTTCTACAGAGGACACCTCGTCCCCTGTGACGCTGACCGCTGCCAGCCTGGTGATGACTCCCCAGGGGCAGGTGCTGACACTGAAGAGCCCGCTGGTGCCCGGGCAGGTGGCAGCTGTTCCCTCCACGCTCCTGCAGGCTGAACTAAAGCCTCGTGCTGTCAGCACTGCCGTGTCAGCACAGCCAGGTACCGCGCTGCGACAGCGGGGTAATGACAGGCGGCGTAATGCTGTTCGCAGATGTGCACAGCTGTTTACAAAGTAACATGTTATTGAATTTTTGCTTTAAATTTTTGCAATTACCAAATTAGGGAAATAAAGGGAAGATTTCTTAATCATCTAACCAATCGATATTTG
Source organism: Calidris pugnax (assembly GCF_001431845.1). Taxonomy (NCBI): domain Eukaryota; kingdom Metazoa; phylum Chordata; class Aves; order Charadriiformes; family Scolopacidae; genus Calidris; species Calidris pugnax. Next base: position 4,775,169 of record NW_015090921.1, read on the forward strand.
TATTTTTTACCACTTGATACAGTATTACAGTGTAAAGTCTTGCCTAGAAGTGCAAGGCTCTTACTTTTCCAGGCTTCACTGAGTATCTGAAAGGCTCTTGTTTCCTTCTCATCCCCCCCTTCCCCTTTTCTTGGATAAGGTATTGCTTCTGTGATGATTCAGCTGCCAGGATCAACAGTTCCTGTCCAAGTAAAAGGAATCCTTACGAACTCCACCATTCCCATTACCCTGTCAACTGTTGCTGGAAACCCAGTGCCCTCAACAGTAGTATCAGCTACAGAGCCCCGTTCAGGTAGGATCTATGGTTTTTATGGATCTTTTTGCTTTTATGCAGGGAATGTTATCCTTGAAAAAATAAAGGTATATTATTTTCTCACTAGGGAGTAATGATGGGTATTACTGTCTGAGTATTCAAAGAAAAATACTATTAGACGTTTTGAACAGTTTAGAGGGGCCTGTAGGGGATTATAGATAAGAGCTTTTTAACTTGCCTTCACCTCGCCCAGCCTCCCTGCCCTCAGCAGAATCAGGATCAGTGGGGATTGGCATGTCCCTGTGGTGTAATGCATCCTGCTGGGGAAGCTGCAGTGCCAAGCGGTGGTGGGGGCTGTGGAAAATCTGTCTGTGACATCCAGCCCCTTCCCAGGCCCTGCCAGCTCTGCTGCCCCTTGGAGAGATGCTTTTCAAGACTGGGTACATGCCTTGAGTTTAGGTGTGGGGTGGTTCCTGGTAGCGTACTGCTGTCTGTCTGTTGTTTTTAAAGCAAGACATGCGGTTCTGCTGCGTTGTAGTCAGTTGGTCATCATGAAAAAGGGCTGGGAAAAGTCTGAGAGCTATAAATAGGAAACTGCTTGGAGGCAAAAAATAAGTAACGACATAGTCCCTGAAATACCTCTGTAGTGTTGCACACAAAACCAGTACGGCAAAATATGAGTGTAAAAATAAAGTATGAAAAAACACTAAGAGGGAAGATGGTTATTGTTTTTCCCTTGTGCACCACCATTAGAATTGTAAGAATTACAGTTACTCGTGTTTGTGGCAGCCTGCTGAAGGGGGGGACTGGGCAAGTGGTTCTGGGATAGTAGGTGTGGAGCCTGCTCTTTTTCTGCAAGTGGAAGGTTAAGCTATGAATGATTTTAGGCTTCAACTTGACCAAAACTCTGTGAGCGGTTTAAATTGCGAATGCAGCTTACTTGAGGAATACCTGAAAGCGAGCAAATTATATTTAATTGGGAATTACCTTGCAGTTAGATGGATCCTGACGGGTGCTGCTTTGTTTGGTTTTGCAGAAAGCGAAGATTCATTCATGATGCCAAAGATTGTTAATGTAACATCACTGGCTGCTGAGGGAAGCATGAGTCTAAATGTAAATAGAAACAAAAGTTCTAATACAACAGCAGCTGCAGGTGCTCCGGCTTCTGAGAAATCCTCAGCTGTAGCACCCATTGAAAGCAGGAAGAGTGATAGTGTCCCTTCAGAAGAAAAAGCCAAACCGTGTCCTGGAGACAGTGGCGGAGAAGGAAGAAATACCACAGGTCCCGCAAAAGTTTTCTTTGAAAATAAAGATGGATTTCCACAGCTCCGGAATGTCTCGAGTGCAAAGGAACCTCCAGAGTCCTTTAGCAAAAAGCTTTGCGTTGGTGAGTTTGTAGGAAGCCAAGCCAGGAGGAAAGATGGTGATCCTGGAGGGGAAAGATTAAAATCAAAGGAATTGTCCTTCCGCAAGCTGCAGATCAAAGATTCCAGGATAGAAATGGAATTGAGGAAAGTAGCTTCTGCGATGGAGGAAGCGGAGCTGGATGCGAGCGAGTTGCTGAGCAGCATCGAGGAGAGCGACGACACCGATGAAACCCTCACGTCGCTGCTCAACGAGATCGCCTTCCTCAACCAGCAGCTCAACGACGACGCCTCCACCATGTCGGAGCTGCCCACCACGCTCACCCCGGATTTCTCTCGTGAGCATGCAGAAGCCCGTCGGGGAACAGCCGGTGATCTCACCGCTGCCGATGGGGCTTCCTTCCAGTTTGGCCATCTGGGAAGCAGTTTTAAAGACCTTTCTGAAGTTCCAGAGGGTGGTGGGTCTATAAGCCCTCTTCTGCTGCACCTGGAAGATGATGACCTTACTGACGGGGACAAGAATTCTGGGGAGCCTTCGTCTGAAGCAGATGTTTTAAAGATAGTAATAGGTGCTGAAATGAAGGATCCCCTTCCCGGTCTGTCGGTAACCAGTGGTGGGAATGGCAAAACCGTAACAACCTTGGCAGAGACCACTAATGTGACTCCACCGGTTTTGCAGATGAAAACTAATCCAGAAGCCAGTAATGCTGACACTTTGTGGAGGCCCATGCCCAAGCTGGCACCACTTGGCTTAAAAGTGGCCAGTCTGCCAGTGGACTCGGAAGGGCAGAGTAACAAAGTGATGCCCTTATTGGCACCTATAGTTGCAAAACTGGCACCCAGTGGGGTCAAAACTTCATTACCTGCAACTGCTCAAGAAGGACAGGATAACAAAGTGATGCCCACGTTGGCACCTGTGGTTACGAAACTGAATACTACTGGGACCTTGCCTTCAAGTTCAGCAGGCAAATAAATGCGTATATTTTTTATCAGAGACTGGAATGGAGATGTGGAGCAGCGTGGAGAAAACTACTATTAGATGTTTTGAACAGTTTAGAGGGGCCTCTAGGGGATTATAGATAAGAGCTTTTTAACTTGCCTTCACCTCACCCAGCCTCCCTGCCCTCGGCAGAATCAGGATCAGTGGGGATTGGCATGTCCCTGTGGTGTAATGCATCCTGCTGGGGAAGCTGCAGTGCCAAGTGGTGGTGGGGGCTGTGGAAAATCTGTCTGTGACATCCAGCCCCTTCCCAGGCCCTGCCAGCTCTGCTGCCCCTTGGAGAGATGCTTTTCAAGACTGGGTACATGCCTTGAGTTTAGGTGTGGGGTGGTTCCTGGTAGCGTACTGCTGTCTGTCTGTTGTTTTTAAAGCAAGACATGCGGTTCTGCTGCGTTGTAGTCAGTTGGTCATCATGAAAAAGGGCTGGGAAAAGTCTGAGAGCTATAAATAGGAAACTGCTTGGAGGCAAAAAATAAGTAACGACATAGTCCCTGAAATACCTCTGTAGTGTTGCACACAAAACCAGTACGGCAAAATATGAGTGTAAAAATAAAGTATGAAAAAACACTAAGAGGGAAGATGGTTATTGTTTTTCCCTTGTGCACCACCATTAGAATTGTAAGAATTACAGTTACTCGTGTTTGTGGCAGCCTGCTGAAGGGGGGGACTGGGCAAGTGGTTCTGGGATAGTAGGTGTGGAGCCTGCTCTTTTTCTGCAAGTGGAAGGTTAAGCTATGAATGATTTTAGGCTTCAACTTGACCAAAACTCTGTGAGCGGTTTAAATTGCGAATGTAGCTTACTTGAGGAATACCTGAAAGCGAGCAAATTATATTTAATTGGGAATTACCTTGCAGTTAGATGGATCCTGACGGGTGCTGCTTTGTTTGGTTTTGCAGAAAGCGAAGATTCATTCATGATGCCAAAGATTGTTAATGTAACATCACTGGCTGCTGAGGGAAGCATGAGTCTAAATGTAAATAGAAACAAAAGTTCTAATACAACAGCAGCTGCAGGTGCTCCAGCTTCTGAGAAATCCTCAGCTGTAGCACCCATTGAAAGCAGGAAGAGTGATAGTGTCCCTTCAGAAGAAAAAGCCAAACCGTGTCCTGGAGACAGTGGCGGAGAAGGAAGAAATACCACAGGTCCCGCAAAAGTTTTCTTTGAAAATAAAGATGGATTTCCACAGCTCCGGAATGTCTCGAGTGCAAAGGAACCTCCAGAGTCCTTTAGCAAAAAGCTTTGCGTTGGTGAGTTTGTAGGAAGCCAAGCCAGGAGGAAAGATGGTGATCCTGGAGGGGAAAGATTAAAATCAAAGGAATTGTCCTTCCGCAAGCTGCAGATCAAAGATTCCAGGATAGAAATGGAATTGAGGAAAGTAGCTTCTGCGATGGAGGAAGCGGAGCTGGATGCGAGCGAGTTGCTGAGCAGCATCGAGGAGAGCGACGACACCGATGAAACCCTCACGTCGCTGCTCAACGAGATCGCCTTCCTCAACCAGCAGCTCAACGACGACGCCTCCACCATGTCGGAGCTGCCCGCCACGCTCACCCCGGATTTCTCTCGTGAGCATGCAGAAGCCCGTCGGGGAACAGCCGGTGATCTCACCGCTGCCGATGGGGCTTCCTTCCAGTTTGGCCATCTGGGAAGCAGTTTTAAAGACCTTTCTGAAGTTCCAGAGGGTGGTGGGTCTATAAGCCCTCTTCTGCTGCACCTGGAAGATGATGACCTTACTGACGGGGACAAGAATTCTGGGGAGCCTTCGTCTGAAGCAGATGTTTTAAAGATAGTAATAGGTGCTGAAATGAAGGATCCCCTTCCCGGTCTGTCGGTAACCAGTGGTGGGAATGGCAAAACCGTAACAACCTTGGCAGAGACCACTAATGTGACTCCACCGGTTTTGCAGATGAAAACTAATCCAGAAGCCAGTAATGCTGACACTTTGTGGAGGCCCATGCCCAAGCTGGCACCACTTGGCTTAAAAGTGGCCAGTCTGCCAGTGGACTCGGAAGGGCAGAGTAACAAAGTGATGCCCTTATTGGCACCTATAGTTGCAAAACTGGCACCCAGTGGGGTCAAAACTTCATTACCTGCAACTGCTCAAGAAGGACAGGATAACAAAGTGATGCCCACGTTGGCACCTGTGGTTACGAAACTGAATACTACTGGGACCTTGCCTTCAAGTTCAGCAGGCAAATAAATGCGTATATTTTTTATCAGAGACTGGAATGGAGATGTGGAGCAGCGTGAACCGGTGTCGGAGTTTGGTGACCTCCCTTGTCTGCAACACTCATTGTCTGTGAGGCATCAGCACTCGCTTCATCTGAGGGCAGGCCCTAAATTAAGAAATAAGTGCTATGAAACTTTAAGCATGTTGACATATTTTTACCTCACTGTTGTATTCTGGGTGTTCTCCTTCCCCTTCAAAAAACAAGGAAGATGATCTCTAACCATTGCTGGGCACATGGTATCCTTCCAAAATCGGGTCCTTCACAGAAATAGTTCGTCAAAGGACTGAGAAACCTCGGCTATTGAGAGAGAATTCCCCACCTCCCCCACCCCCCCAGTAGGAAGGCAGCTGTCTTGTTGGGGAAAAATCTCATTACTTGTTTTTTGTACCAGGCAAATTATCTATGCAGAAATGGAATCGTTCACATTCGCTGTTTTTAATGTTTGCAGGATATGATGAATGTGCAGAAATTAGATGGCAGTTACTGTCAAACTGGTTCCCTAGAGCAGTGGAAGGGAAATGTGAGACTGTGCAGAGGGCTGAAGTAAAAAGGTTTTGTTCTTTGGTGCTAGATAGTTCTCTGGCAGAGATTCATTTTTAGGAGCTTATACACAGAAGATTTTAATGAACATCTATAATTCTCACTACATGGGGAAGAAAATTCTATTTCCCAGTGTAATTAAAAGTAGGACAGTATGTTAACTTTAATAAAACTACTAAAAATACTCCTCACTTTCACTTCCTGCCCCTATACAAATACTCCCTCCTTCGATGCTTAGGGCATCTGGAAGGAAAAAATAGAGAGTACAAAGAAATTTGGGCACCCTATTTCCGTGTCTTTAAATTCATTGCTGAAGTAGCTTGAGTGTTTTCCCAGCTCTTATTTTCTTTCCTCCTGTCGTCCTTCAGGATGTATTTGGTGGGTAGGAACGTGGATAGAAGTGTGGCTTCATAAAACCACAGAATGCTTTCAGGACTGTTGTAGCCTAGCGGAAGCGAGCAAGCTGTATATGTGAATGTATATATGAAAATATGTGTATATCTTTCCAAACCTTCCATTTCTTTATAAATTCAGGAAAGGTACTCAGAGGTTTCTCACTGCATTTGCACAAGCTGTGTATAGCAAAAAAAAAAAAAAAAGTCAACAAAAATGCTCATTACCAGGGAAATAGGGCAGTATTGAATCACAAGATGTATTTTTTATTCTTCTCTGCCACTGCTTACTCAATAACCTGTAGATACTCTTCGCTGTTCAGCTGTTGGATGTGAAGGGTCTACAGACTGTAAAGATATTTATATTTTTGTACACAACTTTTGTTTTCATAGTTTTCTTGACAAATTAAATTTTCAGCCTAGGAGAGATGATTTGTTAATGAGTGTATACACAATCTTTTCCTATCAAGTTTGTAAATGAGAGTTACGGTGCGCTTGAGGGGCTTCTTAACTGCTCCGAAAAGGTGAAAAAAAATGATCGAGAACTTGGTGGTGCATTTTGCTTTCTGTTTAGGAATGTAATCCCCCGTCTTACTGTTCCAGCAACAGCAGCTGGGATTTCTCCCCCTGAAACTCCCCATCTTTGGTGATGCAGGAATGCAGGAGTTCCATCTTTGCAGCGCTGAGGCCGTGCAGGTGCTGAGAGCGATGTTCTCCGCAGTTTGGACAGTGAACCACAGCCCTGTTCCCTCCCTGCATCTCCCGGGTCTGTGTCCAGGTTAGATCCACCAGGGGATACACGTACCTCGGGTGGTCCCTTCTCTTTTTTTAATGATTTTCTATTCTGCTGCAGAGGAGAGAAGCCCTTCAAGCTCGGTATGTGTAAAGTTACTCCAGAGCCTACGTAAAAATGGTTCTTCACCTGGCCATTCTGAATGGTGGGTTTTAAAGCAGTTAGATGTAACTATTGCCTTTTGCATATTTGCTATTTTAATATTTGATACAAGTCCTGTGTTAGTGATTTGGAAAAGAGAATAAAGGTCAGCATGAGATTCATGCAAGGTCGTACAGTTGTCACTGAATGCCTTAGAAAAGGGAATTTACAGTATGAATGAGTATTTAGACATCCATTGCTAATTATTAAATGATTTTAATCTTATTTTAAACCAGTGAAAATCCGGAGTAACTAAATTAGTAGCACTACATCAGTTTAAAATTTATTTACCTGGGAATCTGGTTCTGAGCATTTCTAATAGGCTGAAGTTGCTTATTTTTTTACCTGTGGCAGTTTGTTTTGCCAGTAGATTTCATTCTTCCTGTGTGCGAAACAGCAACCGGAGCGGTGCTGTGATTCCTTTCAGATTCCTAATCTGACCTACCTTTCTGCACCCCATCCTCTTGTGGTTCCGAGTGGCTAATTTTAATGAGAGAACTGTGTGCTAATCATCTCTCAATGCTTTTTAAAAGTATGTGTGCTTTGCACACTTCTGTGAGACAGAGAAAGCTGTAACATGAAAACCATTCAAATATTATCCAAAATAAAGGCTGTACTTTTGAAGATGTTTTGTCCATTATCTAGGTAATGGAAAATGCCTGGATGTATTTACTGGTTGGCACTGGGCAGGAAGGAATTTTATTGCAATAAAAATATACTGTGTAAAGATGACAGCAAAAAATTTTTGGCTCCTGGACACGATTACTAAATTAACTAATAACAGACCCCCAAATCTGTCTGCAGAAAGTGGTCATTGGTGCAGTTCCAGGAAGGATCTATGATGGGTTCTACCGGGCAACAAAGCACGTTGGAAATGCTCTACGGTTTTGCTCTCCTTGTTCCACCATCTCATGGCTGCAGCTTCATATTTTGCTGTGAATTTAAATGCTGACTCTCTTTTTTTTTCGCTCCTTCCCTCAAGCTCCCACTGGTTTGGAACAAACCTTTTAAAAATTGTATATGCTGTCTTTTGAGGCAATAATGCAAGAATCTGACACATAATGAAAAGATTTTAGAATCAGGAGAACAAAGGAAACCCCTGCAAGGCGCACGTTCTCACTAGACCAAGAGACCTGGAAATTTTCTTTGTTTTTTTACACATCTGTAAATAGACTGGAATGTTTTTAAGAATATAATGAAATGTCAGATTTAGCTTTTTTCCTTTTATATATTAAAATATATCTTTCCCTCTTTTCTGCTTTTGAAAAATTGATATTTTTGTAGAAATCTAACAGTACAGGACTCTTAAATAACTGTATGTGAGGGACAAAGTGTAAAACTAAAATAAACCAATCGAGGTCGACTAGAAACTGGCTTTGGAAGTTTATTACGGGGAGGGAGCGGGAGCAGAAATGGCGTGGTGGTGTGCTGGTGGTGACACGTGGCACTGGGCCTGAGCAAATGACACACACAAATGCTCTGAGGCAGAAGTTTTGGCAACGAAAACATCTGGTTTTTGGTTCAAGTAATCAGACAATGTGCTGAGGTTTCTCTCTTCAGTCTTGAGCAGTTTGCAGGAAATGTTAGTGGTTGTAAAAAGGGATTTTGACTTTGTAAATGCAGAAAAGGTGCTGGAAAACCCAACAGTTGAAGATTAAGTCCACATAAAATCACTCTCCAGGCTCCCTCCCCCAGCCCCAAACAGGTTAATCCTTTATATCTGCTTCCTTTAGAGAAGTTGTACAACACAACTGTCTTCATGGGAGCAACCTGGAAGATCTGTCTCCAAGTGTCAGAGGAGATGCTTTTTTTAGAAGAAGTAGATAAAAAGCCTGTAACAAGTCACCGTCTGTCGCTTCCATATGCATTAAATGGAAGGTAACACACTTACTAAATGGTGGGGTTTTTTGGTTTTTAAAAAGTAGTAAATGTCTACAAATGAGTGAGTTTGACAAATGAGCAGAGCTGAGAAAGGAAAATTAAGAGAACAGTTATGCATGAGGGTAAGTGATGGACTGGTGAAGAGATGTTGCAGATTTATTTTTTCTTTTTTTTAAAGAGGAAGATCAGCTCTCACAGGAGAGAATGAATAAAAATGGGCATTACAGTCAGGTAATGTATTTTTGAAAACTTCTGATGAAACCCTTCTGCAAGGCCTCATCCCATGGCTCCTTATGTTAAGGGGTAAGGTTACTTCTTGGAATAGAATGGAAACATAAGCGTAAGGTGTATCCAGTCAGGATTGCAACGGAAAGAACTTGCCAACAGTCCCGTGGTGACCTGTGCTGGGGACCTGTGTTTTCCAGCATATTCATTGTGATCTTGGAAACACGGATGATGGTACCAATAAGCTCAGGTGACCAGCTGGCTATAGAAAGCTTTTGCAGTAACTGATTTAAGGCCAGATTTGAGTCCATAAAGGCAACCTAAAAACGTGCAGAGGAGTAGTTTGTCCATAATTAGCAAAGAAGGGAATTAAATTAATTGCTGTCACGTAGGATCATGGTAGTGGGGGAGCTGTGGCATTGTCCTGTGAGCACTGAAGCTCTCTGCATCATCTGTTTGCCCTTTTAACTGCTGCTGCAGACCCAGAAGGTGTTGTTACACCACCGTGTACTTGGTTGTTCCTGTGCGTTTGGTGTTGCCTCAGCTGGCACTTCTGTTGCCTGTCTTGGGTCTCTTGGGAGTTGGAGGCTCATGACAGGTGACAGCTCTTTTGGAGGTCCCTTCTCTTAACACAATTCTACCCCTAGAAAGATTTGGAGTCTTGGCTTGTCTGAGAGTCTTTCCTGACAAAGAGGAAAGCCATAGCCTGTCCTTCTCATCAGCCACCCACCTGGGCCTTGCAGGCTGCCAGCACAAACAGCCTGTGCAGCATTTCATCAAGTGGAAAGCCCTTTGTGTGAGGTCTGCAGTGGCACAACCTCCATCGTGGTCATCAGAGCAAGCACATCCCTGCTCCAGCGAGGCCGCCAGGACCCGTGGTTACTTCTGTCAGTGATCTACTTATGGATCCACATCACCAGCCTGGAGCATCCGACCTGCATCGGTGGGTACGTGACGCCCCTACCCTTCCCCTGGTCTCTGACAGCCCCTTGCTGGCAGCTGGGTTCCTGTGGTACCAAGCACAAGTGAAGGAGAAACCTCTCTCTACTTTAACAGCCTTCACTGACCTGCTTCGTCTTGCTCTTATCAGGGTTCCCTGGTTCTTGTAGGACTGCTTGTGTACGGGACTGGGGTTCCTCCAGGTTACAGCTGTTGGCCCTGGCTCTTCTCCTGTGAAAGGCAGATGCTGGAAATCACAGAATCATTGAATGGTTAGAGTTGGAAGGGACCTTACATGGGCAGGGACACCTCCCACTAGGCCAGATTGCTCAAAGCCCCATCCAGCCTGGTCTTGAACACCTCCAGAGATGGGGCATCCACAGCTTCTCTGGGCAACCTGTTCTAATGTCTCACCACCCTCAGATTCCTAATATCTAATCTAAATCTCCCCTCTTCCAGTTTGAAGCCGTTACCCCTCGTACTGTCACTACATGCCCTTGCAAAACTCCCTCTCCAGCTTTCTGGTAGGCTCCCTCAGACACTGGAAGGCTGCTATAAGGTCTCCCTTCTCTTCTGCAGGCTGGACAACCCCAAGTCTCTCAGCCTGTCCTCATAGGAAAGGTGTCCCAGCCCTCTGATTGTCTTCCTGATCAAACCAAAGCCGAGGAACTCGAACCCGAAGGTGAGTTTCTAACAAGCTCCTTGGCTCTCAGCATGAGGGTGGCAGCCTGAGCATCCTTCACGTGGAGGTGAAGGTGGGGTGTGACACCCCCTGGAGAAGGGGAGGTCATGGGGGCAGCCAGGCCTGTTTAGCTACAGGTGGCGTGGGTGTAAGCGGGAGGGTTGCAGTGCTGCAAGAGCCGGGCTCTCTCTCCGCTGTGCCAGCCTGCTGGACCAGCTCCCAGCAGAAGAAGGGCTTTTCTGGGTGGTTTTTGACTTCCTGTCCTCTCCCTGGTGGGCGGTGGGGCTGGGGACCTGTAGTTCCCCCATCTGACACGCAGGGGTGCCCCTGGCCAGCGCCGCACCCCTGGGCTCAAACCATGCAATTAAACAGCGGCTAAAAAAAGATACACAACCATAAACCGCATGCCATTTTTAGTGGCTTATGTTTTGATTAACTCCTTGGACAACAGCTGTATGAAACAACTTGCCTGGCCCCTCGGCGCTTCCCGAGCTGCTCCTCTGGCCAAACCCAGGGCCTGCTGGGGCAGGGGTGGGTCTGTGGCCGTGCAGGGACACCCGTGGGGCATGTGGCTCTGTCCCCGTTTCTCCCGTGCCCAGGACTGTATGGGCACAAAGCTCTGGCACAAGGTCTACACGGCTCACGTTAGCGACGGGCTCCGGTTGCAGCTGAGGCTCCCCAGCCCTGCGAGGAGATACAATACTGCAGGCTGCTGAGGTGCCAAAGGACCTGGAAAACAGACTTTGGATCCCTGGACTCTGGGATCCAGTCATCTGTGATTGTTATTTGGGGGAAAAAAAAAAACAACAAAGTAAAATAACCTCAGTGTTATCACCAATCAACTTAAAAAAGAGGTGCCAGAGTTTGTATTTTAAATTGTGCTGGATCCAATCTACATAGAAAAACTAAAGGGGAGGGGGAATGTATGACAAAAGCTTGCTGGTTTGTGGATTAGCACAGTGCTTTCAGCCCACAGGGACTGGCCAACTTTGGTGACCCCCGCCCTTCCCCTGGACCTTCTGCAGCGTGAAAATGTGATCAAGATTTGTTTGGTTTGTAGCTACGTGATTGTTCTCATTAACAAGAGGCCCACTGGCGGGGCAGTAACAGCTTTACAGGTGTTTGTAGGACAGCACACTGCTGGTGCTCTGATGGACCGAGAACGGCTGTTGGGGCAGCACGTGCAGCTGTAGCCTCCTGCTGAAGACCTGGCTGGGGTTTCCTACCACGGTAAGAGGAGAAGGGTGGGTCTGTGCTGGAGGTGACGGGGTAGTTTGGCAGAAGAAAGTGGGGAAGTCGATGCCAGCTCTTGCACCAGCCATCCCTCGCCGCCTCCGTGGTGCTCTGTGTGCCAGGCTCCTTCCTATGAGCTGCACAATCTGCTCCTGGCCTGAGGGGCAGGTGCTCCTCATCCTCCCCTTCCTCCACCAGTCCTTCTGCCTGCTTGGGCCTGGACCTCCGAGCCCCAATCCTCCGCATGACTGAGGACTTGACATCTTCCACGACATCTTCACACGACATCTTCCACCCTGAGGTGTCACAGAATGATATGGGGTTGGAAGGGACCTCTGGAGATCATCTAGTCCAACCCCCCTGCCAAAGCAGGTCTACCCAGAGCAGGTGGATAGGAACATATCCAGGTGAGTTTTGAATGTCTCCAGAGACAGAGACTCCACCACCTCCTTGGGCAGCCTGTTCCAGTGCTCCACCATCCTCAAAGTGAAGAAGTTTATTTTTAGATGGAACTTCCTGTGTTCAAGTTTGTGCTCGTTACCTCTTGTCCTGTCATTGGGCACCACTGAAAAAGGACTGACCCCATCCTCTTGACGCCCACCCTTTAAGTATTTATAGGCACTCAATGTCCCAGAACAATGATAAAATTATTGAAGGGATCTTGGAATTCCTTGCTGAGTTGCTTTTCTCCTGAAGGAAAAAAACCCCAATGGTGACCAGGTGTCTGGTTTCTTTTGGTATCGAATGAAGCCCAGAGCTGTTTGGGTAAACAGCAGCTAAAAATGCCTCTTCCTGCAGGAGTTGCTTGTTTCTCAGCGTGGCTGAAGCTGAGCCATCCCAGCCACGAGCCCTCGGCCCTTCCCGCAGGGGGGCACAGCTCTGTCTGTCCCTGCCTCAGCCTCAGGCACTGGTAGCACTGAGCTTTGAAAATACATTAGCTCACATCATGCCTTATTTCTGAGACACGCTGGACCTGGACTTTACTATAAAACAACATTGTGCAGCTGGATTAAAACATGATTCGATAAACCATTAGTGTCCCTTTGGGGCCTGGCTAGAGCCACATTTTGTGTGCTCAGCCTTGTGAAGACAGCAGGGCCTGGACAAGGTCCTTCCCACCTGGGCAGCCCCGTGCAGGAGCGAGATGCTGGGACGGGTGGGAGGCTGGTGGGGAGCCACCACAGAAGGTGTCCCTCAGATGCAGGGTGAGGGACAGCTGCTGGCTTGGCTGGGCTTCACTGGGTTTGGGGCGTGTGGGAGATGGTGGTGGTGCCCACCTGACGGCTGGAAGCCCCTCTCTGAGGGCCTGGGACAGCTTATGGGGCTGGGTAAATTTGGATGGGCCAAGCTTCAGTGAAGTTCCAACATATGTGAATGTTTCCACGTACGAGATGGGTCACACAGCAGATAGGATCTTCCTGCTCTGTTTATCTTGGTACTTTTTTTTAAAATGATATAGATCTGATGCGATCATGTTATAACTTGCGTTAAGGTGACTGGCTGCAAAAGCGTGACAGAAAAAGGAGGTGCCTGCAGAGCTTTTGCAACAGTAATGATTAACTCCTGCTCCTCGACCAGTGCTCTCAATGACTCTTTGGTTTTAAAAAATGGCTCAAGCAGAATTCCAGCTTTGAGAAGGTTTAAATTTGCTTTCTCAGCTTTTGGGTGTCCATGGCAAAAAAAAAAAAAAAAGACAAAAGTCTTCCTGCAGAATGTCACCCCACAAATGTTTTGTGGCTCTGACACATGGGGCAATCAACTTGAACTGGGAGGCTTAGTCTCCAGGAAGGAATTGTACTAAAGGGCTCCCATCAGGCGAGCTGAACTGATGGCAGCCACGGTGGGAATTGTTTACTACCGTGCTCCGGCGCAGACAAGGCCTCATTGTCTGGCTTTGACGGGGAAAATGTCCAGTTTCGCAAACTTTGCTGAGCAAGGGAGAAAATAATTATATTGCAGATCGGCTTACAAGGGGCACATTCATGTTTGAAAGAAAACTTCATTTTCATAGGGTGAGGAAGAGAGGCTTAACTGCCAAAGGGAAAAGCCAGTGGCTTCAGTGACCTACTAAAATTCCCTCAAGCCAGAAGTTATTCCTGGCTGAAGGTGGGTCCCTGGGGGCCGGATCCTTGGCTGTGGCTGGGAGGCAGGCATGTGGGAAACCAAGCGCTCCTCCACCTCTGGAGCTGCACAGCTAGATCCAGGGTGGGAGTTGGGCAGGACAGAGACCAGAGCCCTCTCTGCGGTGGGACAGAGCCATTGCTACTGCTGCTTCGTGCTGGCACCCCAACACCCTCCTGTCTCCGAGCTCCCCGATGGGCATTTGCCAGGGCAGAAGCTGTGGGTGGTGTGTCCCCATCCTCTGCCCGCTGGCCCAGGAACCCTCAGTGCTCCTCCGGCCATGGCGAAGCCGTGCGGGTGGTGGGCTCCCTGATGCCACTCTCCGGGTGGGTGACATCGTGCCGCTGCCTAGAATGTGCCTGTTTTCCAACTCCCAGTCACCACAGTTGTGATTTCATTCGCAGTGTTTGAGCTCAGCGCTGGCAGTGTTTTGCTTCACATGTTTTTATTTAGGAGGACGACAGGGCGAATATTGGAGGAGCGTGTTGTACAGAGCTGGGTTGGCTGCCATGAGCCACGAGCAGCCGGCCCGGGCTGCTGATGGCTGCCTTCCCCGTGGCGCTGGGAGCATTAGCTGATGCCATTTTGGTTGTCTCCCCAAGGGGGAGGATGTAATTATCTTCTTTTTGCAAGATTGCATGTAATTGTCTCCCCTTTATCTTAAAACTGAAACAGAAGCAGAAATGAACTGTGTAACAAGCTGATAACCTATTAATTCTTTCATCAGATTGAAAGCTAAGCTCGAATGAGTGTAGTGCTATAAATCTCGCTGGTTTTTTTGTGAACATTTCTCTCAAGGAAGCGAGTGCTCTCCTCTTTGCATGAAGCTACAATACCAGCATAAAGCCAGTTTGTTGTCATGGCAATGTCAGTAGTTGCCTTATCTATATGCTAAATTGTAGGCACTTGTAGGATCAGGAAAATTTAGAGGGGAAGGGACCTCTGGAGATCTGTAGTCCAGCCTCCTGCTCAGGGCAGGGTCAGATGTGAGATCAAACCTGGTTGCTCAGGGCTTTCTCCAGCCAGGATTGAAAAACCTCAAGGGATGGGGATGGCACTGTTTCCCTGGGCAACGTTTCTAGGCTGTTGCTACCAGCCTTCTAGCCTTCCTAATTCCAGTCATTCTGGGAATAATATTTTGGGTTTGCTTTGTATTTGACATTTATTCACTGTGCTCTCTCTTTTTCATCAATCTCTCCAGAAGAGGAATTTCCCTTCCACTCTTTTCTTTTTCTGTCTGCAGGGTTGTTACACCTTGCTTCATTGCTCATGAACACACAAGTGCAGGCCACAGCGCTGCCTCGCATTCTTCTATCTGCTGAGGTTTTTGATGCCATACTCATCACCGTGACATCTGAAGAGCATCTCCCATGAGCTTAAGATCGGGCTACACTTTTACATTTCCCTCTCTTTCAGTCAGTCATCTTGCCAGATGACTAACTGGCTGTGTTTTCTTGTATTTGACATTTATTGTCTGCCCACGTTGGCACTGCTTTAGGAAAGCATCCCTAGTCTGAACAATATTTGCACACTAGCAAGGGGAACAAATGCATCCACCCATACAAGTTAAATGGGCGCTTGACTGCTCTTCGGAGAGACTTCCGAGCATGGAAATGTTGCCATTAATCCCAGTCCTTCCTATTTGTTGTCACCTGTGTAAAGTGTGCTGTCCTAAAGAGAGAAGCGTGTGTTTGTGTGTGTCCTTGTCCTGAAGGGCACCCACTTGCCAACTCTCTTTTGACAGGACTGTTTCGTGAGTTTTGTGTTTCACTCTTCTGCTTGTATCATATTTAATATACCATGTCCTGAGGGCAACGGCTGTCCCAGGTTTGTCCTGTTTAATTGAGTTATGGTTGCCGTGGATAGTGGAAAGGTCAAATTTCATTTTGCATGGTGAATTCTGCAAGCCAAGGTATGTTACAGAGGAAGGGGGAAACCTGGCTCTCAAATTCTGCGTCAAGGAGCCAGGGGTTGAACTGATGGGGATTTTGAAATGCATTTATGGTAATTTGTTGCCCTACTTCCCAAGGAAATGCAGTAGGAGTTGGGTACCAAATTTAGGTTTATTGGAAAACTCTGGCTCCACAGCTAAGTGCTACAGCTCTTTTTTTTGTGTGAAGTCCTTCCCTACAGGTTCCATAACAACCCCAGGAGGCCTTCATACTGACCTCCATACTGACCTGACATACGGACCCCAACACAGCCCTGCCTGCAGGAGGGGGACACAGATGTGGGCACCCCAGTGGGAAGCAGCAGAACATCTCTGTGGGAGGGTCTGGGACACAGCAGGAAGTTTCGGAAGGAAAAAAGCCTCTTGCAAGGTTTTGTTTTGATGTTTGCTTTTTGTTTTTAAGGACATGAAAGGCAAAAAGCAGAGCATGTAAAGGGCACATTCATGAGACGTCACCCTCCAAGCAGGACTTCATGAGAACAGATGGGTAAACTGAGGCAAAAAGCAGTGCTTGAAACTTGGCCAGCTGAATGTTGTTCAACAACATGAGAGAAAGAGAGAGAGAGAGATAACTTGCATGCTCCATTGCATTTGATTTTCCAACATTCATACTTGAGCCCTGATGGAAAGGGCAGGGCTGTGACATGAGAGGAAATTTAGAACTTCATCAACGTGCTCAGTGTGATTGCAGAAGACATAGTGAGCAGCTGCCAAAACTGATATAACCAGGGAATTTCATGGCTTGCAACATAACACTTTGACATCACTTGTCAGCAGAGGGACTTTCATTTTTGCTTGCTCACGTACAGTTTTGCTGTATTTCTCTAATTTTGCTAACAGTAGTAATAACAAAAGGCATCTGTGGATGCCAGGCAGCCATACAGCACATTTGAGCTTAAGGTCTGCCATGCTGTTGTCTTCTCAGAGCAAAACCCAAAGCTGGCTGAGTTCTGGTTCGCACTTGTCGGTTTGCTGAGGATCACCAAGAGCAAGACTAACTCCAGCCAGAGCACTGTCTGCTTTGGGCTTGCAGAAGATATTCGTGCTACATTGTTCTCCTTAATTACTGCTCTCTGCAAACATAAGGCATGGGACGGAGGAGAATGAAACAAACAGGCTTATTTAGGTCAATTACAAAAGTACGGGCTAATTGCGAACAAAGTGGTGAAACAGGAGCAGAAGGGGCTCAGAGGAAAACAATGCCAACAGTGACCTACATACTCTGGGGAGGGAGGGGGTGGTTAGACAGCAGGCTGGGGGAAAGCACAGCTCAGCACCAGAGGGGTTTGATGCTTCTCTCCTTTCAGGTCCCTGGGCCGGGGCCAGCCTGCGTGCTGAGTGCCATCCTGCAGCCTGCACTGAGCTGGCCCGAACGCCTAAGAACATCTAGGGAGACATCAGCCAAGTGATGCCGATGTGGCATCGTTCCCATGTGACGTGTAGTCCCCCAGGAAGCTGCAACACCTTCTCCCCGAGCCTCAGGGCAGACCTCAGGACAGCCCCCTGCTTTCCATGTAGAACAGCTCTGGAGTGAAAATGGTATAATTTGTACACTCTTGCTTATGCTGCCAGAGGGAGGACAACTGAAGGACAGCAAGTTGCTGAGACACATACTGCAGAACATATCTCGTGATCCCTTTCTGTAATAGTAAGGAGCTCTCTCTAACCTAACCCAACTTAACCTAACCCAACTTAACCCAACCTTTCTACAGGAAACAGGACCTTGGGTGATCTTAGAGCAATAAGGCAGCAGCTTTCAACCTCCACCCGGTGACCCCTTACGAGCGCTTTTAAGGCGTTTGTGAATGTGGCTGTTCTCAACTACCTTTTACAACCCCCGTAAACCCACTGCCAACAGGCTGACGTGTGTAGGTCCACACCTCCACTCACTGCAAAATGTTTTTAGGCCCCAAACTGGGAAAGGTATAAAACGATTGCTGTAAGGGAAACCTTTATCATTGCTCACAGAGTTCAATGGTAAGTTCATCCTGTGCTTCGCATTTCCAGAGAGCAGTAATTAAGGAGAACAATGGAACACAAATAACTCCTACAAAAGGGAACAAGGATTTGGCATCCCTTATTTAAGTGCCAGCTCAGTCAAATGTTTTCCTATCATGTGGTTTTCAGCTCTGGACTCCCCTTGCAAGTAGGGACCTCTGTATCCAACATCGAATCTCTGTGTGCCTGCCAGCCCTGGCGCATGGCCAGTCCATGAGAGACAGCCCTCTCCTATCTGCACGCTGCTGTTCTTGTTCTACACACGTCTCAGGTCCCAGCTAACTACTCTCTAAAACAGACAGAGTTCACGCAAGACTGCAGTTCCACTGGGAGCTTTTGAGACTGTCAAACCATTTAGTCCTGCATGTAAATCGGACTAGACTGGGATCTAAGCTTAAAGAAACCCCTGTGGATTAGCCTGGGTAACGTCATGGCTTATCTGACCAGCCAAAGCTGTGATGGTGGGGACTTTGCAGCACTCAGCCAGTGTCTGGGCTGAGTTTTGCCTCCCTACTTGCTGTATGTCCTCTCTAATAGCCTCCGTGTAGGCAGCAGGAAGCACAATACATTTATATTCAGCTGCTACAGCACGGTATTCTGATCCCCTACCAACAAAAAATGAACACAGGCAGGTCCTGCTTCTGGCACAATCGTAATAATAGAGTCGTAACACAATTTACCACCCTTCACAAGTGGCTTCCAGGCCACAGCTAGTGAGGATAACTGCTCACACGTACTGCTGTGCTAGCTGAGAAGCTGGAACAGAAGTAGCTGGGGCTGTGGCACTGCCCTTGGGGAGCCACAGGCCCCCACAGTGCCCTGGCAGGCTGGTCCACCCCCGTGGCATCCAAGAGCTGACGAGGCTCTCGTGAGGATGGCTCAAAGCACGTGCTGCCCGAGGTGGCTGCGGGAAGTCCTGCAGCCATTCCTCCAGGCTTAAATCAGCCGGCCAGGATTTTTTTTAATCAATCACATCTAGTGCCTCACCGCAAGCTTGGAAGCACAGCTGGCTGCAATCCGGATGCGCACGTGCCTCGGGCACCAGGTGAGTCAGAATGTGGCCTCGGTTTGACAGATGAATGGACACATGTACGCACGTCGCTAATTACGTTAAAAATAGTTTTAAATGAGGGCATGGATTTTGTTGATCCCTTGAAATACGGGAGTGAGACATAAGTGGACTATTTCACCTCTTACAATAGCGAAGCCAACATTTTAATGGATTTGTAATTTTTTCCTTCAGTTTAGGGCACACTCTTCTAATTCAGGAAAAAAAAAAAAAAAGGCATTTTTTCTTTCGGTTTAGGGCACACTCTTCTAATTCAGAAAAAAAAAAAAAAGCTGTGCTTGCAATTTCCAAGTACATCTGTGCACCTTTTGTCTTATTACAGAAATTATCCATCCTTGGTGGATAAAAGCCTTTTCTAAGCAGCATCTTCCTATCCTCAGTTGGGATTTCTATACTGCACATTTTGTTCATATTCCCCATGGCTTCTCTTTATCAGCACAGTTTCCTGGCAGCCAGCTGAATGGTATTCATGCATATATATTTTTCTTTTTTTAAAGCTCAGTTGGGATCTGTGATATAAGTATATTCTCCCTGGATGCATTATGAACCATAGATGTCTACATGACTTTTCCATGGGAACGTGTGAAGGAAAGATTCTGTGTAACTACTGGCTGGAATCGAAACATTTCAAGTCAGGTACCAGGAGCCTGATAAACAGACCCAGGCTGCAGTTGGAAACAATCTCCAGACACTGATTCTGCTTATCCCTTGTAGTTGCAGCAATAAAGGAGAGAGAGGAAGGGACAAAGCTCACTGGGGGAAAACACGTCAACTAAAACAACAAAATCTGTTTGGGTTTCATCACCTGACATGCTGTACGTTGTGCTTGGAGACCTTTGTGTATCCTGTGAGATCCTTGCTGCATTTTGCCAGAGCAAACTCGTATCCAACAAGAGGTTAATAATGAAATTATTATTAATCTTGCAGTCATTTTCACAGCTGGAGAAAAATTAAATGTAAAATGTCCTCTATACACTGCATGCTAACTGCTTTTCTCCTCTTGCCCTCTACCCTTCTATTTTCTAACATAGTTTTATTCTGGACTACACCAAAGCTATTTATCTTTCCTCCTCCACCCTCTCTCCCTGTCTGAGTGCCTGCTGTTCACTGAGCTAACAAGCCAACAGGTGGAAAAAGGCATTATGACCCTGGTCAATCAACATCCTGTGAAGCTAAAATGATAGTCATTAGCTTAACTGGAAGGTAGCACCGGGGTCCTTTGGCGGTAGAAGAGTAGACAACTCTTACAGAAGAAGACTGAATGCTCACCTTTTGTAGGGTTTCAAAAGAAGAATTTTAGAAGGGTTTAGAAGGGTTTTAGGAAGAATTACTTTACTGAGAGGGTGGTCAGGCACTGGAACAGCCTACCCAGGGAGGTGGTGGAGTCACCATCCCTGGAGGTATTTAAGAAACGTATAGACATGGCTCTTCAGGGCATGCTCTAGTGCCCAAGATTATTGGTGTGTGGGTGGGTGTGATGTGGTGGGGTGTTGTGGTTTTTGTTTTGTTTGTTTTGTTTTGTTGGTTTTTGTTTGGGTTTTTTTTGTTTAAGGTTGGACTCGATGATCTCAGAGGTCCCTTCCAACCGTGGTGATTCTGTGATAAAAGTTTGTGGGAAAAATGCGTTCTCTGCTCTTGACTTGGCCTGAAAGCTGCTCAGGAAAGTGGCAATGAGGGTGTGGACTGAAATGTCTGTCCTCACTATTTTTGCAGGTACACGTGAGCAGGTTCAACCTGTGCTCTAAGCTGTCTGGAAGCCATGGATCTGCATCAATGTGATGCTGCTGCCTGACGAACTCACCTGGTCTCTGAGCTGGCCTCAATTGCTCATGCTGGCTGCCACAACTCCACTTTGGAGCTCCTTCTAGTACCGGGAGCACAGGTCAGCTCTGGCACATCCGTGTCTGAAAAAAATGAAATCCTTTCTCAGATCTGTTTATCTGAATAAGAAATCAATTAAAAAATGGCAAAAAAAGAGCTGATCAAGCAACTGTCCTAGGTCATGGCTATGGCGTGGTATCAAAACATCTGAAACCCTGATGTGATGAGAAGAGCTTTGTGTGTTTTAATATCACACCGAGAGCACTCATGTAGCACTTTGCTCTGTTGCTTTGTGTCTTCTTTTACATGCTCTCTTTTATTACATTTTTGTCTAGGAAAATAATTTTGTTTAAAATAATGTCTAAAGCATTCCTTTGCTTGGAGCCCTATAGGAGGATTCCAGGATTATTTGCAAGATGTTATTTCTTAGAAAAGTACAGAGGATTTCTGTGACAGAGAAAAACATTTTCAGATGCTTCATTACCTAATGCTTAAAAATACAGCATTTAATTTATTGAGGCATCTGTTCTCTCTCATTATTTATAGCATCCCTCAGAAAACTACTTTAAGAACACATCAGTCAAGAGCAACTGCCATAAATGCCGAAGCAAAAGGATATAATTTATTCATTTACATTGTCCTTTCTGGCAAGGAAGAACTCGTGAGCTCTAGAGTGAAGCTGAAAATCTTGTTGCCTTCAGTTATCATTAACTGATCTCAGACAAGGTGCTGCCCTATGGAGATGGGGGATACAGGAACACGCCGTAAAAGAGAAGCCTTGCTCCGCAGCCAAGGCAATCTACAGAAAGGTGAGCAATAGCAAAAAGACAATAATGGCACAACAAAAGGAACAGCAGTAATTGGTGGGGTGGGTGAGCACAGTGAGAAGCAAACACACCATCACAAGCCACGTGTGTACCTTTAATGAACTTCAACAGAGGAAGTTCATTAAATGACCGGCCAGATTACCAGCTTGACTGCTGCCATGGGACAGAGCTTTTTTTTGGATATGTGAGCAAGAGCAACACCAGGAGGCATGTCTAGAAGCAAGGGGTTTACCAGTTGCCCCATGACATGCTGCTGGATGAAAAGTAAAAGTTTCAAGTTATTCATTTCAAGTTATTTGGCATTTATTGGAGGATAGGACTTGGAGAACAGAAGCCACGCAGGTTAACCTCATCTACTCCAGTTTCACACAAGCTAAAGCTCTAGTAGTTGTAAAGTCAGTTCAAGGGTTTTCCACTAAGCTTTCAGAAGTTTGTTATTACAATTGGAAAATCGGGCCCTGCTTATGATGAAAGAGGTTTATGGTAAGACTTGTACTGCAATACCTAGAGGAAGCTGGTGATTCCTGCTTGTTTTCCTTTTGTATTAATAGGATCAAAGAAAAAAAGAGCAAATGTTTGTGTTAATAATAAAATCACTGGCAAGATCCTTCTCTTTAGGACCAATTGAAGAAATTCTGTTCTTCCTTTCTTTCATCCTGCTTAAAAAATAAGCAGACCTAGAAAGGTAGTATGCTTTAGTCAGAAAATCAGAAACATCTGTTCCCTGTCCCAGTTCCTTTTCACTGAATTTAGAAGTCCAGTGATGTTTCAGAGTTACCCTGTCTCTTCAGCCGCTTCACAGACACAAAGAATTGTAATCACAAATCACATTATGCTGTGCTCAGCTTTCCACAAAAGAGGAACAATGCTAGTTGCATTTAAACAGCGTCTCCCAAGCAAACATCTCAGCTGTCCCTTGTTTTCAAAGACATCCCTCAGTTCTCTCTCAAATGTATGCATGTTTCTCCCAAATGTGATGACTCTGATGTTTTGCTGTTGAACAGCAGAAATTTAAGAACTATCAACTCCTTTTTTTTTTTTCTTCCTGTGCAATGCCAGGTCCCAGTCCTGTACAGGCTGGTACATGGTTTTACTCCACGTCCAGTGTGAGTCGTTCCACTCACTAGAATTGATCCTAGCCTGGATAAAACTAAGCACACGTGTAAATCTCATAGAGTAGGGATTTTATTTTTGCAGCAGCAGCTCTGGCTTCCTTCATGGGTTTCTTCTCACCCTTAGCAAGAGGGCAATGTTATTCAGCAGTAGGACACTAGAGTCAGTAGGAATGAACAACATTCACATTTTCTAGAAGGATCCTTTCACTATGTGCCACCTCTTGGGTTACAGGCCATGTCTGGGGCTGAGAGGTATGATACTTATATTCCTAGCTCCCATGGACTTCAACTACTTTTCTTTTAAAAATAATGGAACATTACCAAGTCTAGCAACTTTACTGTAAATCTCACAGATTTTTGTATCTTTCTGAAAACCCCAATGCATGGAACCTTGTGACTTTTTGACATAACAACAAGTGTGGATTTCCCTATGGCACCTGTGTATCAAAACTAAAGCCTAACAAAGGTTAGAAACTGACATTTTAAACTCACTTCCTGCAGGTTATTACGGCGTGACTGGAACTGACAGCAGAAAGGTGTCCTGTTATGCCTCTGGCTGTTTTCATCAATACATGCAGGTTTCTAACCAGTCAAGCCTTAAGATCCTGATCCTGCAAGCACTTGTACCTGTTCAGAATCCCACTTTGAATGCAAACAATCTGTTCTGGAAATTCAGGTGGTGCAGGTTCAGACTCACAGGCTGTGACGATGGCAGTGTGCTGGCCACAATGAGCTCCACTAAAGGGAAAACTGTAGCCCACGTGGATCGTCTGTCATGGTAAATCTGTACCTGAATTTCAGCAAATTTTCATGGACTGTATGTACTTTTGGAATGATCATCTGCATTTGCTACGAATACTTTGGGTTTGCATTAGTCACTTGAAGATGGGACAATCGCCAAAGATGGGAAAGGGGAGCACCCACAACAGGAAACAGGGAGCCAGAAAGATGGTCCAAGGACAGAGGACAGATTGCAATAAATGGCAGAGCGTGCTAAGGAAGGGGGTGCTAACAGGACTTTTCCACCCTAAGAAATGCTAGTTTCCCTTCTCCCCTCTAGGGCTTCGTTGTGGAGATGTTGGGCCAGCGTGGACCCATTCAGTCTCTTTGAACTTAGAGAGAGCACTACATCCTAAAAGTACACTCTTTGATAGCAATTCAGGCTCAGTGGCCTGTGAAAATAACCTCCTCTCATGTGGTTAGTACCTGCCACAGCACAGCAGGGCTGCTGCCTGTCCCCGTCTGGGAAGCACAAAAAGGGGAAAAAAGTGTAAGTGTATGATTTCATCTACACTCTGCGACTGTTCAGTTTTCTCTGTGCCAAGCTAAACCATGAGGTGGACTCGGCAGTGTTAGGTTTACAATTGGACTCAATGATCTTCAAGGTCTTTTCCAACCTAAATGATTCTATGTTTGCTTCTGGGCGCTCACCTGCTATAAGCCAGGACACAAGCACCCAAATTTCTGACTCCATGGGCTCCATCTGCGCCATCTCGATGTGGCAGTGGGCTGCCAGACTCCCAGCAAAAATCTTTGGAGAGCTGGGGGGAGAAGGAGCTCCAGGACCTCTTCATAGCTGGGAACCAACCAGTTGCTGTGGAGTCCTACCATACCATCGTGGGGCTGTGGAGTCCCGTGGTCACCCAGTCATGCCCAGCTCAGCTGCTATGGTTTGGCTTTGCCAGCTGTCTCTGTGACCACTGTAGCCCCATTAAAGGATCCAAACACTGTATGTACAGTGTTGGACGATGTGTATCATCCAAGTCTGTTCACCCTGAGGTAAGTTGATCACTCAACAACTCCTTCACCTCCGTAGCGTGTCCCTTCAGAAGCACCCTGAGCACTGCTGCCCTCAAGGAGGCCTGAAGCCCCGGTGGGTGCCACAGCAGCACTGTGTGGCGAGGCGAGGGGGCTATCCCACAGCCTGTGGGCACATCTCCGCCCCCTCTCCCACCCCAGGGCGGCAGGACAGTCCCACAGCCCCCCCGGGACCCGCCGCTTCCCCTCAGGGCTGCTGACACCACAGGCAGGCTGTGGCGCCGAGCCAGAAATGGCCGGGCGGACGGCCGTGTGGGGCAGACCGGCCAGCGCGACACTCCCGGCCACAGCAAACCCCCCCCTCCCCCGCGGCGTGGGGGACACAACCGACAGCCCCTGCCCCAACGCCCGGTAACGGCCGCCCGTTAACGGCCACTGACCGCCTATACGCATAACGCCTCCTCCGCCCCACGATCCTTCCGCAGCCCCTTGCCCCCTTCGCCGCCCCGTCTCCCTCCGCCCCCCGCCCAGCTCCGCGCTGCGGTTTGACCCGCGCAG
>NW_015090921.1:4800164-5058750 GCF_001431845.1 Calidris pugnax
TGGTGGCTTGGACGTTTCTCTCTCCATCTCCTCCTCTCCTCTCTTCCCCCTTCTCTCTTTCTCGCTCTCTCTTCCCCCCGCCCACATTTAGCATGGAAGCCGGGAGGATAATTTACTGCCGGCTTTGACTGGATCCCTCTTCTTCCTCCTCTTCTCCCCCCCCCCCCCCCCGGGAAAGGTGAAGGTTTTGGCCGGGGGTCTGTAATTGTTGGCGGCAGCTACAGTTCCTCCTGGATCCCCTTTATAACTGGGGGGGTGGTGCGGGGATGCCAGATATTATATGCCTTTATTATCAGATGTCACCCGCTGTGTGAGTGCACTTTAAAGCGGAGCTAAATTTGTGAGAGTTAAAAAACTCACTTCCTCGCGTTTATTCTCAGTGTGCTTCTGCAACTTGGCGTTTCCATAGCCGAGCACAGCCTTGGGCTCTTCCAGGCTGTGAAGCCTAAGGTGGAATGGATGGTGTATGGAGCAAAAGCAAAGGGCTGGATGGACCCTGCTAATGGACTCCAATGGTGGGAATTTCTGTCTTTTGTCATAAGATGATACTGAAGCGTAAAACGTCTAAATCTTGGATCTGGGAATTGGTTTCAGTGTGCTAATTGATACTTAAAAGAATGATAATTTTTGTGGAAGCCTCTGAGAATAAGTAATACTGCATCCATCCTTATCATAAACTCTTGCATTTGGCATTTCTTGCGAAGAACGAGGCTAGAATTCATTGTGAATGTCGTATTGACCCACGGGTGCATCTTTCAGTTTAGATTACTGCTGATTTGATCCTCTGGAATCTGCAAAAGGAAAGTCTGCCAGCCTCTGTGAATAGCTTTGCAGTGTAACAGGAGTGGAGTTCCTGAGCAGAATCGCTGAGAGATATGTGAACGAGTATAAGCAAAGCTGAGCACGTCGGTATTTCTGCCTCAAACCTGGGCTCCTTCCCCAGGCACAGTTTGTGTGTGGGGTGACCCCCTCTTGGCACCTGGAGATGATGTCGGTCGAAGGGTCTACCATAACAAGTCGGATCAAAAATCTGCTTCGCTCTCCTTCCATTAAGCTGAGGAGAAGCAAGCCTGGGAACAAGCGAGAAGATATAGGCAGCAAGGTGAGTGCTGTGTGGTGTCGCTAGCATGCTATAACTTCGTTGCCTAAGGTCCCATCTGTACTAACAATGCTGCTTTGGGAGACCTGGTGTGACTGTTGAGTGATGCAGAGCAACTGATACGTGACTGCAGTCTGTCTTTTAGTTGGGGTCTTTACTGTGCTTCAGCTCCTTGCTAAAGCCCAGATCCCTCTTCTGAAACACACTCTGTTTGCTTGTGTGGTGTGTAACCGATGTGTATCAGAAAGCTTTTGGCATTTCCCACACTGTGGTGTGTGGAGTTGTTAGGGCTGACTGACGGAAGAAACAATGCTGCCTCTTCCTCCATGTTTCCAACAGCTAACCTGTGTTACTGGCAGCTAACGACACACACTCTTCTTCTGTGTAAGTGATCACTCAGCCCTGCAACGGAGTGTTCTTTGAGCATGTCGGGAAGGGTAGGATGATCTGAAAGATGGAGGAGGATGTGAGACATCTCTCGGAGGTGACTGTTCTGGTGGGGTCTGTGTTCCACAGGCCTGGATGTGCTTTCCTCTGTGTGCTTCAGGCACCCTTCCCTTGGGGATGTCTTGTCTGGGGATGTCTTGTCTATAATTGCCTCTACCTGAAAAATTCACCCATTCTTCTTGGTGATGTGGAGAATTCCTGACAGATAGTCACTCACTGGGAATTGACTGGTGTCATGAGGAGGATGATTTAACCCTGGCTGCAGGGAGAACAGGAGCAGGGTGGAATTGCCTTGTGCTGACAGCAGGCGCCTCTGAGTCAGGGCACCTCGGTCTGTCCCTGCCACTGATTCACTTGTAACCCTGGGCAAGTCACTCAGCCTTTGTGTAGTGCTTTCTCTCTCCATAAATAGAAAACTTAATCCCTCCCCCCTTGTGAAGACTCGCTAATAAATAAGAAATCCTTGTAATCCATGACTGCAGAGTGCATTTGTCTCAGAACACTAGCGCTTCAAAAGTTAGCTGCTGGAGTGAAGTGTAGAAGCTGTAGGGGAAATAAAATAACACTTTGTTTAAATGGCCTGTCCCCAGCATGAAATCCTGTTCTCCAAACCGTGGTTCAGGTTGGAGGTCCCCTGAGATGGCTGTTCAATACCAAGGAGCACAATATTCTTCCCTTGCAAAGCAAGCGAAAAACCTGCTCGGCTTCCTCAAAGCTGTCTAGAGGAGAGTCCTTGGTGGTTTTGCGTGACCTCAGTGTGTGTGTGTGCATGTGTGTGCTGCATTTAGTGCAGCCCGTGGAGGGCCAGTGAAGCGTGCTCTCTAGCCATTGCTGAAGAGCAGATCGTTGATCTGTATTCTGCAGAGACCTCTGTCAGAAGAGCCAAAAGCCACCTGTACCACCACGTACAGCGGGCGTTGGATTCTGGCTCTGTGAAAAGGAGCTGAGGTCTGCCCACTCCTTTTCAGAGTGGGGACCTGCTGCTGTCAACCCCTGGTATTCTCTGGTACTTGTTTTTTTGTTTGTTTGTTTGTTTGTTTTTGTTTTTTACCTTGCACATGCCTTTTGGAACAGCTCCATTGTCTCTCTCATGCTGTCTCCCAGTGTGCAGCCAGCGCTGTCTGATCTGCTGGGAATATCGTGGATCCATCAAATTAGGGTTTGAGGGCTTGATTTTGTGTATCTTATTAGTAAGAGCAGTTATCAGTGAGATGCAGAGCAACTGCTGGGGAGTTTGCTGGTAGAAGCAATTTGTCATGAGGAGGAGTTCATTCTGCTCAAATGAATTATGTCCTGTCTTCAGTGGGACAGCTGGGGTGGCAAGGCAGAAAGGAGTAGGCTCCTTACCAAAGATCCAACAGAAGAACTTCCCCTGTTTGATACCTGTGGAGAAGCTCCCTCTGTTATGTGCGTGCTCCTCTGCCTTCCAAGGTGAGAAGCGGCTCCACTTTTCTAAAATAGAAGCAAACAGATCCTCTCAGTCTGCTGTTTGGTATGAGTGTAAACCCCTTGGGACTGAAGTTGAGCATCATACGCATCACTCTCAAAAGATCTTTGCTGACCTGCAGAAAAGCCTTTTCCAGGCACCATTGTCTCCTGGACTCTTTGAGAAATGACTGCTCCAAAAGATGCATTTGGAGACTGCTCCAAAATGATCCATGCGGAGGTATGGATGGGTCTGTGAAGCTGGGAGCTTTGGCTGGTCATCTCTGCTGAATGCTGCTTGGTTGTACAGGATGGAGCAGGCCTATTGCCCTAGATTAGTGCCTGAAAGGTGATACTGTGCTTTGTACATGCAGATGTAGGTGAAGAGCAAGCCCTCAACAGCTCTGTGGTTCCTCTGAGTCCCTCGGGCTTTTATTGCAGCCAGCTGCTCAGTTTAAGATGGACAAGCACCTTCAGTGGTGCTGCCTTGACTTCCATGAGCTGTGATTTTCCCCTTTAGTGGGAAGCGTCCCTGGTGTCCCTGCTCTCTCCTAAGCATCCCTTTGGTGGTGGGAGGCCTGCTGGGCTGTCTCAGTGGTTAGGGACAGACCCCTTGGGCAGGGAGATGATCTTCTCGGCATGCTGAAGAGAAGTCCTGTGAAAATTGGCTCCTTTCAGCAAAGCAGCCGTGTAATGCTGGGCTGGCCGTGGGCAGGCTGTGGGAGGTTGGCTCCGCAGAGACCTGTTTGTGCATTGCTCTGGAAGGGGGAGTGTGGGTAAATACAGAGATTTTGCATGAGGTCTGTGCGGGACATGCCATGTGTTACTTGGGAGCTGTACAAGAAAGAACTTGTTTTGTGACTTTTATTAGGACTTATTCCTTGCCTATAATTAATGCATGGTTTTACTGCGCAGCCCCAGGAGATCTCTGCAGGAGTAAAACTAAGGAACCAATACATAATCATGGATATTTTAGAAAAAATAATAGAAAATAAGGAATCTCTTTAAGTAAAGCTTGCTGACAAATTTGATGTGGTGTTCAGTTTTGTTGCCGCTTTTTAAAAACAACTTTTGTTTTGTGGGAGTCCTGATTTTTGTTGCTGCCTGACTGGCTCTGTGTTTAGACTTTTTTTTTGTGTGTATGTGTGTTCTGATGTTTGTGGCTTGAATCCACTTTTCCTGTCTTCTCCAGATCTCCATTTCTTGTGTTGAACCACCACAGACCTAGAGTACGGTGGCTTACGCCTAGGCCCGTTGATTGTTGGGATTGTAACCTGTCAAGTGTGGTGGCTGGAAGCTAAAATTTCCTCAGATAAGTTGGTTGGCCCGAGTTCAATTTCTAGAGGATTACTAGCCCTACCCGAATCCCTGCCGTGCATCTGCTCACCCTGCTTGTGATTCCAGTAGAGACACGGGGTTGGAAGCTGGGCACCGAGGGCCTTTGAGGCAGCGTCGGGCAGTGGGACGGTGGGGAAGCGAAGGGCTGAGCCATCTCCCCTTGCTGAATTGCCCTGGTTGCTGTAGAACCCTGCAACTTGGCTACACAGACGTAACGTACCTGAGCAGGGGATGTTCATGTTGTTAAGCCTTCCTCTTGTAAATTTAAGCATCTTTTTAAGTGATGTAGCTCTGTGTGTGTGCGTATCTTCAGTCCTCAGTCAAACCAGATTATGAAGTCAACGTGGAAACAAATCGCTACAAAACCTGCTACAAGCTTTTCCCGAGAAG
The DNA here is from genome assembly GCF_001431845.1 of Calidris pugnax. Classification (NCBI taxonomy): domain Eukaryota; kingdom Metazoa; phylum Chordata; class Aves; order Charadriiformes; family Scolopacidae; genus Calidris; species Calidris pugnax. Next base: position 4,804,864 of record NW_015090921.1, read on the forward strand.
CGTTAAGCCAGTGAGTGGAACAAACACATTCGGAATCTGCTGCTTGTTTCTTTGATCTCTACTGTGTTTTTTTTTTTTCTAAGCCAGGAATATTTCAAGTTGCTGGTTTAAAAGAGCGCTTTGACTAAAACCTGATGTTCCCCAGCAGGAAGTCATTCAGCACGGGGACTGCTTTATTGTGATCTCCCCTCACCAAGTGTCCCGCCAGCACGTGCAGCTGGAGTGCCTGGTGTGCTCCGTGATGCTGGGCTGGACTGGGTGGCTCTGCAAAACCTTTCTGAGAGCTTTTGTTCTGAAAATGAGCCCTGACTAAGTTGTTCCTGGTGGTACAAGGTTTCTTGTCCTCCTTTGGTGAGGTGTGGTCAGTTCTTACTGCCAGCCTCTGGGCTGCCATCAGCCTGGTTAGGGCAGCAGAAAAATATATGCCTGCTGCTGCAGGATGTGCACAGGCACAGATTTAAGAGGGAAGCAGAGCTATGGAAGCTTGAGACCTGTTGTGCCTTGTTATGCCCCTCACATTCCCAACACAGTTCCTCAATCCCCTGAGAAGCTGCAGGGCTCTGCTAGGATCACAAACTGTCCTGGGCACAGGAGAGTGAAGTAATGTTTCTGGCCTGGCTGTAGCTTCCTGCCTCCAGTACACAGTCCTTTCTGTTTGAAAATATTCTAGCTTCCAACATGAATCAGTTTAGACCACTACTTAACCAGACATAACTTAACCAGATCAGCTGAGAATTGCTGAACCTGAACTGGAACAGAACCAAAAAACACACGAGTTTGATTCACTGATACAAATGCTTCAAAAATCATCACCTCTTATTAAATTGTTTAAGGTGCAGCTGAGGCTTGTTGCGGAGTGAGATTCTTTGTCAGTTTTTGGGAACAACTTGGTCCTGCAGCAGCAGAGCCTGCTGGGTTCCTCGTGGGCAGCTTTTCCCAGGGAAATGGGATGCGGGGCTGAGCAGCCTGGCTGTGTGGGTGAGGCAGAGAGCAGCCTGTCTCCTGTTGCCACAAGCTCTTGTTTTGGCAGGATTTGGAAGGGTCTTTTACATAATGATGGTGCTTTTGAGGGGCTGTTTGGGGCGGTGTTGCCCAGTTCCTCTTTTCCACTCCACTGGACTCTGAGCAGTGCTCAGCCCACCAGCTCTAGCATCAGCACAGCCAGTAGGACAGCTGAGAGGGGGCATCTAACCCTGGTTTGGCCTTCTGCTGCTCTGCCTCTTCTGCTTCAAAGCTTATACCCATGAATGTTGCTTGGCCCTGGCTGATAGCTAGGGATCTCTCACAGCTCTGCACCACTCAGTCTAAACACACCCAATTGCTTCAATAGCTTAGGGGCTGCTGGCCAGAGATAGAAGGGATTTCACATCTGTCTCTGGTTGGGCTTATAACAGTATCACTTAAAGCAGAGAACAAAGGCTAGTTAGCTTCTTCATAGCCAGCCCTGCATGTCAGTGGCCATCCATATCTGTGGATAAAGTCAGTGGAACACCTGAAAGTGACATAGCCCAGGGTCTGAATCCCTCCCTACTGGGATGCTCTGGTCCCTCTTCCTTCATCCTCAAGTACATGGTGCTCAATATGACCCTGTGTTTCTTAACAATTTCACACACAGGTTTTTCTTGCTCCATTTTTCAATCTCTGCATGTTATGCCTTGTCCTGAAATTATGGGGTGATCTGGCTAGTTCTCCTGGCCTGAATTGGAGCCGAACATGACTATTAAATGTGACTTAGCCACAGGGCATATCAAAGCCAAAGTTTTTCTGCTGGTGGACTGCAGCACCAGTAGCTTCTGGTTCTTGAAGTATGGTGGATATAAAAGCTTATAGCTATTCTACATGTTTGGTTTTGCAGCCTGCAACTGCATTCATGAACCATTGTGACCCTTCTCGCCAATCTTGAGACAAGATTGATGGAAAGATCCACCCTTCTGTCTACCCCTAAATAATGTGCTGTCTTTACCATGAACGACAGCAGGAAGACCCTCCATGGCAGGGGGAAAATGATGATGTGTTAACAGCTGGGGTGCAGTCACATAAATAACACAAACCAGGTCATTTGCTGAGTGAGTTTAAATGGTTATTCCTTCCCTTTGGGGTGGTCACATGCTGCTTTCCTGGATGGTATTTTAGATCTGCAGAGGTCTTGGCTTGCATGTTGTTCTTTACCTCCTTCCGCTGAGCTGGGTATGCTGAGAAGGCACGTGGGACTTAGCTAACCTGGCTGGAGAGACTTGTAAGCAGGTTTTACTCTGTCCCTGCTGTGCTGGATAAGCCGTAAACATATAGATTGACAACCCCCTCTTGCCTGTGGGATGTTGTTCCGCAGTAGGCTGGGAAGCATGTGGTGTTTTGGCAAAGACCTGGTTGGTATGGTAAGATGGCAGAGGTCAGGGCTGGTCAGAGGGGTTGCAGGTGGTACATTTACTGCTTGCTGGTCAGAGCTGTTGTTCAGTGTGGTGCAGGGAAGGCTGGTGGAGAAAAGCATCCTCAGACACAGTGGAAAGAGACCTCCTCCAAAGTGTGCCATCTGTTTCCCCAGCTGTGTGCTTGGCACTCCCTATGGTATATCACCTCATGTGGTTCAGGAGGGCAGAAGAGTTGAAGTGATGGTTGGGAGTCAGGCCAGGTTGGACCACTATCTGCTCAAGGGTTTGCAAGTACCTGTAAAATTACTTGTATATTTTTTCACTCTCCTCTGTGTCAAGAGGAAAGCAACTGCGGGACATCACTGCCATTTCCAGCTGAGAAAGCAGTGGTCAGCATTTTGCTGGCCTGGCAAATCTGAGGAGACAGTTTGCTTCCTGTTCATCAGGTCTTAGGAAGAAGTTGCTTGATTAGCCTTGGTACAATTTTCTCTGAGAGTGAAAGCAAACACCATGTACTAGCTAGTCTTTGGCTTTTTTAAAAGGTTTCTTGTCTTCGTGCTTGGGGCAGGGAGTGGTGCTTACACGGGGTACAAGCAGTGCTTAGCAGAACGAAGCCCTGATATTACTGCTGAGTGACCCCAGCTAATGTCTGAATAATTAACTAACACCAAGCCTAGTTTCAGTCACTTCAGGCTTCAGCTTGTGTCTGATGTACCTGCCTCCACAGAACTGGAAGTTTCCGAGGGCTCCTGTACGTGCGCAGCAGGGTTGTGGTGTGCTCTCTGCTCTGGTTTCCAGCTCCAGATGTGGGCTGGTCCCTGCTCCTGAAACCCTGTGGGCTCTGCTGAGGCTGTACACGCTAAAGGGTGGCTACTGCAATTCAGAAAAACCTCCCACTATTTCCTTTCACCACAGCACTGTTCAGCCTTTCACTGAGCGTGTCTGCGTGTTGTGCAAAGGAAAATTGAGCTGAGGCCTGTGGCTGTTGTAACCAGCAATGGATCTGTGCTGTGTGATCTGTCTTCAAAATTATTAGTGTAAAGGTGAGTCCCTGCTAATATTTATATGACCATAGGCTGCAAGAGCGTCCTATCTCTACCTTGTTTTGGTGAGTGAGCATTGAACAGACATGCGATGAAGTAGACCCAGCCCAGAGGCTTAAACCTGGAGAGAGAAAAAAAAAAAAAGTGGAGGTGGGAATGGGACATGCTTTTCCGATACAGACATGGCTCCAAACTCCCACAGGAAGTCTGAGGCAGACCTAGAAATTGAATCCTGATCCTCTGAGGCCAAATCTTAGCCTTAGCCACAAAGCCCAGCCTCTTGCAGATTTCTCACCTCTCCCATGTGAGGACTGTGTGTTCATTTAGGCTTATTCGCTTAAAAGTCCCCAAACCTTGCTGTTGTAAATGCTGACTTGGTTCCATTGTCACTAATGATTTCAGTAGCTCTGGTGATGATGACTTTCCAACAGGCTCAAGCAGATTAAGCACCATATGAATTAGAGCTGTGGAAACCCCAGTAAGCCTTGTAATTTTGCTAGTGTCCCAGGAGACCAGTACTGTTGTTAGTTACTGTGGGGAAACTCTGATTGAAAATAGTACTATAGAAAAATCTATGAACTGTTGTTGTATTCGCAGTTTCCAAGCCAATAGCAATAAAAGCCAGTCCTGCTTGTTCTCCCAAATACAGTATTAAAATTCACAGTTGGTCAAGGAGGCTAATGTGATTTAACAACTAATATGAGACGTCTTACCTGGTGGAATTTGAAAAATAACATTCCTTCCTTACAGAGATGGTTCTTTAATTTCTGCATCCCTCAAACACTTTGCATAGTTAGGCTGAAACTTCCCCCGTCGTGAATCCAGAGAGACTCCTTTCTCTGGAATAAAGTAGATTGTTGGGGGTTGCATAGCAGTAGAGAGCCACAACATTAACAAATGCCTTGAGAGGAGGCAGATGGAGGAGTTTTGGAGAGAAGGAGAAAGCAACTTTATGGCAGTGTCAATAGACTCAAGGATGCAGACTCGTAAAGCTCTCTGCTCCTGTTTTTCTTCCAAGTAGGCACTGTGAAAAACAGGGCTGCCTGTTCAGAAACCCTCCCCTAAGGCCAGGCAGGCCCAGCACAGGGCAGTTGTTTGAAGTGCCAGTGCTGAAGTGGTACCTGCCCCTCCTGTGCTCAGCAGTGGTGGCCTTTGAGCTCTCCCAAGAGCTTTGAAATGGGTTGCTCACCTTCGAGTAGCGCATAAGGGGCCGCTTGCCTTTGAAGTCTTGTTTGTACTAGGGATGCTTTCATTTGCCATTAAAAAAATAAAAAAACCACCATTGCTCAGCCCAGGACTTTGCTCCAAAGGAGCTGGAGTTCTTTAAATGGTCCCTAACATAATCTAGATGCCGAAACATTGAAGAGGCCTGAAGGTGAAAGGAGTGTGTGGAAGACCTGCCTCCTTATTTGGTGACTGCTCTTGGTGCTCAGAACTTGCTGTGCTCTCTGCTTCAGTCCTGGCCATGCCGTGGGGCCAGGACCTGGACCATAAGGGGATGGGGTGTCAGAGGTACCCAGAGTGGGCATCACTGTGAGGGTGTACTGGGCCAACACTTGCCTGTGCCGGAAACATTTGCAAACTGAGCTTCCATGACAAGCTGTCTTAATGGTGAGACAGCATCAAGAGAGTCTGTTGAATTATCCTTTCCCTCAAAGAAACAGGCTATACCAGTAAAAGGACTTTTTTCTGCCAGTTGTATTGCATCAATATTAGTGTTTTTTTCTGCAAGAGCTTGGTCTGGGCTAAGAGTGACATTTTTCATGCCCCTAACCAATGCTTCTGTGCTGCTGAAATGTGTAGAGGTAGAGTCAACCTCGAAACAGAGCTGTGTTTTTTTTTAAATGCAGTTAATGGCTTTGAGTTCTGTGCTCGCTCTTCAGACTGTCTCTGAGCCTCTTTTTTCCTCAATGTAAAACAGACAGGAGGATACTTATCCACTTACTGCAAAGTGTCCCAGCATCCAGGGCTTTTAAACAGCTGTGTAACTCCTTGCATTTGGCTTATCTCCCAGTTTTGAACTAGATATAGTGGTCTCCAGCGCAGTTGTTTCAAAACTGCTTTGGGGGTGTCATCCTTCTCGAGCAGCTGGGTCCGAAAGCATTGCTGACTGTAAACTGGAACTGACAAATTTGGGATCTGCTTTGTTTGTTTAAGCCCCTCTGGTCCCCGCTCACCTGGTTTTCTTGGACAGAATCATGGCCAGATACACTGCAAAAATGGTTCTGTGTATCTTGCCCATCCATGAGGGCTGGCTGGAGGGTGTTTCCCTGTCCTGCACCCTGAACCCCGCTATGGGAGTGGTGGTGGAGGGGTATGGAGACAAGGTGACAGCAGTCCTGAGTAACATGCTCTGACAAGCTCTGGGTGGTCCTGCTTTAGCAGGGGAGTTGGACTAGATGATCTCTATGGTCCCTTCCAACTCTAAAAATTCTGTGAAATTCAGTGAAAACACTCTTAATGAAATGCATTAACAAATATTTCCAATGGATGTGCGATGTGCCTCAACGGATGTAGTTGTTTTGAAAATCCTGAGCTGCTTTTGAGGCTGGAATGGGGATTCCACCTTCTCCTGCGCCGGGAGGATAATCTTCCTCCCTGATAATCCAGGGTTTGCGGCATGTCTCTGCAGGCCTCCCGGGCTAAGCTGGTGAGATGTGTTTCACACGCAATCAGCGGTGCGAATAACTGGTACTGGGGGAGGATGAGGGTAGGGTACTCTGGGCTAGAGGTGGCTTTTTTTCACCTTCCTCACTGCTGCCTGCTTTGGCTCTGGTTTTGGCTGTATCTTCTGGAAGAGCTGGTCTCCTGCATCGCTGTTGTGGTGGGTGGCTTAGAGATGCTTGCTTTGTGAAGTTCTTGGCTCACTTTCTGTAAGCAGGGCTGGAGATAAGCTTTTGATGTCCGAGCCCCAGGAGTAACGGCCGGCTTCAAACTGGAAGAGTTTAGATTTAGATTAGATATCAGGAAAAAATTGTTACTGTGAGGGTGGTGAGCTGCTGGAGCAGGTTTCCCAGAGAAGCTGTGGATGCCCCATCCCTGGAGTGTTCAAGACCAGGCTGGATGGGGCTTTGAGCAACCTGGTCTAGTGGGAGGTGTCCATGGGCAGAGGGAGTTGGAACTCGATGATTTTTAAGGTCCCTTCTAAGCTAAACCATTCTGTGATTTCATGATAAATACTTTTTTGATGGAGCCATGGGTGGAAAACGGAGCATGGTGCTGGGGGAGAGGATGCAGTGCCTGGCCTATCTCTGCTGTGCGTCGGAGCTGCTCCAGGTCCTTGGAATGAACATCCCTGCCCAGGAGCGGCTGAATGTAAACACGACCGGCCAGCGGGCTGATTTACAGCCTCCTGCAAGGCGTGCTGGAGCGGAGGAGGCGAGAGCCGGTGGGCGACGCAGCACCGGGGGATTCAGTTGCACCGGCCTGGCCTGCCCGTTCGCTGCTTTGCTGGCAGCTTCCGCGGGGTGGGCGTGCTCCTTCTGCCCTCGCTCCTCACCCCCTCGGCCGGTGCAACCGCCCCGGAGCCCGCCCTCCGTCCCTCCATCCTGCCGTCCCTCCCGCCTGGGTCGGTGTCCGGCCGGGCCGGCTCCCGGCGCGGTGCCGCGGGAGGGGCGGTGCCTACGAGAGGGGCGGAGCCTGAGTGCCTCCCGTAGCCATGGAGACGCCGGCCGGCCAATGGGAGGGGAGAGGGGGCGGGGCGTCGTGGCCCCGCCCCCGGGCGGGCGCGCCATGTGCTCGGCGCTGGGTTTGATAAGAGCGTAGGATGGTTCGGGTTGGAAGGGAGCTTAACGATCAGCCAGTGCCACCCTCTCCCTTCCCTGGGCAGGGACACCTCCCGCCAGGCCAGGTTGCTCAAATAAATCCTGTCATTTTGTGTATAACAGGTATCATCCCCCACGTTTGCTGAAAAATGGCGTCTAGGGCGATAGCCAAGTGAAAAAAAAGGAAAGGCTCGCATTTAAACAGCAATTTTGACAGCAACAGGAGAAATCATTTGAAACAGATAATAAATTAAAAAGGTGCAATTTGAACTGTGGAAAAATGAAAGCAATTTTAACACTGGTGGATCTTTGCAAAATTGCACTTAGCAGCCTTTGGGAGGTTTCCTGTGGGTGTTGCTGTCCCGATGCTCTTCTCAGGGACTGCACCCTTGGGTAAGCCCTTGCCAGTTAATTTAAATACAGGCTTTGGAAAAAAATAGACAAACCAAGCTTCCAGTCTAGACAAACCCTATATAATATGCTCATCGTCTGTGTCTCCAGACTGTGTCTGGTCCTTCGTGGCGGAGCTGTGGTGACCAAGGTTCCAGGCTGACCAGCAAGGCTGGAAGAGGGAGCACCAGGGTGCTTTTTGGTAGAGGATGTGGTTGTATGAGATGCACTGGGCAGTTTCCAGCTCTGCGACACCGCCGAGGGAACTGAATTGTCTTGTTAGTCCAGGAAAATCTGCCTCTTTCTTTAGGGAAAGAAAAGTATTTTTCAGGGCACCGGGCACCTGGGGAACTCTGAGGTCACCAGGGGTGGAGAAATACCTGCTTTGCTGCCAAGAGTCCTGTGATATTCCTGTGGGAAGAGTGCTTGCTGCAATAAGGCATTTAGTTTTGCTGTCAGTGCTTTCCAGAGGTTTAAAACAATTGGGAACACTCATCACCTACTGCCTAAAGGTCTGTTGGCAAGCAACAGAAACTCTTTTCTTTCTCCGTGTAGTTTTTTTTTTTCTGGCTCTTAGGGCCTGTTGTACTGGGAGGAGCAACCCTTCCCGCCTTAGCCAGCAGCCCTGGCTGAGGAGGGGAGGAGGCTGTGTAAGGAATAGTGTAACTCTGCAGGCAGAGAGGAGCTGGGATTCCTGCCCTGGGCTGTGGGGAAGGGTGCTGTGGGCCTGAATCATGTTTGTATAGCTTTTGGGATTAGTTGAGTCGGGGAGCTCTCATGCTGAGGAGATGGCAGAACTGTAAATCATCAGTGATCTATGTAAGCTGTGGAAGCAGTCAGGGCAGAAGGAAGGGTTTAGGAACAAAATCCATTATAAAATGTCAAAGTGGGTGATCTCCCTTGCTGGGGAGTCTTGTCTCTGGGCAGCAGAGGGAACGCTGCCTGTGTGCTATGGCCATCCCTCTGGAAGAGGGATTTACTTTCAGGTCTGCTGCTTGGGTTCTGTCCTGTGCCCTGCCCTCCCACTCTCCAGTGTGATTTAATTTGGATGCTCTTCTCAGATCCCCAGAAAGGAAATTACTGTAAACAGCTGCCAAGCAGGATTTTGTGTTGTAGAGCGTACTTAAATGCCGGGGCCTGGTTGAATGATGGTATGAGTATGTTTCTATTTTTCTGCGTGTGTGTGTGTTTAATAGGAAGAACATATTCTGTTCTGGTTGAGTGTATGTTACTTTTCTTAGTGTGCCTGTTAGTTCAGGCTCTACAACCCACTCTTTTCCCCTGCTTATAAAGTGGCACTGGTATTGTGTTACAGCTGTAATGTACACAAAGTCTTGCACAACTCTTCATGTAACGTTTTTACAGTCATGATGACCTTGCAGGGTTTAAAAGAAGACCGAATACAAACTCTGGCACCGTTCCTTTGGATACTTAAGCATGTGCTTAATTTTGTGTGAGGTAGTATGAGCGTGAGTAGTGCATTTCACCCAATGGATGTAAGGATAAGTGCCTCTGTGGCCGATTATAAGGTCAGAGTCCATATATAATGATTCATTTAATGCACATGACTGTATGTGTGTGCATGCCTTATATGTATATCATGCAGTTGTCTTTATCATGTTGTTTTGACCAGCTCAGCTGCACTTTGCCCGTTAATCCTTATTCCCTGGGCATGTTGCTAACCAGTCCTGTGAAGCCTGGAACAGAGACTATTTCTTTTTCCCTGTTTCCCATCTGCCAAATAACAGTTAAGGAAAGAAATTCCTAACATCTTCCCCAAAATGGGGGTGAGGTTTCTTCTTTTCTCCCCAGTTAGAGCCTCCCTGACAGAGCCTCTTCTGATCCCAGCAAGATGCTGACCTGACATGTTCAGGAAGGGCAATTTCACCCCTGAAGTTGCAAACAGATTTAAGCCAGGTAATTTATACCCCAGGACAAGAGACACCCGTCTCTGCAGAGGACTGAGATGGTAGTCATTAACTTTTCCACATCACATAACCAAAGATGCTGTGTCTTTTTAGATACTTCTGAAATATTGATTATGCTTTCCTCCTCTTTAAAGTCCAGTCCCATTGGATTCAGACATAAGAAAAAGCAAGATTTTTTTTTTTTTAAATACATTAATTTCCCCTTCCTCCCCTCCCCACCCCCTCACCCCTTCAAGTATTTAGCTGTTGCAGAGACAAATGTGATGAAAGGTTGTTTTAATCTCTCCTGGGAAGACTGGCAGAGCTGTTTTTGCAGCCCTTGAGAGGGACAATCTGGTGAAAGGCACGGTAGTTGCCACCTGGTAGTTGTTTACATGTGATGGCAGAAGCACCCTCTTTTAGGAGGGGGAATGTAGCAGGCACTGTGTTTCCCTGTGGGCTGCTGCCTTCAGTTTGCTCACCTGGGGTCACGTTAAAATCTAGGCCAAGCTCTGGGATCAGCATCCTGTGGGTTTTTAGCAGGCACCTCTCTCATCTCTGTGTCACCAAGGTTCCTGCAACCAGCACGGGGGGAGTACATTTTGCATGTTGGTCTGGGGCTCCTGTGCCTTGCCCTTCTTGTTTCTTCTCAGTACTGAAGTCAGACTCGTTAAAATATGGTAGCACTGCTGATATTTTCAGTACAAGCTGGGTTTGCAAACAGAGATATCTGACTATCTTCTGTTTGTCCAGCCCTTAAGTTTATAAGATCACTTTAAAATGCAAGTGGATACTGGCAGATGCTGTATGTATTACATGTCTGCCCTTAATGCTGCCACACACCCTGGTCACCTCTCTGTAGTCTCTTGGCAGTCAGACACTATATCTTGATGTGACAAGCGCTGGCTGTTAACTTACAGCTATAAATCTGTTGGGGCTACAGTGGAAGTCTGTCAGTGCTGTGCAGGTGGCGAGTGGCTTGCTTAGCTTCTGGGTGGATGATTTTTTAAATTTTTTAATTAAATTTATTTTCCTAACACGGCTTGTATTTCTGCAGTGGTAGAGCCTGTGGAGCAGCAGAGTTAACAGTGTTTATGGGACATTCTTTCCAATTGCTGTGGCCTAGAACATATGTACACCAGCATTGAGTTACTTCTGCCTGGAAATAAGCCACAGAGCTATATATAAAGTACGTTTGAACTGTTGTAGTAATGTTGTTGGTATAAATAGGTGAAAGGGGTAGCACCAGGGCTTTACTTCCTCAGAGCTGGTTTGAGAAGCCTTCCCAGTGCTCCATCTTCAGTGGAAAAAACTGGGGAAGGTGGCTGGAAGCAGCAACAAAATGTCATATGATTAGCCTTCAGGGAAGAGCAGAAAGTGTGAGATACTTGGGTCTGGAGTGTTGGCTTCCTGCTCTTTTATCTTATGGTGGGACATCTGTCCGAAACCCTGCAGAGTTCTGTTTGCAGTGACCTGGTCCACCAAAGCCATGGGGTTTGGTCTGTGACAGTCTTTTGGGTTCTTGTGACTCCAAAAGGGAGTTTTCTTGAACTCCTTCTGGCAGACGTTTCTGTCCTCAATCTATTAGACAAGTAGTCTGGGTACATGTGGAGTTTCTAGTTGCCTTGGTCATCATGTTGTGACCTTATGTAGGGAGCAGTATTTTGAAATGACATCATTGTGTAGCTGTGCTTCACAAGTGCCTTGGGATGCTGCTGTCATCTTTTGAATCATACGAAGTGTGCACGGGACTTCTCCCAGGCAGGGCTTGTAAACAAAACAACTTCTGCAATTTCTAGGTGCCTTTCTGTTTCTTTGTACGAGATTGTTTAGTGCAAGTCCTCGCTCAGTCAGCTTCACTGCTGTAGCAGACTGTGCAGATTTCTGTGGTACTTTCTGTCACTAATAGATTTTTATCTCACCCAAAAGAAATGTAGGAAGTGACCTCTACAGAAATAGCAGAAAGTGCTGATAAGCACTGAGCAGCCAGTTTTTAGTCTTTACTTGTGGCTGGTGTTAATTCCATCTTTAAATTTTAAGTGCTTGTTTGTCTTTGGCTAATTTGTAAACAGATCCTTCCACAATACTGTCTCCTAAATGCTTTGTTGCAGATATCAACTTCTGATGCTCAAAGAATGTAAGAGAGGCAAGGTTTGCAGGTAGGAATGTCTTTTCTTAAACAGACTGATCCAACTAGAAGAAGAGAGGCAAGACTGTGGACAGGTGGGAACATTTTCAGGGTTCAGTACTCTGGGAACGATTCTCTCCAATCATTTCTTTCAGCATTTTTTTTTAAGAGTCTAAATAGTCAGTTGCAATCAATCAGCTCTGTCTCATCCAACACCTCTTCTCTGGTGGGTTATGGAAATTATAGCCTGGCTTCATGCAGGGGACAGTTCCTGTGCAGGGATGAGAGAGAACCTTCTATCCAGCTGTGTCCCATTCACTCGCTGTCAGTGCACCACAGCAAGGAGTGGACAGAAAGTGGAGGACATGAAATGCAGTTTGAGTAGGGTTGGTGTAGTGGTTTGGTACAAATCACAGTCAACAGGGGTGTTTGGACTCTCAAGCGTTGCTTTGCTGTTCAGTCTTGCTGCTTGCCCTTCAAGTGTTTGTCGGCGTCTTATATCCTTTGTTTAATCTGTAGAAATGTACTTAGGGCTAGTACTTTAGTTATTTCTGGACTACACGTATCACTCAAAGTTATGTCTTACCAAGACAGATTCTAGTATTTCTGGACTACATGTATCAAAGTTATGTCTTACCAAGACAGATTCTACTAAATGCTTCTGAGTAGGTGAATGTGTCTGAAACTATTGACAAGAAAATCACGCATTGAGAGCATTAACTCTGCTCAAGAATGGAGTTCCATAAACTCAATTTTTAATTTTTTTTTTTGTGTTCTACTTTTTACAGCAGCAATTTTTGCTAGGAACTAAACATGTAAAGCCAGAAATGAAGCGTTGAAGGAACAGGAGCTGGTTATGTTCCTGGATCTAGGGCTTTCTGAATTTCAAACCAAGGGCAGTAAAGAAATGGTGGTAGTTGTAACGGTTTGCTTTCTTGATGTATTGCAGGAGCTAGATGGTAACTAAAACAAAGGGGTTTTTTAGCCTGGGGATAAAAACTGCTTCCTCTGAGTGTGGTTTTACTTCCTTGGTTCTCACGTGTAGTAATTCTGCTGGTTACCCATGCTTCTGACCCTACATGTAGGCTAGAGGAAGCTTGCTTTTCCAGTGTTACTCTTCCTGTTTGGGGGTTTTAGATCACTTAGATGGCAGCCTGCTCCCTTTTTCTGTTAAATCACCTTTAAAGAACTGCTCAAATAAGTCATCTTATGTTGGACTATTGTACCTCTTGTTTACAGACGTGGTTTTCCTTCAGGAAAAGAAAATGAGAAGGCACTTGGCAAAAATCACAGGAAGAAGTCATTTAAGGGCAAAGTATGTGAAGAAGGAAAGTGGGCTGAATGAATGATTTAATGAGTTTGTTTAGGATTGCTTTGTAGTTATCTTTATAACCTTTTGTCTCTCTGTGTGGTTTATTGTCTAGTGGTGGTTTCCTGCGCGTGTGTGTGTGTGTAAGGCAGAGAGGACCCGATGGTGTTTCTCCCTGCTGACTTGCAGGGGAAGTCATTCATGTCTTTGGGTTGCTGGGTCTAGGCCATAAAATCTGCAAGAAATTTTAACTGTTTGGAAAAGACTAAACCAAGTTCTGCATCTGGGATAGCTGTGACTATGAATGGTAATTGACTCTCTGGTAGTACCAGTTTGCTTCTTTGCAGGAGAAAGAAGGCCCTGCCATGCGTACCTGAGTGGAACAGCAGGTGCAGTGGTGGGGACACTATTACTGTGAAGGACTTTCCAGCCATACTGGAAGGGGAGGAGGTGGCAGCAGGCTTGTTGAGGAGACAGTGGAAATCTGTGTCAATGGAAATCAGCTTGTGCTGTTCTCTTAAGTTTGTCTTGTCAATTTTTGGCCCATGTTCACATGTATCGCTTCTCCTGGAGGAACACGGTCTCCTTTCTGGCTGACAGGAGAAATCTCTTGGGTGCTCAATATGCATGTTGGCTGACAGATGTGAAGATCTCCTTAATTCTAGGATGCATGAAGGGCAGATGATGATAAAGGCTCTTCTGTAAGAAGCTTATTCCTCAGGGCAGAGGGCAGGGAGTGCAGGAAGGGATTGCTGAGAGCTCGGCAGCAAGTGGTGGCTGGGGGTGGGCAGGAAGCTTGGGTGGCTCCTTCTGTATATCCTGATTGGTTTGGGCAAAAAAGAAATCTTTCATGCTTTCCTCTGATTCATTTGTAACCGTTCTTCAAAAATGTTGTCCCTAGCCTCAAGCAGGAGTGAGATACAGCAATGGTATGGCCTTGACCATACAGCTGCTGGAATCTGGGACGGAGGTGAGGTTATTCCCAGCTCTGCTGCTAATTTGTTAAATGACCACAATCAAGACATTTTACTTCAATGCTTCTGTTTGGTTTCTTTTGCCACCCAGTCTTCTAATATCTGGTTATACATTGCAAGCTGCGTGAGAGTACATGTTCCTACCTGCTGTAAGAACAGGAGGCCTTCATGTTTGTTGGGACTTCTTGTAAGTTCTGTGAAATAAATAGTGCAGACAATATTTAGGGAAAGAATGAATGTTAATCTCTTTACCACCTGCCTCTTTCTGTAGGGTTGTTACCTGTGTGATAAATGCTGCATACTCGCTCTATCCCTCCTGTTGTGTTTCTTCCAATCTTAGCATCTTTTAAATTGCTGTTAAGTGGTTTGTTTTTTGGTTGGTTTTGTTTTTTTTTTTTAAATATAATTTAAATCGGCTTACAACAAAACCATTTTCTAATCCCTTGAGGATGTGAGTATGTACGTTCCCCCATAGCATCAGTGCAGTTTGAGGAAGATGCCTGTGTGGGAGGACAAGGTGTCTAGTTCAGGTGTTGCAGGCAGGAGCCTTCAGGCACTGGCAGAGGTGAGCTCCCTGACCTCCTGTGGAGGGAGGGGATAGATATCTGCTCCCTGTAAGGAATCTGGGCATAAAAAAGTGAGGCTTTTGCATACAGAGTCTCTTTAAATCTTTCCTGGGGACTTAAATACATTACTTATAGCTGTCTCCTTCTCCGAAAGACCTGTGCCTTCATGGCAATGAGGGCTGGGTAAGTACAGATGAGATCTAGAGCTACGATTTAGAAGTGGCAGTTGATGACTTAGGACAGGACTATCGTGCAAATCAGTGGTGAAGGATAAAAATAGATTGATGTGGCATGATGTGTAAATAAAAAAAAAATCAAAAATGAACCATGGGTGTCACCTCAGGCAGGCTGATTAAAAGGCTTTTCTTTACCCTGCATAGATCTAGCTTGTGTGTTGCTACTCTTGCTCTCAAGGTTCACTGCCAAGTTTCCCCACAAGCCTCAAACAAACAGTGCACTGATTTGTTTATACCAAAAATAAGCACCAGTGAGAAGAAATGAAGGAAGTTGGGGAAGGGAATTGTAATGTGGTGCTTTTGGTGCTTTTCTTGAAGGGCTGAGATGTGGCTTTCCTTCTCTGGCTCCCCTCGGCAGGGTTAATTGTGGGGAAGGCTTTCTGCGCCCTCTCTTTCAGTGTATCTTCCCCGTGTCCAAGTTTAGCTTGAACGTTTGCGTTGTTTATAGAGTTCAGCAGGAGGTGATTTAGGACGGAGCTCCTCGCCATGGTAGTATCAGTGTTAGAAACGCCGTGTTATGGCCCATGTGTTTGACTTCTCCAGAGCCAGGAGTTATGTGGAGCTGCCACGGTTTCCCTGGAGTGGATGCCCGTCTCTGACGTGAAGCTGTGGGCTTTTAACTGTTGCCTGCTTGTATTTAGGAGCAAGCCCAACTTGGGACCAGGGCTGTGGGGAGGGACTTTGGAGGAGCTGCAGAGGGAGCAGCCTTGCCAGCCCTTGCCAGCCCTTGCCCGCATCCCTGTTTGGCTTTTCTCCTTGTTCTTGTCTCTCCCTTTTCTTGAACACTAAAGCCTGGATGAAGCAGAGGGGAAAGAGCCTTTCCTATCTGGGAAGTGATGATTAACGATGATAAACAGTGACCCTTACACTGAGAGAACCGTTTGTTCCTGCATGATTTCAAACCCTTATATGAGTAACTGAAACGCTGCCCAAGGGAGCTGTATTTACTTTTTTTTTTTACTACTTCTTCTCACTGAAGCACTTTCTTTGCCTATATTCAGGCCCTGTGTGTGGATTTGGAGGAGACCAATGTATAACACTGCCAGAAACTCAGAAGTTGCTTCCTTTGATCTCCACCGTTGGGATGGATTGATGGGGGAGCATTGCAAATCCTTGCTTGTACCTAATACCGTTACAGATAGTTCTCTGTGCAGGGGAAGGTGAATTGGTTCCTTTCTCTACTGTGAAGAAAAAAGATCAGTGGACAAATTGCCAATGTGGGAGGGCAGAATCACCCCCCACATGAAGTCTGGTATCTTGCTGGCTCTTTTTCCTTATGAAAAAGTAATGCACGCTTGCAAATTGGAAAAATATGTTCCTTGTGAAGAAGTGATCCTGCACAATTCCAGGTCCCGGGAGCTCAAGGAATGGCTTCTTTGAAGCCTGCCCACACAGGATGCATCTCTGTGTTATGTCCCATAGGGCTCGCCTGCCCGTGGAGCTGGCCCGATTGACTCCATGTGCAGATGCTTAGTCTGGAATAAATCAGGATTGACTCTTTACGTGCCAGCAAACCTGTAACCTGTTTGATGTTGCTTTTTGTTTTTTAAAGTATACATTCATCACCCAATCGTCACAATCTTTGCTTATATCAACAACAAGAATTCCCCACGCCACAGTCAAAATGGCATCCATCATCGCAACACTTGGACAGTTTACACACATTCCACCCCTTGTCCCTTCATCACATTTATATCTCTGAAGCCCGGATATTCTGAGTTTTGTGAAACCTCATGAAAATCTGAGTTGGGGCTGCTTTTATGGTGAAGATGGTGGCTGAATGGGAGAAGGAGGAGAAGTTGCCGCTTGCCATGTCTTCAGCCAGGGTTGATAAGGTTACATGTGCCTCTCCTCATCCCTGCAGTATTTTAGAAGAAATTGGACCGTGGTGTGATGGTGGGGAAGAGAAACTTGGGGGATCAGTCTGGTGTTAAGTGAAGAAACAGAAGGTAATTATTTAATGATGGGTAGGTCATGCTGCAGAAGCTGGTAGGAAATTAACCCTCGATGTATCC
This sequence comes from Calidris pugnax, assembly GCF_001431845.1. Taxonomy (NCBI): domain Eukaryota; kingdom Metazoa; phylum Chordata; class Aves; order Charadriiformes; family Scolopacidae; genus Calidris; species Calidris pugnax. Next base: position 4,821,565 of record NW_015090921.1, read on the forward strand.
TCTTCTGCAGGCCACGGGGACGTTTGCAGATGTGTGCTGCTGTCAGTTCTGAGTTCCCTCAGTACGAGTCCTGGTAGGGGTGCTTTTAATAGCCTCCCACCCACTTCCCCAGGGCTATGCAACGGTATTTATGGCCTCCCTGCAACTGCCTTATTCCAGGTGCACGAAGAAGGCGGCAGAGTGCAGATTCAGCACGTAGCTCCCGACAGCTGGGGCTGACGGGTCAGGAATGCAGTCCTGACAGCTGGAATGGGACTGGAAGCAGCCAGCACGGTGGGGAGGCCAGGAGGGGAGAGCAGGCAGGAGAGGCTGTGGAGAGATGGACAAACGCACGCATGCTGTGTGCCGGCGCGTGTGGAAAGACAGCCTGCGGGGACCCCGGCTTGCTCACATTCCCTTTCTTCCACCTCCGTCCCTGTTTTGTTCCCTGTTCCCTCAACTGCCTGGATCATTTTTAATTAATGTATGCACACCCCTGTGCAACCATTGTAGTGACACCTGGCAGAGCCATTAGAGCTGAGGCTCAGCATTTCCATCAGAACGCCTCCCCCATCCCACCTCTGCTTTTATGCAGGTTTACAAATGTAATGTAATACTTCCCATAGCTCAGTGATTCAAACCTTTGGTCAAGTCAGTTTCTACCCTTGCTGTTCGTATGCCAAGGTGTGTCATTCATAATTTGTGTTGTGGGAGATCATTCCCTGATGTTCTTAAACTGGTTATCTTGAAATCGTATTGCTTAGAATTAGCAACTGTGTGCTGCAAACGATGACGTTCTAGTCAGGTGTGTGTGGTTGGTTGGTTTTTTTATTAAATTGGTTAAAATGCGAGGGCTTGTTGGGTGGTCAGACACAGCTCTGAATACTTTCACTCCATGAATGCTGCTTCAAACTGAGCGTTGGCTGGAAACACCTTAAAATGTTGCAACAAGTCTGTGGAGTGGATTGCATGAAACCAGTTTGATGGTGTTGGAGTAGTTCCTAGAGGGTTGGTTAGGCAATTGGTGTGAGTCTGCAATGGTGGCAGTGAGCAAGGCTTCTGAGGCTTACTCTGAGAGATGTTGAGATGGCTCTGTCAATGCAGAGACGTTCTGAATTTGTCATGTGTTGGAGCTCGGCTTACTGCTGTTGCTTTTGCAGGTGGAGTATTTTCAGTCTCCAGGCTTGTCAAGATGGTCCTCTTTGCTAGCACTGGATGCTGAGGGAGAGGATAGAAAAGCCTCTTAAAAAAAGAAATGAAAACGTGCATATTCTGTGTGCATATAACAAAAACAGGGGGGAACACTGGGTATGTGAAGGACAGAAACCAACTGTGGAGCTGAGTGGTTTTGTTGTTTGTGTGCTCTTGTAAGCCAAACATCCCCTGCAGTTAATTCCATCCACCCGTCTTCAGCCTTCCCCCTGCCAGACCAACAACAAAAACCCCAACTCCCGAAAAAACAAACAGGCAGAGGAACCTGGGCCAAAGCCAGACCTTTGCATGTTAAGCTCAAGTGAAAATGAATATTTCACAGCTGTGTTATAAAGCCCTGAAATGAAGGCTTTGCAGTGGAAATGCTGACAGCCTCTTAAGTAGAATAGTATACTGTAGTAAGTGTTCTGCGTTTAATGTGCCAAACGAAGCACAGCAGAGCTAAATGTAAAACTTGAAGCCTTTGTTTTTCTGCAGCAGTAACAGGAGATCAGACAGCGTGTTCAGACGGTGGATTAGAGCCTACAATGCGTGCGATGGTCCCAGGAGGTTAAACGTGCTTTATTTTTTTGCGGTGGGGCTCAGGGGCAGCAGGAGAGATGTACAAACAGGGCCAGCTGTGAGATTTGGCACTCTGTATCACATTTCACTTATGTAAGAAATAGACAGCTATTTCTTAAATGCTGACGCTGACAATGTACAGCTACGATGCATTTTCACGTATTGGATACCAGACTGCATTGATACGACTTTTGCCGTGTTGCAGCACGGAGAACACGTTGGAATGTGTTCCAGAGGTGCTGGAAACTCTGGGAGCAGAATATGGGGAGACCACATTGTGAGACTTGGGCCTGATTTTGGAGCTCCCTGTGTCAGTGTCTTGCCAGGACCGAAGAGTATTGGGGTCTCAAATTGAGCTGTAAAAGCTTTTTTTTTATTGAGGCAAAAGAAGAGATGATTTTGTAGCCATTCCTCAGACGAGATGGAAACTGATTACTTGATGTGCTACAAAAGGCTTTCCAAAGCACCCCTCGTGGGTTATGTATCTCTAGGATTTCTGTGTCCACTGCTTCCTCAGGAGTGCGTGCTTTTGCCCATACATTATTAATATGCCCACATTCAGACAGAGAAGGATGAGGGCAGGCACATCGTGCAGCGGATGATAGATGAACTCTGATGGATGTTGTCTTTTCGTGCTGACTCGGTGCCGCCAGTTAATTAAATGGATTCAAACGTTAACTGTGTTATACACAGGCCCATGGGAAGGCTTTTAAAATAGACCTTGTCTGCATGTGGACATTTATTGAAGCAGCCGTTCTGGAGTGGAATGTAATAATTGTGCCACAGGAACTCCCTCTGAGGATGCCCCTGTTCATGAATAAGTGCTCACAAAGGTATGGAGAGGAAGGGGAAAGTTGAAATCAAACGGTTGATTCAAGAATAGGATTTTCCTTTCCATAGGGGAGCAGAGAGGAGAGAATGGGGGATATGTCCAAGTGCAAAGCAGCAGGAGTTCTTGTCCGTGACTTTGCTGAGCAGGGTGACCTCTTTGCTGCTGTCTGTAAATGATCTTAGACGTCAAAAAGGCAGATAGACTGTAAGGTATTAATGGGAAAAAAAGAATTGAGAACAAAACAGAAGAGCATATTATTCTGCTCTGTAAACGTTTGCAGTGACCACACCTTGAACGCTGTGTGTAGCCTTGGTGTTTCCTTTTCATCTCAGGAAGGATAGAGTGGACCTGGAAGGTGGCTCACAGAAGAGCATCAGAGCTGATCAAAGATACGAAATGGCTTTCTTTACTAAAAGATGTTGTGAATGCTAAGCTTTTATAGACATAGTGGATAAGTTCTTGGCGGAGAGCTCTACTGAACTAGGTTAAAAACTGAGAATATCTATTTTGAGACTGGGAGATTGACAGGAGGTGAGACAGAAACAAATTTGCTTTCCCTGCTCTTAAGTTTTATCCATACATATTTTTTTTTTAATGCTACTGTTCTTCCTGACTTTTCTCCTTCACTTTATCCATACATTATTTTTTTTTATGCTACTGTTCTTCCTGACTTTTCTCCTTCACTTCTGGCTGCAAATGGAAACAGGAACCAGGGCTGGATACTGGTGTCTGATCCAAGATGGTCAATCTCAGGAAGTCTGGACGTGGTTTTCCCAGGCTGTAGTCTCCTGCCTAGTGCTGTAGGTACTGGCACAGATGGGTAGCCCTGTACAGAAATATCAGTTTTCTCCCCTCAGTGGTCTTTCTGAACTCACTCACTCTTCAGTGGCTCTCTTTCTTTGATCACTGATGCCTCAGGAAGACCCTCTCGGTTCATCTGCCTTCGATCTCCATCAGTGAGTTCTGGAATGCAGTTCCCAGACTGAGACCAGTCTGGAACTTTCCCAGTGCCTGACGGTGACATCCTCCTGGGAACTTGCTACGGCTTTATGTATGTTTATATATACTGTACCTACTTCATTATTTTCTTTTTATTTTATTATTAGTATTTAATTAAAGTACCTTAATTTTTTCTAAACTCAAAATCTCTTTATCTCTTCTTCCTTTCCTTGGAGCAAGAGGTGGGGGAGAACATCTGTTGTCTTGTCATTGGCCAGCCTGGCTCAAACCACGACACTTCTTTATTTCCATGCTTAAATAAATCTTCGATGTAGAGAATTATGAGGTTTTCAGCCCAAAAGAGAATGCGGATAGTATTAGAAGGCAGGAGGTGGTATGATGTGATTAAGTCAAAAAACTCTTTAATTTTTAGACATTATGAGTATGGAGAAGAGGGGCTGAAATATTTCTGAACTCCTACTCTTTTGCTGGCCTGGAGAGGGTGAGAGGGTCAGTAGTAGCATCATTCAGCCTACAGTTGAAGCTCTTTGAGGGATGCCTGTTGTTCCAAATTACTTTCTCGTGAAATTGTCTTTTCCTGTCTTTAAGATGAAGCCAGACTGCACAAGTGTACCTGTGGGCAAGCAGGCACAGACATTGGAGCTCCTACTCAGAGGCTGCTCATTAGTAAAGCAGTCCAGCTGTAGGGAGGGAGCCTGTGAGCTCAGATTGGGCAGGACAGTCACTGTGACTAGTTTGTCCCCTTTGGCACCCATTTTGGTGGAAATTACTGTGCTGGGTGTGTTTACTACTGCTTTCTATCAGTGTGCTGCCCAGATGTGCAGGCCACAGTATTTACCTTCTGTGCCTCCTGTGTGGCTTTACGGTGTAGATCATAGAATCATAGAATGGTTAGAATTGGAAGGGACATTAAAGATCATCCAGTTCCAAGCCCCCTGCCCTGGGCAGGGACACCTCCCACCAGACCAGGTTGTTCAAAGCCCCATCCAGCCTGGTCTTGAACACCTCCAGGGATGAGGTGAACACAGCCATCCTGGGGCAACCTGTTCCAGTGTCTCACCACCCTCACAGGAAAGAATTTCTTCGTAGTGTCTAATCTAAATCTCCCTTCTTTCAGTTTAAACCCTTCCCCCTTGTCCTATTGCTCCATTCCCTGATAAAGAGTCCCTCCCCATCTCTCTTGTGGCCCCCTTCAGGTATTGGAAGGCTGCTGTAAGGTAGATGGTCTTGAAGGGATGCAAAAGATGGGAAGAAGGAGAGTGTTTGCAGGGGGGTGGAGCTGGGCTAATCCTTCAAGGATTTCTGTGTTGTCCTTTTAGCATGTGGAAACTTCCTCAAAACAGCAGAAGGAACTCACGCAAGTATGAAACTCACTCTCTGAGGGCTGGGAGCAGTTGATCATGTGTCTTCTTTCCTGAAAAGACAAACAAGGCTGGCAGGGGCTCTTTAGACCAGCCTTTCCAAAAGGATTAAGGCAGCACCTCAGTAATTAAGGCAGAGATGGCATGGCTTTGTCACACAAGTGTGTCTGAGGGAAGCAAGGGCTGCTCTCAGATGTGCCCTTTGACTTCCAGGTGGGATTGGGCTGCAGCAAGGCCCCATCTCTGGGAAGACCTGGATGCCATGAATGCCTGTTGGTACTTCAAGTCCTGCAATTCAGGACTCTACTGGTCTGGTCCTATGAGGTGTGGGAGCTATCTGATGATCTTGGGATTTGATGTGGAAGGAAAAGGGTAAGTGAGCTGCTTAGGCACTAAAATATTCTTTATGTGTTTGTGCAACTCTGCGCAGCCAAATTTAGATTTGAGCCTGTAAAATGGGTGAATATCAAGTTTTGCAAGACAGGTGTTAGCTGCACAGCTGATTCTGGTTTTGGTGCCTCAGTGAGTTGTGTGTAGTGAGCCTCCAAATCTGAAAAGTTGGCCTTAAAGGAATGGAGATGGGGTGGTTACAGGTAGCATAGTGACAATGCAGAGTGAACTGCGGAAGCGTGTTGCGTGTGGATCAATTTAATAACACTTGCAAATCGTGTGGAGAACCCTGACTGAAAGTGCCAAATACTATTAATAGAAGCCTCGAGATGAAGTAACAAATGTGGCTAGCTGGCCTCCTCTCTGCGCCTCTAATTTAGGCGCACAAAATGACAGGTTTAATCTTGCAGTTGTTTCCAGGCTTGGATGAGGGAGGTGAGGTGGCCCATTGATGGCTTGTGAAGGCCCGAGCAAGCAGTGACACGTCCGATGACTGTAGGAAGCAAGTTGGGCCAACGTGGGAGCTATTGGTAACGAACATGGCGTCCCAGATCAGGGGTTAGCTGTGGTTTGCTCAGATCAGACTTGGGAATTTATTTCCACTTGGGGTGTGCTGAAGTACCACCCAGGAGACCTGTGTGAATGGGCAGTGGCTGTGTAGGACTGGGAGACTGTACTTACAACAAGGCAGGAACCCACTTCCTCATGTGGCAGGTGGTAACTTCGGAAGTGGGATAATGGCAGACCTGTATCAACAAATTTGCCCTTTGCTGACAAATCTTAATTTCAGATTAGGAAGTTAAAGTTGGTGTATTCCTGTCCTAATTAACTATCTTAATAATTTCTTTGTTTTAGCTGGCAAGTTGGGAGGAATCCAATTTATACTGCATTGCTGCCTATTGTTTGGTTTTTTTCCTCTCTGAAATGTTTTCCACTCTTCTGTCAAGTTTTGTGACAAGCGACTGACTATCTCTTGCTCTTACATCACCTAGTCTGGAGGTTGGTCATGGGCATAGAGTATATTTTGGGCAGGGTGGTGGGAGTGGAGCTCACAAGTGTGATAAGACCAAACTTTAAATTTGTGGGTACTCCCTTTCAAAGCAAGCTGGTTTTAATACTCCAGGATTATCATGTGGGGGTGTTGTAAGAGCATCCATTGGATAGGCTCCCTCTTTCAAGGGAAAGAACCCTTTCAGATTCTTTACATTAGGAAGGTTTTTAAGCTAAGACTAGGAGCAAAAGGGAGAGAGTCTTTTTCAGAAAGTTAGTTATGAGTCTGTTGGCACTAGGTCTGTCAATACTAGTGGTATGGCCTTCACAGTTGTTCTTTTTCTAGTGGGATGAGTGGTCTTTTGGAGGCCAGAAGATGCTCACTGGCAGTACAGTAATTGGACCCCAAGTCTGAGCTACTCCTTTTGTGTCAAGCTGTGTGCTGACCATAGGAGAAACGTGGACTTTCCACCTCCTAGAATTGCCACAAATAGTGTGTTGGCAGAGCAGCATGGGGCCTCCACAGACCCTGGAGTGAGAGTGTGTGATGTTTTGCTGTTGGTGGGGTGAGAGTGCCAAAGCGAACCAGTTAGTGCTCTTGTTCAGTTTCTCTCCCTCTTAAAGACTGGGAGGCGGCAGTATTTTCCACACCACCAAGTACAGGGTGGGTTTTGGAAGTACAGCTGGATTGATGGGACAGTTGTTCTTTTCCCTGGCTTTGAGCTCCCTGTGGCTTCCCCAGGCTGGCAAATGGAAAACAAAAGCTCCAACGTGTTTTTCTGCTGGTTTTCAGGCGGTTGTCCTGCCAGTGCTGGGGCAAGGGAAACGGTTGGGGTGTCACTGGGATGAGTGGGATGAGGGAGGAAGGAACCTCCAAGGAGGTAAGATCAGCTCAGCTGTGGCGTAAGACTGCACACTGAGATATACATCCTCGAAGAGCAAAAATGTACCTGTTGGTGAAAGTAGGTTGCGGAATTGCTGCTGAATAGCTGTATAGCCAAGGTCAAATAGTGCCTTTTAAGATAGCTGCAATTACAGCCAGCCCCAGCTAAAGCCTGTGCTGAGCAGTGTAAGCACAGCATTGCTAAATTGATGTTTGCTGACAGCATCAAGTAATTGGTGCCTTATCTAGATTGGAGCACTTGAATGGCACGTCTCTTCCACTTCCTCCTTTGCTGTCAAGAATTTGGTTTCTATAGGAATTTTAACCTCTCTTGGTTTGATGGGTTGGGAACTGCTGATATGAGCTGGAATCTCAGCGGTAGGAGCTTTGGGTTTTTCTTTCTGTGTGTTTGTGAGGCTGCTTTAAATATAAATGTGTTTTGAAATATTGTTAACAAGCCTGGAAGAGTAGATATCCTCCTAGCCTCCCTCACCCCAACAGTTTTGTTCCAACATTAAGTTGGAACAAAACTATTTCCTTTCTTTACCGGCAGATTTGTAAATGCATTTTTAATTGTATGTTCTTATACTTCACAAAAATCCAGTGGCGTTTTGTAAAAGCCATATTTCCAGAGATAATAATTTTGCAAGGGAAGGGGACAATTTGGTGTTCTCTCATACTGTCTCAAAGTATCCGGGGTATATTATTACTAAAAGGGGAAAAAAAGACCAAGTTGTTCCAGAGACTGGCGTATGAAAACTTCCATTTTCCAGGTCACTGATTTGAAGGCAGGCCAAATTTGAACTAGCTGAAGGACTTTAAATGGTGGCACCTTAGTACTGCTTTACCTGTTGAAGCAAGGTGGTTCTCTGTGTGGGGTGACTTCTGTCACCTTGTCTAGTAACCTGGGCCGTGAGCTCAGCGAGACCTTGTTTCTTCACCCAGGAGCCTCAGGTCTGGTAAGCTGTTTGGGAAGGGTGGCGTGGGGAACCTGCCCTGCCCCTGCTTTTTGTGCACCACCTTGATATAAATACAAGATGTTCGTCTTCAGGGCAGCTATTAAAGATAGTAGTAATTATTACAATAGTAACTTCTTATGCCGCGTCCATGCCCTTAAGGTCTTAACCAAATATAACTTAGATGATATAATTAAAAACAGAAGACTGTGACCCAGTAAAATCCATGAGTTTGGCGGGGACAGCAATGCTGAAGAGGAATGTATGCATCAAATATATAATAAATAAAATCAAGCTGTGCAAATGTAAAGGAAAGAGAATAATTTTGTGTCGGTCAAAACAACCCCAGGGCTGAGAACTGTTTTGTGCTCAGAGGTTGAGTCCTTTTATACCACAAAGCAGATTTTGTGCAGTGTAATCCCACTACAGCCTTTTGCTTTGGGGTAATTGCTAAATTCCTGTGCTTTCTCTGCCAGGGAGTGCTCCCCAAAATATTGTGTCATGTCTGTCTGTCCCTTTTGATTTTGCTTTTCCCGGCTTCTTGCGACAGAGGCCTGGCTATGAATGCTTGTGTCTTCCAAGAAGCTCTTTCAGTTGCATTTTTTTTCCTAAAAATAGTTGAGATCTTTGCTCAGGGGGGAAAGCAAAAAGCAAGCCTTTTGGGTTACTGTCTCTTGCATGGGTCACTGGTGTGCAGGCTTGTGAACCCAGTCATGTAAGCTGTTCTGTCTCTTGAGATTCTCCTGGGGAGGGACACCCTGGTCCACTGGATGTGGTTTCCAACACAAGCACCATGGGAAAAATTGACTATTCAGTTCCTAGGAATACGGGGCTGGGGCCAGGCTGAACCATCTACCACTGGATTGTGGAGATAAAGAGAACGGGTCAGCCTGAAAACAATTTTTGGGAAAGAGCTCTGGAGAAAGTGATTTACTGCTCTTGCTGGGAGGACGGGAATTGGTAGGCAGTGGATATGCATCCCAGCTTCCCACCGGTACTATCTGCTGCTTGTAATCCTTTGTCTTTGTAATGCTTTGCAATGCTTGGGCATAGACAAAGTAATCAGTGGGTTGATAACTTTTTCTCTATACTCCAGCTGTATTTTACTGTGCCTCTATTGAAAACTGAGTAGGATTGCTTCTGTACCTGGGGGCTTGTCAGTGAATTTCTAGAAGCTGTGATTCTTCTCTGTGTCAGTGTGAACCAGACTGTCAACATCTGTATATGGGTCCACATGAACTGCGCTCATGTTTCATAATACTTCTTGTTTTCTTTTTCATATGCACTAGGTGACTTTGGAGAAGGTGTTGGGGATAACAGTGTCAGGAGGCAGAGGATTAGCCTGCGACCCCAGAACTGGCCTCGTTGCTTATCCAGCAGGGTGAGTCACTAACCAACCACATTCTTCAAAGCTAAGGTAAACCAGGACTGATGCATCAATGTAAAGATTGAGGATGTTTCCATTATGGTCTTCTGTAGAGAGGCTGTTTACTGTTCCTTAGTCGTTTAACACCAAAGAATGATGAGACTCAGCACTGTTAGCGTAATTGGCAAGGGAGAGGGATTGCATTTTGCCTGTCCTAAGGTAATTAAACCTAAGTTTTAATGGGATCCCTTTCATTAGAACCCCTCTCCTTCCTCTTGCTCTAAGCTGGGAGTTAAATACATTGTGGACTTCTAAACTATGCTCTGTAGTGTGGTGAACTTACACATAAATCAATGTGATTCTCAAGCCAGTGAGTACCTAATGGAGCAGGTGATGTTTCAATGAATTGACAAAAGCCTTCTTGTATATGCCCCGCAATTTATGATTTACCATGTTCCTCAACCAAGTGCGGAGAAAGATTTCAGGCTGAGTGCCCCTTTTATGTGGATTCTCTGGAGTGCAACACATCAGCTGCAGTCTTCTAAGTCCAGATAGAGATATCCAGAAGGAGACTTTGATTGGAGAGCAAAAGAGCTACTAGAGGGAGATAGCTGAAGGCTGGAGAGGTAGCTTTGTGAGTTGCATGTTTAGCAAAATCATAGACGTCTGGGGCCAGATCTTGCTGAAGGTAGAACTCACCCAAAGGGCACGTGTCCATGGAGGAGCAGAGCATGTCAGAGTTGCTGGTCTGTGGGATGGAACTTGTCTGAAAGAACGTATCCCCTGAAAATTTTTAAAGGAACTGTGAGAGATGCAGGTAGAGGTCTCATAACGGATGGCATTTTGAAAAAGCTCAGGAGAAAAACCATTTTACTTTGCCAGTGGAAGCGTGCCTGTTGAGATGGGGTATATCTGTGACTTAGATGAAAAGATATGATACTGTACTGGGAATAGATTGGAAAGACAGAATAGTGACTCTTCAGGAACTGTTCAGGACAGAATAGTGACTCCTCAGTGCCTCTCTGGGCAGCATCTGCCACTGTTTGACTACATTCACAGTAACAAAAAAACATGAAAGTGATGTGTGTTTTTTTAAAAAAATTATTTTATTTTTCCTTTGTGTTCAAATGGAATTTCATGTGTTTTATTTTCTGCTCATTGCCTCTTTTTCTGTCAGTGGGCAGTCTGGTTAACTGCAAACATTTTGAGATCCACATCTGCACTTGACAGCATCCTTTATGCTTGAACTCTTTGGAGCCAGGAAAACATATTCCAGTGTGTGTTGCCTTTTCCTCTACATCTTTTCTGACATTGAATATGTTCACGCTTGAAGAGGGCAAGGAGAGAGAGAAGAATACAAGTGCAGTAAACAGATGTTTTGGGCTCTTGCATAGCTAAAGATAGACTAGTTTTGTTAATAGCCATGTCCTCTGATGAGCTTGTGCGTGCCTAACATTGATTTAATCAAGCATAAGGACACCTGGGGATTCTTTTGGGTAATTAAAAGGTTATGTGGCTCCTTAGGGCTTCACAGGGAAATTCCTGTTCGTACTTGTTGGTGGTAGGATCTCATGGCCTGGGCAAGAAACCTATGGAATATACCAAATGGGTGTTGTAACAGTTCAGTGCCTTATATGACTTGCTGCTTTTGTGCCATGACTGGCCTGTTTTGTGATGCTGTCTTGATTTGCTGTTGTCAAGATAATCTCTAACAAAACTAGCATTAGTTAAGAAGTCAAAACATGAGAGGGGTACTGGTGCAGACCTTACCAAGTTGACGCAAGTTCAGTTTGTTATTGTTGGGTTTGTTTTGTTTTGTTGTATTTTTTCCCCCCATTCTCATTTCCATTCAATTTCTCTTGATTTGCACAACTCCTGGCATTTCTGGTACACGGGTTTTTTCTTTTGTTTATTTTTCTTTCAATTTGTTTGAATTTGTTGGACATGGAAGCTTCTTACATGAGGCTGATGTAGCAGGCTGGGTACGGCTCATGCCCAGTCGGGCATGACCTGTCCATGCAGCTTGGTCACCTTCAGCTGTCCTTCATCTACTTAAGTGATTTCCTCAGCCCTCTGCTCATCTACTGAGGTTTTGCAATCCTGACATGCAGATGCTTTGCTCCTCCTGTCTGTCCTACCCCTAAAAGCTGAATTTACGTAACAACTCCGTATTTTCCTAAGAACACTTTCAACATACCTAGATTCATTTGGTTGAGATCAAAACAGTCGCCCCAGGCATCCTGACTTCATCCACACCAGGCATACAAATGCGTACGTGAAAGAGGACTTGTGCATGAGAAGCTGTGGTGCTCTTTGAGCAGAATCTTAACTCCGGTCTCTGGTTTGCCTAAAATATTTTTTTTTTTTAAATACAGTTGCTTTTCTGGATTTTCTATTTCCAGGAGTTTCTTAATCTCCTGAGAAATTTCTGAATGTCCTGTAAGAGGCATTTCTTAACACAACCTGAGCTTATTCCGACTCCACAGTGGTGCCAAAGAGCTGAGTGTTACATTATTACTTTCTTTCCTTCTCCCTGGCTTTTGAACCTTCTATCCTTTCTCTGACCCTAATGAGGCTTTCGTTCCAGCAGTGTGTGACAGCAGCTCCTGGTATTATTTTGGTGGGATGCTTATGTTAATAGGAGTCTTTTTCTTCACGTCTGCCATAAAGGCTAAAGGCATTGAGTGCTCCACGTGTTCTAGGCCACCAATTTCATATAAGGCTGTTGTCCTGGGAGATGAGACAATGTAGGAAAGAAAATTACATGCTTTCTGAAGGTCTTACAACTGCTTCCTGCACTCATCTGTTCTTATGCTGGCAAGTGAAATAAACCCAAAGTTGCTTAATTCGATCTCTGTTAAGGTTATGCAGTGAGTAACAAAGTCAGTCTTGTGGGAGGAGTGAGGGGCACAAAAATGTACTGGATTTTTTACTTCTTGTGGCAGGACCAATGCTCCATCCTCTCAGGTTTTTTTCCCTTTGTTTTCTCCCTGCCCTTCTCTCATTTTGGTTTATTCTCTCTTTTTTTTTTTTTTTTTTTTTTTAATAGCTAGTTGAGGTTCTGTTTCCTAGAAACAAGAAGGGAAACAAAGCTAAGAAAATCCTCTGAGGATGACTAGCATTAAAAAAGGCAAGAAAAAAAAAGGGGGGGAGGTGGGAATTGTCTGTCCATTTAAATTCTAGACCAGCTGCTCAGATAGCTTGAGTCAGCTTATCTGTTTTGGGGTCATGCTTGCTGCTGTTTTTTAAGCCTTGTAGGTTGGTGTGTCTGAGTGATTTATTTTGCTTCTCTTTATTCTTCTTTCATGGCTCTCAGTCATTGGAAACCTTGTCTCCATGTGAGGCACTTACCTGCTTGAGGGACCAGCCTGTGCTTTTTCTTCCACTTCATGCAGTTCAGTGTGCAATGTCTTTTAAACGCTATTCTGTTGTGTTATGGCCAGCTTAAGCCTCTGTCTATCTCTGCTTATCAATTCCCAGCCACCTTTTTAGAAGTCAGGGAATTTTCATGTCAGTGTTCCTTGCTGGGGAAATTGTATTTGATACATAGCACGTGTAATGAGTTCTTCAGTCTCAGCTTGCATATTCTTCTCTCCCCTTCAGCTCTCTAGCATAGCTCGTTACATACAGCAACTCCTGCTAAAGGCAGACACAGGTTTAATATAGTGAATACTCTCTGAGATACAGTGAAATGAGTTTATTTGGGTTTTTCTCAGAAATTACTGTGGCCAGCACAGACACAGGCCCTGGCTAGCTCTGTGTGTGCATGGTACATTGGATGAACAAATGATTTGGATGCCCCCATATTCTGTACCATTTCAGAATGAATCGCCCTTGTTTGTGGATAGGAAGGGAAGGACAGTAAAAGAAGGACCTATATGATGAAAGTTGAGGTAAAGATATTAAGTCTTTTCTCCTGTTGCTTTCTGCCACAAGATCTTGTCGAGGAGCTAGGCTTGTTCTTGCTTCAGTTTTATCATCTTGAGGGTTTTTTGAGACAGGACAACTCAATTAATGTTCGGATGTGAATAGTGGTGTCATGTGTACAAAATCAGAAAACTGTGCAGCTGTCTAGGTCAAGTTTTATTTTACTGCTACTGTGCCGTGCACGCTGGACGCCAGTGCAGCAGCCTCTCGTGTGCCAACCTGTGCTGCAGCAGAAGAGAGTCACAGTCTCCTTTCACTGCGTCTCCCCCCGTTCCACTCCTCATCCTTGGCTGTTTGCATCCTTGTTTGCAGTACTGAGTAGAAGCCTCTTAACTCTGGTGGCCCTTCTGAGTCATAACCCTCTTGGGTTCCCATCCAGTGACCCAGGGAGGTGAGTGTGGGGTCCTGCACAGGCAGGGCAGTGACCACGGTCTGGGTCACAGCGAGGGGAGGAAGAGGAGGAGCGCAGCGGGAAATGAGTGAATTGTTTTTGATTTGGCCAGGAGTCTGCTCAGCACGTGTGGAGCCGTCTCACATAACGAAGTGGTAAATCCCACTGGAAGCTGCAAGAGTGAGGATTTTTCTTTTCCAGAAGTGGTTGTTGGTTTGCTCCCAAATACCTCGTTCCAGTTTCGGTAGATAGGCTGTAAGGCTAAGTGGTTTCCAGCCCATCCACATGTGGAGTCTCTTGGAAAGTTTTAATCATAATTTTCCATCATTATATAGACAATTTATTATGTTGTGCAGTAATCTATCAGCCTAGAACAATTTCCCTTTACCTTAAGCTGCATATAACCTACAATGGAAGAATAACATTTAGGTTAAATATTGTGTAACTTTACTAGGCATGATGTTGCCTTGCTCTTTTGTTCCTCTTTAAAGTGGAAGGTTTTGATCAGTGGGTTATGGGAATGAATTGTGAGGCAGATCCAGTAGATGACTGTCAGTGAACAAGGTGAAATGCTGTTTTGAACTGGGACCTCGTCAAGACTTATGACCATTGTGGCCAGATTACACTCGATGGTTACATGGACAATGAAATCCTAACTTGTAAGATGACAAGTATTCCTGCCTTATTTCAGAGTATGTTTTTCTTAACTAATTGATCACTTTGCATGGACACCACAGTGGTAGTTGCCTTTAGAAGGCTGTAGGTAAACAGAAGGAATCCACTGCTTCATAGACCCGGTATAACTTTTGATTCATGTGCATTTTGTGCAGAGCTTTACTGCTCTGTGCAGGTACAATTCTTCACTAACTCTTCTCTAGCATAAATGCTATTGCTATTGGGCTATATCTCAAATGCAGCTTGACTGGGTACAGGGATACTGAGATACTTGAACTGCTGGCTTGCCAGTAGATAAATACAGTTCTCCTGGATGGCTCCTTCAAGTTTACTTGAAGTTTACTTCAAGTCCTGTGAAGGAGAATTTCTGGACCTTCTTCCTGTGTTCTTTTCTAAAAGTGAATTCTGTGGTGTTGTAAAGAAACCTACCCTAAGATAAACAGAACTTCTCATCTGTGGCTCAAAGCAAATTTCAGAATCTTTGGCCACACCAGAGGCAGTTTGCTTTGTCCTCTTTAAAATGGGGCAATTTCATTTCAAGGGTTAGGCCTCTTTTCCCTCCCCATCTCCCAGAAATTTGGACTGTTGTTAATGCATTTCTTCTGTGAGGCTGCTGTGCTTGTACGTGCCATCTGGGGAGATTTTCCAGCTGGCACAATTGTGGTGGTGGACCCGAAGAGAAAGATAAGAATATCCCCTTCATTGAGATTATTAAATACAATTTGAATTGAAGAGCTGTGACTGCAGCTGGGTTTGAGTTGGGTCATTACAACCAACCAAATGAATTTTCCTGTGCCAAGAGGGAACACCAGCAGGTTTCAGTGTCTTGAAAGATGGTGAAAAGTAGCCAAACCCTTCCCTCCCTTTCCTTCCCCAGCAACAGCAGATCTCTCAGAAAGAAGCAGGGATAAGTTGTTTAACTCTTAAACCTCCCTGTCTTAAATACCCATGGAAGGGAAAGGAGTGTATATGCACTGAGGCATGAAGATCTGAAGTATAAAATACTTCCTTTCACTACTTGCTTTTATTAATGTAGATTAGACAGGGAGGGTGGGCTGAGGGAGGCTAGTGGAGTCTTGGTTTCTGGCAAGTAAGCAAACTCTTTGCACCCCTTTGCAATAGTGCTTTATTCTCAGGCCAAGGAATCGTAACTTTGATATTATAATTTGCAGAGGTGGATTTAAGGGGGCTGTGACCTCTCCCCTGCTCTCCTGCTGTTGGCCTGTGTGATTCACAGGTAACACTCATGCAGTCCTGGAGCAAATGGCCTTTTCCCATCTAGGTAGCACCTGGGTCTGGTCCTGAATCCCCATCGTTGCACTTCAGAAAAGACCCTGCCTAATGGAGTAGGTGCAGTCTTACTTGTCCGAGTCGTTTCCACATGCCCATACAGCTAGGCAAGAATTTTTACTTTTTTTTTTTTTTTTTTTTTGCATTGTCTTCCTTTTTGTGAGTGCTGGAGACTCTTCCACATTGAATCCCTGTCTGTGTAATAAGACTGCACCTAAAAAGTAGAGTTGTTTGCCGAATGGTTGTGTATTGATCCAGTTCAGCTGTTATCTCGCTTGGCTTTGGCAGAAGAGATGAAGAAGCAAACCAAGCACCTAGAGCTGTGGGCAAACTCCCCTGGTTTAACTCCTTAGCAGAATGGAGTCAAACCTCTCAAATCGACTTCCAGGCAGTTTCTGTCGGCCAGCCCCTAGGTGTGTGTGTGTGGTGGGCTTTTGATGTCACCTCTGATTAATTTAAAGTCTTTACCTGTGTCGAACAACTGAAGGCCTAACATTTGGTAGAATCTTAAATGGTGAGTATCAGTGAAGCTCCAGCCCTGCAGCGTATCTGCTGCCCAGCAGAAAAAGGGAGAAAAATAGGACAAAACCTCAAAATAGCTGGGCAGAAAAGCTTCTTACTAAACCAGGGGAAGACTGTGTCAAGTCTGTGCCAGAACTGCTGCTGTCTGTGCGATGGTGCGCTGAAGACTGCAGCATCGGGATGCAGTCAGACTGCAGGAGGGAAGGCGTTGGAACCATGAGCCCTTGACTCTGAGAGCTCAGCTGCTGGCTGAGGAGGTGGTTATATCTCCCTTTGCCAGCAGTGGAGTAGGTTGAAGCTTGTGGTTGATGGTGGGAATCTTGTGGGATGCTTGGCTTTAGTCCCCGTGTGACTTTGTACCTCCTGTCACATTTGGTATTGAAAAACTAGTCAGGGCAGTGCTGATGTTTGGCGTTGCCAGCTCCCTTTGAGACAAGCTGCTGTTTTGCTGTAGATAGAGCTGCTGTTTTGATGTACACGGAGCTTTTGGTTACTTCTCCAGAGTGCCTTACACTAATCCAGCCTTCAAGGTAGAAGGGGGTGGTTTTGCTATTCTGCAGCCAGCTGCTACAGCCTCTGGACAAATAGAGATGAAATGTGATGCTTCGTCCCACAGTTAGGATTTGAGGATCTGGCAGCAGCGATAGGTCTGATATGGCATCTTCCCTCAAGCCACCAGGTACCAATGTGCCCATTTATCCCCTGTCTTTCCACAGAAGCCATGGGATATGAGCCTTTTCTCCTAAAACGCTTCCTTTGTGCACCCCATCCTGTCTGGGCTGAGCATGTGCTCATCCATGCTTCCGTGCTTCCACCTGTCGGACACTGGGAAAAGGGTGGACTCTGCAGCTGTGCTCAGTGTAGGAGCACATCCTGATGCATCCCAATGGCACCATAGAACCCCCAAGTGAGGAGCAGTAATCTTTCTTTCCTCTTGCACCCCTTCCAGTACCTGCTGTCTAGGCCGTACCTGCTCTCTAGCCTCAGGCATGAATCAAAGTTGAAGTCTAGTGACCCTTGGTAGTAGAATTTGCTGCTGTTTTAAAAAAACCCCACAAAACTACCCCCCCAAAAAAAAACAACCAAAAAAACCCCAGACAAGTCCCTAAAAACCACAGCAGGAATCCTTGACCTGTTTAGATTGCCAGGTGTTTTTTCACATTTAGATTGAATTGAGAATTTTTCAAGGGAATGGTCCAATTGCAATGAAACATTTTTGGAAATGTTTCACAAATTTATTCACCAAGAGTTCTGTGGAGAGAGGGAGTGTATGAGTGGGAGACTTTCCCCAGAACAAATTGCCTGAGAACATCTCCTTGGGATGTGGGCAACCCTGCTTCTGAGTTGAGGAGAAAAACTGGGTTCAGTTCGAAGACGAGCTAGTAAATCTATTCCTCCTTCCCCTCCCCACCTTCAAAATTGCAAGGTTGGGGACAGCAAAAATCATAGAATAATTTGGGTTGGAATGGAGTTCTAAAAGTTATCTAGTCCAAGCCCCCTGCAATGAGCAGGGACATCTTCAACTAAATCAGGTTGCTCAGAGCCCTGTCCAACCTGACCTTGAACGTTGCCAGGGATGGGGCATCTACCACCTCTCAGGGCAACCTGTTCCAGTGTCTCCCCACCCTCACCTTAAAAAATGTCTTCCTTATATCTAGTCTAAATCTTCCCTCTTTTAGTTAATAACCGTTACCCCTTGTCCAGTTGCAACAGGCCTTGCTAAAAAGCTTGTCCCCATCTCTCCTGTAGGCCCCCTTTAGGTACTGGAAGGCTGCTATAAGGTCTCCCCGGAGCCTTCTCTTCTCAAGGCTGAACAACCCCAGCTCTGAGCCTGTCCTCATAGGAGAGGTCCTCTAGCCCTCTGATCATCTTCATGGCCTCCTCTGGACCCGTTTGAACAGGTCCATGTCTTTCCTGTGCTGAAGGCTCCAGAGCTGGAGAGAGTACTCCAGGTGGGGTCTTATCAGAATTATGTTGTTCTGTCTTTGGGATGACAGTGAGAATTTGTTTGAAGGACAAGAAGACTGTATTATCAATCTCAATACATTGAGGCAATGTATTTTAGGGCATGGAGAACTGAGACTTCTTTTCTCTATTTTTAGTCTGCCATCGGACGTGATGGTAGAGAAAATCACTTTGCTTCTCCCAGCTTGCACCTTTCTCTAAAAATAAGAGTAACAGTATTCTATTTTCTCTCTTATAGAGCTGTAGGTAACAGGAGCTGGGTATTAAACAGCTGACTTAAGCCAAAAAAAAAAAAAAAAAGGCTTAAAAAGTGCTGTCTTGTACAGCAATCCTTACCCTGGCTAGTTTGGATGCTCTTCTCCCAACATCATACCCAATCCAGCCCTCAGGGCACTAGATTCCACAAAGAAATGTCATGTTGTTTCTTTGGAGCCTCTGCAGTGTGCTTCTCCTGCTGGACATCTCGCAGCTGGTTCCACACATGGGCCATGAGCTCAGGTGACATTGTGGTAGGTATATGCACAGAAAATTAAGGACGTGATTAAGGCAAAGAACACCAGATGCTGCTGACTCCACTGCTTCTGTGTCTTCCTTTGTACCTGTTCCCAGCACTGAGCAGGCCCAGTTATTGACAAAGAGGAGAGCAGAATGGGGTGGTGGTGGAAAAAATGCTCTCAGAATAGTTTTGTAGAAGGAAATTGGATGGAGGTTGCATAGCAGTCTCTTCAGTGGTACATTTTGCATTTTTTTTTTGAACATCAGAGCATTTTTACATGCAATTTCTTTGATTACTTCAAAGCTTTTCTTGTTCCACCCCTCTCCCATACTGTATGTCTTTGAACTCTGACCCTGCAGTAATGCAGCATGACACACAGTTGTGTTAACTGTGAGAAGCTTCTGTGCTTAACTAACAATGAAGCTGGGGATGGTTTTTAGTGTAATGATCAATTGCAGGACCCTTGTTCTTGGCCAAGGAAGGCTCCTTGCCTGCAGTGGACGTGCAGGTAGCCTGAATGAGCTGTCACCTCCGGTGATGGAAATCCTAGAGAGGGGGTTTATTTCCATGTGTGATGCTGTGAATAAAGTTTGGTAGCGTGGACAGGGCAAGCCTAGTTAGGTCACAGAATCTTCATGGTTGGAAAGGGCCTCTGAGATCACCGAGTCCAACCATATACACACAAAAGACCTCAACGCCATCAATCTTGCCCATTAGAGCATGCCCTGAAGTGCCACGTCTACATGTTTCTTAAATACCTCCAGTGACTCCACCACCTCCCTGGGCAGGCTGTTCCAATGCCTGACCACTCTCTCAGTAAAGTAATTCTTCCTAATATCTAATCTAAACCCCCCCAGCCCCAACTTCAGACCATTTCCTCTGGTCCTGTCATTATTCCCTTGGGAGAACAGGCCAACACCCACCTCTCTACAATCTCCTTTCAGGTAGTTGTAGAGGGTGATGAGATCTTCCCTTAGCCTCCTCTTCTCCAAACTAAACATGCTGAGTTCCCTCAGCCTCTCCTCATGTGACTTGTTCTCTAGATTCTTCACCAGCTTGGTGGCTCTCCTCTGGCTGGACACGCTCCAGCACTTCAGTGTCCTTCTTGTAGTGAGGGGCCCAGAACTGAACACAGATTCCTGTGGCTGTGAGCAGGAAAAGGTAGGGCTTCTTGGAGGAGTCCTGTGATTTTGCTGCTGTTTGGGTGGCCAGCTAAGCCATATTAAGAACTATATAGTAGATGCTTATTACAGCTTCCATCCTAGTTCCAGGGCAAATAGTCCAGTTCCCTCAGTGGGAGAGTGTTACCATGCCTGTCAGAATAGCTACAACAGCTGCTGTTTTAATGACTGTATTGGTCATATTTGACTTTAACCTGCCTTAATAAAGAGAAATGCTGACTGTCCTCAGTCTTTCACTGTGCCAGTCCTACCAATTTGATTTTAAAATTGGGAGGCAAGCTAGAAATAATCCCATGTGGATGGTTAGTTTGTTACTTTGTGCTTTGATCTCATAAACCAGCATGTCAACTAAAGGGAAGTCACTATTTAAAAAAAAAAAAAAAGGCAATCCCGTGGTGAGGGTCACTTGTAGTTTAGGTGTGAAGAAACTGAAAGGAGAGAACAAGCCTGTCTGCTTTATTTAATAACAGAGCTGAACGCTCTGGTGGAGCTCTGCAAGTGGGAAGCTTTGACAGGTTTGGAAAGCTGCGTGCTGGTGGAATAGGGAAGAGGAGTGGTTGCAAAACTCCTGCTGCCTTGGCTATTTTGAAACATGTAGGGCTCTTCTCAGCTTGAAGCTCTGCAGCCCCCTGGGGTTTGCCCGTCCATCCCCTGAGAAAGGAGGGGGAATGGCATCGAGCAGGAGCACCCAAAAGCCCGTGTCCCTGCAGGTAGTGACCTGCTGTCTCCTCTGCCTGCTCTGTGTCTCCCCAGCAGTTACACCTCCTCACAACCAACACGACTTGCTCCTGAGCCAAGTCCTGAGCTTGCATAAGAGCGAGGGGGGGGAATGGGGACTGAACAGCAAAGTCTGGGATGAAAACGAGATACCAGCCGCCTCAGCTGAGCTCCACCCTTTCTAAGAATCTCAAAACAGGCCCTGTGTCTCCTGGCAACCTTGACACAAATCATAGAGTTTAACTTAAAAGAAGTACATACAGTCCAAAGGATCTATCCCATCACCAGGTGTGAACAACAGGGAGTAGGTCCTTTTCCTCTTCCTGAAAAATCCGGTGGTCTCGGATTTCAGTCAGGTGTCAGAGAGGCAACAAGTTAAAGGTGAAAGAGCATCGTGTTAGGGTCGCTAAGAAGTACCAGGGAGCGGGGTAAGTTGTTTATTTTAAGCACGCCCAGAAGTGCCCTGGGTATTGCTTAGGAACCAGATGTAGGGCTGGCACTGGGAGCTGTGCCCTGTGCTGGGAGCTGTGCCCTCCAACGTGCACACACGTGCCCTGGCATGTTGTGCAGCTGGACCTGGGTCTTTCTGCTGGCAGTCAAGGACTGACAGAGCTGATAACAGCCACTTCCTTGCCTTCCGTGTCGATTGCTTTGCTTCTGCAATGCTGACCTAACACTTCTTAGTCCTGGACTCTAACCTGGCCACGTTTTCCCTGTGACAAGAGACGTAGATGTTATGAGAAAGCAAAGCTGGGTTTTAACATGATTGCTTCTCCTTCTAGGAAAGCTGTCTTTTCAGATCTGCTGACAACTGATGCTCATTAGCTTCTCTGAAGAAAAATTGTAGCGCATTTAAAATGCTCTATATTATGCTGAGATATGGGAAAAGCAGGAGTAAATTTTCATCTTCCATTAAAGCTAGAGCTGTCACAAGGCTCCAAAAAAAAAAGATAACATAAGCAGAATTGAACATTGCCAATCTGGCAATGTCTGAGCTGTTTCTGCTCTGAGAAGCAGCAGGGCTGGGGCAGGGAGCTGGCAAGAGGTTTGGACCCAGGAGCTATGGCAGGCTTCCTGTGGCACCGACAGCAGCTGGGGGCAGAAGCAGCCTCCCCCCTGCCCCTTCTTTCAGCATCTGCCAGCCTGACCTCCTAGGGATCTGAATGGGCAGGGCTGGCAGGAGGCTTTATTGCCTTTTTGCTGGCCCTGGCAGCCTGTAAGGTAGGCAACTGTGAGCTTTGCCATGGCCTGGAGGAGCCGAAAGCAACCGGCCATTTGGAGTGGGTGATTCTTTAACTCCATGTTTTCAAAGAAGTGGGTTTGGGTTTTTTTTTGTCTCTGACACTCTTAGAGAGATGCAGCAGGGATTGTGCTTACCGGAGCGTTCAAGGGGAAAAGCTGCTCCAGTTTCCCTGCCGCAGTGGGGGCTTTTGCCGTCTGCTCTGGAACGCAGGAGAGATCAGCACCTCACCCTCCATGTGGCCAACCTCCCCGGGGAGATGGTGGTGGGGAGGGGGCTGGCGGCCAGACTGCTTCTTTCTGAAGGTTAATTAGATGAGAAGGGGGAGAGAGTTAAATTGTATTACTTTTTACTTTGCTCCTTTGATTGATGCCGCTTTAGTATCGACTGCACTGCTTGCTCACGGTAAAACAATTAAAACCCTGAGGCATCTGCCATGAACTGTCATGTTTGTCTGCCCCAGATGATTAGTTCTTTTTCTAAGATCTATAGATCTTTTTCCTGCTCCCAAACTGCTCGGGCACAATGAAGGAACACTCTGGCTGCACTTGCTGCTGGAAACCGAGGTGTTGACCGATTGCTTGCAAGCGGGATGCGTTTCTTCTTTTGGACTTGATTTTAAAGGAAACCACTTACTAAGCTTTTGAGGCTTTGTGGCGTGGTGGGAACTGCTCTTGCAGAGAAGTTTGTGCAGACAAAAGTGTAGAGCCAGATGTTTCCACGTAAGCCCAGCTGGGGCTGCACACCTCTGCAGGGAGCTGCTTGCTCCCAGGAGGGTGCCTTCTGAGAGAGCTCCCATCTTTTCTCCTTACACTTTTGGGCTGGAGAGCTGAATCTGCTCAGCACTTGATGGCAAATTTGATCTGTTCTGCAGGAATCTTACTGTAAACTTTGCTTCTCTTTATCCTTCTTGCCTTTCCTCTGAACTGCTATTTTCCTGCGGATTTTAAATGTCTTTAATTTTTTTTTTCTTCAACTCGTTTTTCATTGCTTCCTCTTCCCCATGATCTGTGCGTTTTCTTTTCTCTGCGGCACTCCCCTTGGGCTTCATTACACTCAGTGCTGTTTGTAGGCAAAGAGGAAGCACCCCTTATACACACATACAGCCTGTATATATACATAAAAAAGACAAGAGTTTATCATTAGTATACCTGAATTGTTAACGCTCTAATTAAAGAATCATTTTACTCTACCACTAATTATTACAGAAAAAGAAAGAATAAAACATAAGAATATCGATATAGAGAGAAAGTATCAATAATTGTGATAATGCAACTTAAACTGTCACACATTTCTTTGTTTTTCCTGGTGTTATGCTCACCCTTGTGTTGCTACTCTGGATCATAAAGTCAGTTGTTGGAGGGTAACACCCTGGTTTTCAGCCTTTGTAGCCCTTCACTGGGAGGAGTATGATGTGGACATCGCTGGATTCTTCCTCACTCCAGGGTCCACTGGTTCATTTTTTTATATGTTTGCTAACACACTTTCACATCTTTCTCTTTCTTAGTTGGTCTGCAGCTCTGTGATGCTTCTGATTTCACTATGTATGATGTGTTTCATGTGTATTGGATATTATTTCCTTGTTTTCCCTGCTACCCCTAGAACCTGTTTTGTTCAGCTCCAGGTCTGTGTTTCTTTAACAGGCTGTGGGTGAGTTGTTCACAGCCATGGGGTCTCTGCTGCCAAGCATGTGCCTCATCTCTTATCAGCCCATGCCTGTACTCCTCTGCGCTGCATCCCGCATCTCCACTTCTCAAGGTCTCTGCTATCATACCCTGCCTGCATTTCTCTCCCCTACATCGCTGTGTCAGTTGTAAATACCTCAAGTCTACGTAAAATAACTGCTCGTTACTGTTATTTATATAAAACTATGGTTGTATCACACAAAGATAAACAGAAGTAAAACAAATCAGCCATAGACACCTGGTCAGTTAGGGAAACTGCTGTTACAGCTCAACCAAGTAAAACAGAGCTTCAGGCAGGTCAAGAAAAGTTCAGAGCGAGCAAGCCCAGGAAGCTCGAAGCCTTTTAGACTCAGTACAAAGCTTACGGCCTGTTGCTGAGAATGGCAAATCTGGGTCTGTCAGTCAGACACTGATGGAAGAGGGACAGGCTCTTCAGGGGTGGAGCACAACTGGGGAGCAAGAGATCCCCGAAGCAGGTGTCTTGGCTGGTCTATCAGAATGGAGAGTTGTTCTCTCCTACTTGTTGATATGCCCGTGACAGCCGTAACTGTGGGAGGAGGCCTCAGCATATGGAGACAAGTCCTTTCTCAAGAATTAACATAGTATGCTGTGATTCATCCATCCTGGAAAAAAGTTGCATTCCCTGTCCTGATGCAAAGCTCTTTATGTTTTCAGCCGTGTTCTTCTGGCTGTTTGTTTCATCCCTCCTGGTCACACCTGGGACCAGACAGGTTCTCCTCAATGCTCCATTTTCTGCTGCTTCCCAGTCTCTCCTGTCTTGACTGATCAGCACATTTTCTTGTCGTGAACTGTCTCAGTGATCCTTTTATTCCTCCAGCCTTCCTATCGTCAGTTGCCCATTGCTCTAGCCCCTGGGGCTGCTGCTCATTTACAGCGTTCAGTGGGTGCTTGCCAAGAGTGCTGAAATAAAATGCAGCTCTGCAACTCCCACTCCCAGCCCAGTTGATTTAATGCTTCGTGTAGGTGTATTACTGACATTGCTTCCCTCTCCCTAGGGAACTGAGTGGTTCTGGAAAGAGGGTGGGAGAGATGTGGACTCTGTATGTGTGTGTGTTATAGTCATCCATGAGCCATGTGTATGCATGTGTCTGTGTACATACTTACATATACGTACACATACATGTGTGTGTGCACATGTGTTTGTCTTCGGTGCCTTGTGTCATTTGAAACTTGTCAGACATGCAAGCTGACAGGCAATTCAGTGCCACTTTGCAGGGCTTTGTGGTTCCACCTACCTTTGCTGCAGGCTGGAGGAGAGATGGGGTATTCTGCAAGGCAGGGGAGACGGCCTGTCCCCAGTTCTGCTGGGGCACAGTTTTTTTCTTGTTTCTCATCCATGAGATTTTTTATTTTTTTCCTTCCTTTCCTGGCCTTGGAGCGTCAAAGGGAATCGGGATGTTTTGAAGGTGAAGTCCCTGCTGAATCACTGGTGACTAGGCGGCCATGAGCCATAACAATTAACTGGAATCATTTTCATCTTCCTTGCGACTGTAATGATTCTCAGTTGGCAAGCTGGTTTAAATTCTGTGGTTTTCCTCTGAGCCCTTTTCTCCCCTCTGCTTTCCCCACACGTTCTTCTTGCCCAGGTCTTTCACAATCTTGGTCTGGCTCAGCTCTTTGCCTCCCAGAAAAGGTGCCTCCTTATTGTGTGTCTCTGTGAAAAGCCGTCACTCTCCCGAGGGCACCACCGCTGTGTCTCTGGCTCCAGCGTGGCTGCTGTGGGGTTGTGTACAACTTACCCTGTGGGAGACAGGACTCGGGATGTCTTTTGTCCCCGCATCCATTTCGTGCAAAGCGTGGAGTCTGACATGGTGCTGTCCTGAATCATCACTCTGCCTTATGTTTGCCCAGTCTCAGAAGGGCTGCCACTTTTAAAACTACTCCTCCTCCTCTTCTGCTCTGCCCCCTTAAAAAGAGACCTTGAAATAACCTAATGTTGGAGTTTTCCATGCAAAGATTGAGTTTTGCACGTGTGGTAGTTCCAGAGGGGCAAGGATACGTTGCAGTAAGATCAGCTGGACCCACTAGAAATCACTGCAGCCAGTCATTGTGGGCAGGTGGGACCTTCGCTCTGGCAGGAGGTGGCCAGCAGGACTTCTGCAGAGATTCTCCTCTGTGTCCCTGGTAAATCAGAAGCTTCAGTGGTGTCTATCTGTATGCAAGAAGAGAGGCCTGGATTGGTTAGTGTACAGTCACAATCTCTGCTACTTATTGGATCTTTTAATCCATTTATGTCTTGGGTGTTTTTTTTTTTAAATTCTTTTGGGTGTCTTTTTAGATCTGCACATCTGTTCTCTACCATCTGCAGCTTGAAGTCAGAGATGGGGCTGGTTGTTTCAAAAATAAAGTCTGGGAGGTGTAAAGGGGCTGTTGAGGAGACTGTTGGCCATGCTCATGGCAGGAGTTTGTGTTGGGCCTGTGCAGGGCAGGAGCTGAGGAGGAACTTCTTGGGCTCTCGGCCCTGTCCCCTCATCTGCAGCAGAGTCTCTACGTGTAGACAGGAACAAACCACTCTGGTAACAGCAGATCACAAGGATGCCAACATCCTCACCAGGTGGTGGGGAGAGCAAGTTGCCTGTTTCTCTGAATGTCACCAGACTGCATAGGTACGGATGGGTTTTTTGCAGGGGTGGTGGGCATTTTGAGGCTCCCATGTTTGGGGATGTAGTATTTGTTCTCTTGCATGTCTTGCTCTTCTATCTCAGTCCATTGGAGGCTGAATGGGAAGTGAGCTGTCACTGGTGTTACCCAACCCCAATTGAGGACAGTAATCAGAGCACTCTCCTGGTGGTGCAAAGCAAATGGTACTGGGCAGAGGCAGAGAGAGGCTGTTGGGGTCCATCATCTTGTGTTCCCTCGTACCAGACGTCTGTGCTATCAGGCTGAAATGGTGGGGGGAGCAGAGGCTGCACTGTCCCTTTGGGCATTATCCCTACAAATCCTTCTTGTCCGTTCTGCTCAATTTACTGTGCTGCTCTCCCTCTTTTGTGTGGGTACCCGCTGGCTTAAGATATCTCTGAGTGTCAAATTTCTGGAGGCTGGGAGTTGGGAAAAGTGTCTTAAAATATACCCTGTTCCTCCCTAGGCCTGGGTTTTTGGAGACAAGATATTGGACTTTAGTTTGCCTGGTTCTTCTTGTGGTTTTTGGAGCAGAGCCTGTTCTCTGGTGCGTTTTAGCTCTCACTCCTGCAGATTTGGGGTGCCACGCAGCCTTTTAAACAGAACAAATCTGTCCCTGGTTGGCAATCAGAAATTCCTGCACTATTAGTCTAGCAGCACTCTACATGTACGGCTCACTTTCTATTTCACAGTAGGTTTCTTGTTCAGTATTCATGGCTTTTCATTAGTCCGTGCTGGTTTCTGAAGTATGAATTTAACTGCATCTCTCAGGCTCCCATCTTTCCAATCTTCTTGATCATGGGTTGGTACAGGGAGCTCCAAAGGCTTTTCTGCTCAGGCAGGGACACCCAAACCTTAACCTCTCAACAGATACATCTTTCTTCTCAGCATGCATTTAATTAATATAACTTGCATGAAAATACCTATTCAGTTACATAGTCAGTGTGCACATCCTCTCGCCTCGTTGTTAACCCACTCCCGGTACTGGCTGTGAATTAAAGAAGCTTTTTGGCAGGAAGAGTTGCCACATAGAAAATTAACACCAGCTTTTGTCGACACTGCTTCACTCTGATCAAGCTTCCCTTGGCAACCAGTGCAGTGTAAAAAAGATTTTGTTCTTATCAATGTCTTTTTTCTTTTTCATGCATTTAGTGCGTAGGAAGCTATTACACTCTCATTTGAATAGCTTTGGGGGGTGGGGGAAAAGAGCAAAGTATGGGCCAGAAAGTGAGGAATGGACTGATTTTGAGGGGATGGGACTGTTTGCTCTTTTCATTTATTCTTGCAGCAGCATGAAAGGAATATATTGTGGGGAAAAAAAGAAAGCCAACGTTTGTTTTGACATCTTAATGGAATTTTCTTTCCTCTATACAACATCCTCTTTATAGCATAGGCTGCATGCATTTAGGAGAGGCAGACTTGACCCATGATCTCTGCCTCCAGTCATGTGTCCCACAAAATAGGGTAACACTGAGTTGATGGATAACTTGGAAAGGAAAGCCATCACAGGCTTTTAATTTTCCCAGGCACCCTGGAGGAGCGTGTGGCCTGCAGAGGAAGGAAAGAGGAAAACTGACTTCTGCAGAAATCTGGTTTTTATTAGCATGCTGAAGAAGGGTGAGGAAGAAGGAGGTGGCTGGGGGAAGGCAGCTGAGACTTGAGGGAAACGAGAGGACAAAGAGAAGAGTAAAATGCCCAGGAACTAGAATTTTAGGAAAAGCAAGAATGAAGCCATAGGAGAAAAAGCAGAAGCAAAGGTGGGGGGAGCTGCATGGAGTGACCCACTGCTGCTGACTTAGTGAGTCAGATGCTTCATGTAAATGTGATAGTGACGTCCAATTCCTCTCCATTCCTGCTCCTATATTTAGCGTAGGGAAATTGCTTCTTTTTTATATTTTGGTTTTTTCCTCTTGTTGAAGCAGATGGAAACTGTTCCATGGAAACATTCCCCCCCAACCCCGAAACAATAACAGCTTTTTATCTGCATGTATGTGCACGCATAAGATAGGACTGAGGTTTGGAAAGCTCTGCAAGGAAGCTGTCACTGTTTTCTTGTTGGCTGACCCAAATGGGCTCCCTGATGGCGAGAACTCAGGTTGCCTGCAAAAACCTTTGACGTTGATGTGAGAGATGATTTTGTCCTTCCCTTGTGTTGGAGGTTACCTGAATGTCCCACAAGACAGAGGAGAATTAGGAGAGATTCCACAGCCAGGTTGTTTTTAAAAGCTGCTTAGATCAGGAAGGTGTACTTAAAAGGTTGTTGGGTGGCATCATAGACCTAGAAATAATACCTTTAAATATGTATGCCATTGCCAAGGGCCTCAGCAGGAACCAGCATGCAAACAAACAGGACACTTGATCTCAGCTGGCTGATAGATGGTTTGTACAGCAGTAATCCGTACAGCAGTGAATAGTTTCTATAAATGTCTTGGAAATCAGAATGTACTTGTCGATTAAAGAGATGCTGTGGTCATCAAGGGCTGCCTGCAGGCACAGAGGAGGTAGGGTTTGTGCTGAAAGAAGGGTGTTTAACAGTGTTTACCTTCTAAACAGCCAGTGTATGCCAGGGCCAGTGTTTCTTTCTCTAGGTCTTATGTGAAGTGCTTTTGGAGCTAGTCTTATTTGCATGTTGGCCCTGGCATTTAAAAAGGTCTGCTCAGACAAAGGTGTCTTGAGAACTTGAATTTGTTTTGAAAGCTTCAGTTTGGGAAAAGGGTGGGGTGGGTGGAAGAGATGATGTGACCATTAGAGAAGTGCAGGTTTGAAATACTTTGCTTGGTCTACATCTGCAATTGGAAGCTAGGAACAAAAACATCAGTGCTCTCTTCCCTTGCGTCCTTTCCAGCCCTCTGGCTGTAAAACGCTGAATGCAGTCTCATCAAGGAGCAGACGAAGGTGGAGGATGGATAGATGGGTGTATCCTCCTGTATGCAATTAATTTTCCGTGGTAATTATTTTTATTATTTTAACTGCTGCAAGATTAAAGCCAACATAAACGGAGAGGAGTAGATACTTTGAGTTTCCTGAGGGCTTGGTAGCCTTTCTTGACTTTGGAGGCAGCATGGAGTAGGTAGGTCACCAATCTGACCATTCATTGTCTCCATTCCCTTTATTTTGCTACACCAATTTCCTTTGCTAAAGCAGAGTGTGCCCAGAGTACTAATGAGCTCTGAGCCACCTTGCGTGGGGAACCGCTGCAGGTTCTGCTGAAGAACAACCTGCCGCTCTGGGGCCACGCTGAGCTGAGCTGTGCGTGTCTGAGCAGGCAATGGAGACTGCCCTCAACGCTCAGAAGAGATTAAAGTGCTAGGAATGGGTAATTTCTGTTCGTTGAGGAGATGTGCTCTCTAAGATGGAGTGGACCCAAGCATTCCCAAGCATTTTGAAAGGGAGCCAGTTTGTGGAGTCAGGTGCTCCTGACTCCCAGAACAGTATCTGTGTCCCACTGTAAGGTTTGCGGTTCGTGGCCTGCCATCCTGCTGGATGATGTGTCCTTGGAGTTGGCTGGAGTCTTTGTTGTCCTTGTATATGCAGACAGGAGAGTGATGGTGGAAAATCGACGTGGGACAGCATAGCAGTGGGGTAGCTTTTGTTGGGTAGCAGCTAATTTAAGAAAACAATTTTACAAGTCTAGTTTATCCTGGCTAAATGACTTTACTGGTACAGAAGGTCATAACCACTTAGCAAGTTAACGTTAGTTGTTAGCTTCCAACTCAACATAACCACATACAATCTTATTTTGCCAAGTCTATGAGTTAAAATTACCTTTTTGTGACATAAATAAAGGGTTGCTGATTGGTAAGGAGATACTGTGATTTATTTCCCCCTTCCTCCCCCAGTCTCCCTTCCAGGCAGAGATTTTTAATTATGGGTCAGACTTGGTGAATTGAGCATAGGGGTGTCTCAAGACAGTTAAAATATCCATGGCACTAGAAGCCATGTGGCTCTTGGACCAGTTTGTCGATTTGCCTTGGTGTGTGAGCTGGGTGGTTCTTACCTTCACTGGCCTTGGCCAAGAGCTGGGAAGAAGCCTGCCGGCACACAGCCCACTCTGGATTCCAATTGAGCTAAAATTCAGGATTGCAAGTGGCCAAAGGCTCTGTCATGTAAGTTAATATTGGCAAAGCCCTGGACCTTCGTGGTTCACTACACTGCTCTAGGAAGTGATTTGTTTTCTTCTCTGGTTTGAACACCATGGTTTGTTTTTTGCGTCTTTCCTGTGTTTTTAGACTGTGTTCGCTTCTCTGAAGTCCTGTTTTTCTGCAGAGTTCCTCATAGTAAAACAGTAACAAATTTAACAGCTGCACAGGAAAGTCTTTATCAGGATTTCATGTCTTCCCTTTATTCTTTCTGGTTTTTTGAAGCTTATTTTGAACACAATTCATCCCTGTCATAACTCAGCAAGATTTTGGTCCATTAACCCTATCCAACTCCACATAATGGAGTTTTGCTTTGCTTTTCTGATTAGCCGGAGGCTTGGGATTAGATAGATTTTCACATCTGCTAACTTCCTATTTCATATCTCGTGATTTGCGAGGCTTAACCTTCCCTGACTTGTTAATGGATCACAAACCACCTGCTTCTTTACACTAATCCCTCAGAAATATATAGCATAGCTTTGACTTGAAACTCTCCAGATTGGTTCCCCGGGGTAAAGAGTGCAGAAGGATCAATCTCAGTCTGAACAAACTACTTATTTATGCTCTCCCTGCTCTTCTACAAGATTACTTCTCCAACCACGGCTGTCTGCCTTAACTATTAAGAAAGTTTGGTGCCTATGTTGCCTTGGCCTTCTGGGTAGGCCATGGGTGGAGAAGAGCAGGTGGAATGGCATGGGTGGAGAAGAATAGTCTGATGAGAAGGGTTATATCTTTTGCATAGTTGGTGCTTTGGAGGTTAAAGCTTCGGTACCCTCTGACGGTGTCCACTTTGAGCTAGTGATGTTAATGGAGCGTGACAGCTTCAGCCAAGGACTCTGAGCTCAAGGTCTCGGTGTGTCAGTCCTCCTTTCTGCTCTCTTTTCCATTTAAAAATTTACACTGCTTTTAGCCCGGTCAGATCAAGGGAGATGTCAGCTGCCTGGGCTAGGTGAGGAGATCCCAGAGACATCGCAGGTCCCTGTCAGCCCTGAGCTGTACCTGTAGCACTGCTAGCACCCTTGTCCTGGGCAGCGTGGTGACAAGGTGTGCTTAGTCCTGCTAAAGCCCAGCTCCTCAGTGTTAAAATGCCTGTGTTAAAATGTTGGTGAGGTCTGTAGGTGAGGTGCTGCAAGGGATTTCTGTGGTGCCTCAGCTTTTGCCTTTCTGCTTGGCTGCTTCAACCCAACTCCTCTGCTTCTCTATCCTCACGTTTCTCCCCGTGACTGATGTCTGTAGCCTGGCACACGTTGTGTGACGGTGACGTGAGTGAGGTCCCCAGTGCAGTGAGGGCTGCTGGCAGCAGAGCAGGGACATCCCACAGCGCTCCCCTGGCACCCCAGCGGAGGAGGAGCTGGGACACTCCAAGCACTGGCAGTGTCTGCTAGCAGAGAGACAGGCAAAAAAACCACAACTTCTCTTTTAGAGGTGAAGTGAGAGATGGGTACAAGGTCGTTAGAGCAGTTGCTGTTCTACCTGAGGCCAGTTTTCCCTTCCTCTTATTCACTTAAGAGTTATTCTTTTGGGAGGAGACATAAGGGCTGTGTGTTTTCTGCTACGGTGGCTACTGCTCTCTGCTGTGAGACAAGTGCTGTTGTGTGTGCAGGGTGTTTGTGGGGAAGACTCCAGCACCCAGGACTGCCCCAGGCTTGTTGTGGTGGGCTGAGACACCAAGGCAATGTGCTAGGGGCAAGATTAGGGGGAAAGTAGGGCCTCTTCTCCTTCCCTCCCTCCCAATCAGTGGCTGTTTTGCTCCCAGTGGAGGTGATTATATTGCTTACCAGGAGTTTACTACTGCTTGCTTTTGCAGTTCATCTTGCTGAGACATGTCTGCAGAGCCCCTAAGCAAGTTGTTTATTCAGACACATCCCTTGGGTTGGTAGTTTTTGGCATCGTATGTCTTACCTCTTAACTGGCCAGCCGCCTCTTGTGTGACACTCAACAGTTTCTCTCCTGTCTAATGTTATGGCCAGGCACAAAAGTTTAGCCTCTTTACCTCCCCTTCTTTTTCTCCCCCCAAAGAGCTTTCCTGAAAGATCGCCTCATTCCTTCTTCCTGACCTTCTTAGCATGTCCTAGGCATACTGGTTTGGTGCCCAGTGTTAAAATGCCTGTGTTAAAATGTTGGTGAGGTCTGTAGGTGAGGTGCTGCAAGGGATTTCTGTGGTGCCTCAGCTTTTGCCTTTCTGCTTGGCTGCTTCAACCCAACTCCTCTGCTTCTCTATCCTCACGTTTCTCCCCGTGACTGATGTCTGTAGCCTGGCACACGTTGTGTGACGGTGACGTGAGTGAGGTCCCCAGTGCAGTGAGGGCTGCTGGCAGCAGAGCAGGGACATCCCACAGCGCTCCCCTGGCACCCCAGCGGAGGAGGAGCTGGGACACTCCAAGCACTGGCAGTGTCTGCTAGCAGAGAGACAGGCAAAAAAACCACAACTTCTCTTTTAGAGGTGAAGTGAGAGATGGGTACAAGGTCGTTAGAGCAGTTGCTGTTCTACCTGAGGCCAGTTTTCCCTTCCTCTTATTCACTTAAGAGTTATTCTTTTGGGAGGAGACATAAGGGCTGTGTGTTTTCTGCTACGGTGGCTACTGCTCTCTGCTGTGAGACAAGTGCTGTTGTGTGTGCAGGGTGTTTGTGGGGAAGACTCCAGCACCCAGGACTGCCCCAGGCTTGTTGTGGTGGGCTGAGACACCAAGGCAATGTGCTAGGGGCAAGATTAGGGGGGAAGTAGGGCCTCTTCTCCTTCCCTCCCTCCCAATCAGCAGCTGTTTTGCTCCCGGTGGAGGTGATTATATTGCTTACCAGGAGTTTACTACCGCTTGCTTTTGCAGTTCATCTTGCTGAGAGATTTCTGCAGAGCCCCTAAGCAAGTTGTTTGTTCAGATGCATCCCTTGGGTCGGTAGTTTTTGGCATCGTATGTCTCTCTTCTTAACTGGCCAGCCACCTCTTGTGCGACACTCAACAGTTTCTCTCCTGTCTAATGTCCCTCCCAATCAGCAGCTGTTTTGCTCCCGGTGGAGGTGATTATATTGCTTACCAGGAGTTTACTACCGCTTGCTTTTGCAGTTCATCTTGCTGAGAGATTTCTGCAGAGCCCCTAAGCAAGTTGTTTGTTCAGATGCATCCCTTGGGTCGGTAGTTTTTGGCATCGTATGTCTCTCTTCTTAACTGGCCAGCCACCTCTTGTGCGACACTCAACAGTTTCTCTCCTGTCTAATGTTATGGCCAGGCACAAAAGTTTAGCCTCTTTACCTCCCCTTCTTTTTCTCCCCCCAAAGAGCTTTCCTGAAAGATCGCCTCATTCCTTCTTCCTGACCTTCTTAGCATGTCCTAGGCATACTGGTTTGGTGCCCGGTACATAGGTCACTTTTATGGCAAGGGGACGTAATCCACTGGGGCCATTGCACAAACTTTCATAGTTAAACTTTCATAGTTAACCTTTCTGTCCAGCTTGAACCACCAGACTCAGGGCTCCTAGATGTTATGGTACAAGCACATGGTACTCCTCAACATGGGAGAGACTTGTGGTTCCCCTCTGGGCTGCTCTTTTCCTTTGTAATTTCTGGTTAACCCCAGCTCAGCCTGTGAGGTTAGGGGATGAAACAGCTTTTTGGGGCTGCTTTTGCTGCTGCTCTGCCAGCAGGGACAGCTCTTTGGTTTTTCATTATACACATGGTCATGTCAACTTTTTTTGTTCTGTTTCCTCCGTCTAGGTGTGTTGTTGTGCTGTTCAACCCTAGAAAAAACAAGCAACACCATATTCTAAACAGTTCCAGGTAAGTGAAGCTTTAAGCTGGGTTTGCTTTCTGTGGGAGGTGAATTTTAAGGTTTTCATGGCTTGAATGAAGCGTGGGAGCTGCTGTTGCTCCAGGCTAAATCCCTTCACTGAGAGCTGCCTTGGGGAGAGGCTGCCTGCTGGTTGGACTCCAGCTCCTTCTAATGTGAGGTGCTATTGCCAATGAGGCACCACCTCATAAACATTGTGGTCCCATGAGGAACTGCTAACAGGCCTGACATGGTCTTGCTAGAACTCCATGGTATCTGATTTATTTTTTTTTTTTCTCCACCTGAAACTATGACCTTATTATTGAAACCACAACTAGGATGTGGTTCCTGCATCTGGAATAAAGGCATAAGGATGAACCTTGACTTTTGGGACTTTCCCGATGCTGTAGGCCTGCTGCTTGAGACTTGGGCAGCAGGGAATGCCCATGGCAAGTGTTAGGCCTCTGGTAAAGCAAAACCATTGTGTCAGGCTGTTGTGATTTTAACCTCTTCCCAGTTCGTCCCAACCTACTCCCCAGTCATGACGTATTGAAATGAAATCAACATGTTGGAAATGTTTCTCAGTGTCATTTTCTCTGTTTTAGGAAAACAATTACAGCACTTGCTTTCTCTCCAGATGGAAAATATTTGGTTACAGGAGAGGTAAGTGTGAGAGAAGAGAGGACACACCTTGTCCATCGCGTTTTGAAGCAGGGCATGTTAGAGGAAACAAGCCAGTGAGCTGCCAGGACACAGGCAAACCTATTTCAGTGCCGCATCTCTGGGTAGACCTATTGGGTTATGGGTGGCTCTGGGTGCTCCTGCTGGAAGCTCTTCAGTGTGTTCTTTCTAATCAGCTTTGGATCTGCTGGGGTGGTGTCTGTGGACTGAAGCTAGAGTGAAAATAAATGGAAGGACACGTAGCTTGGCTGTACTGTAGCATCAATGAAGAGTAGTTGGATGGTCCTTAATCCTGGTCTGAATTTAGCCTTGTCCCTTTATGATTTTGGGAAGTGATTGAGGCCAATAACAGTGTTGTGGAAAAAGTGAAAAGTGCGTGTGGAATGGAGCCTTAGGACTAGCGACAGAAGATGCTGGTGCCTGTGGTTTGGCATTGTGTGTTTGGCTGGGGGCGACAATTGCTTCCTCTTCCCAAACATGCCCAAGGGGGAGAATAAGGATGAGTGCACTGTATGTCTGTTCTGCATTAGAAGTTCAAGATGTGGGTTGTGTGTCATGAGGCTGGAATTCCTGGATGTTAGAAATCCACAGAAATGCTGACTGTCCCCCGTATGTTTGGGCTCAGTTTGCTCTTATGTGTGATTAATGGTAATTTACTACTAGTCTCTGTAAGACGTGGAGCTTGTGTGAAACAGGTCACCTTCTGAGCCTCAGCCACAGAGAAAAGAAGTATGTCCCAGCCCTTGTCGGAGCTGTCAAGGCGGAGGCTCTTCACTCCAGAGGTCCCTACTGCAGCCACCCTGATGGCAGCTGCTAGGTCACTGGGTGGCTCCCAAGCTGGGCCTGAATCCTGCAGGGATCAGACAAAGGATAGAAACAACAGTGTTTTGGGATGGTGGCTACCTTGACACGGAAAAAAATAAGCACAAATTTTCCGTTGGAGCATCAGAGATTGTTGTTGTTCTTCTTAGTGAAAGCAGGAGGTTTTATAGCTGTGACTTTTTTTTAATGCCTCTTTACTCTAGAATTCTTAATGTAACAAAACCCCTTTATATTAAAATTATAGTATAGTCATCATAGTTCTGATGATTCTGGTGTCTTCATTTTTATTTTTATTGTAAAATCTCTGGTGCTCTTCTTTTTATGTGGGGTAAAAAAAGAGGTGAAAATGAAGTGAATATTTTTTGTACTGACAACCCAAACTTTTACGTTTGAAACTTCATTGGCACAAATGGCAAGTTTAGAGATTTATTAAAAAAAAAAAAAAAAAAGCCTTTCCAGTTATACTTGAAGGCTTTTTTTTTTTTTTTTTTTTTTTTTGCCTTGTTGCAAAACATGTCTCCTCATGCCTTGTTGTAAAACCTATTCTCTTTTTGGTATCCTCCCACATGTCTGATATTTGAGTTATTACTTGGTGTAGCAGTGTCCCCTGCCGGTGTCAGCTGTCTCATCTTAGTTCAACCTCTGTCCTGTGGATGGTCCCATAGGGAAATGCTTTCTGAGGTCACTTTGTCAAGCTCACTTTTGGCAGCCTCATGCTAATTCTGCCTAGTGACACCTCAGTTTTCTGCATGACTGGCTTTTCAGGAAGGAGACCATGGAAGTTAGTCCTCGGCTGACCTACATATTGAATGTCTTTTGTATATTTCAAGTACAGAGGAAAAGTGAATTTCTTTTTTCTTTTTTTCTCCTCTTTTTTTTTTTTTAATTTTCCTTTTTCTCCCCATGGAGGCATAATTTCCTTATCCATGGGAATCACACAGAGCTTGCTTTTGGTGAGCTTTTTGTTTTTTTTAATGATGGAATATGAATACAATTTGTTGAGGTCTTGGGGTGCATGCTAAGGTGCTAGGAAATATATACATGTATGTGTTTAAGTACAGCAATTGCTTTGAAGAGCAGCCAGTTGAGCTCACTGGAGCACCTTACCAGCCACCTTGAGACCTGAGTTCTGCCTTGCAGGAGGGAGAACGGTACCAACTGCAGCAAAATCTAACCATGGCATTTTTCCAAGCCACAAGCGGTCACTTGGCAAAGCTTTTGAACAAGACGATTAAAATTTGCACATTTCTGAGGTTTTTAAAGCTTTTGACTTCTCCTCTTGATCAGACTTGCCTCTCCCACACAAATGACTTAAAACTGATCAGAAAAGGTACCATTTTGCCACGTTGCCATGGATATGATGGCGTGCAAGCTACTGTTTTGACAGACTTCAGTGTGAAATCGTGAGCAGGCTCTTGAGTAGGTTTGCCCCTCAGGCACATTTTTGGCCAGCATTTCAGCTCATCTTGTGTACCTTGTTTTATTTCGGTTTAATAACAAACAATGAAAGGGATAGAATTGTCTGGCAGAAGGTGGTGAATTGGCACTTCTGAAGTCTATGACCTTCTGTTTCTCTGGAGATCAAGTGTAAAACCAGAGGCTCTGTTCCCTCGATGTCTCTTTCTCTGATGCTACCCTGTCCATACTCTACCAGGTGGCACACATCTCTGTGTTGCCTTTGTGACAGAAACGATGCTGCCAGTCTCAAATGGTGTGTGAGAGTTATCACAACAGTCATGTCATGGTTTTGTATGGCATGACCTGGCCTGCGATCTCGAATATCCATGTTGTGTTAAGAGCAGAGCATGTGCCTTTCGGTTCACCGAGTCCTCAGTGAATCTAGTCCCCAGATCTAGTATAATCCTTTTTGTGAGCTGGCTGTGAGCTCCCATTGCAAAGATCAGGGATGTGCATTAAAAGTATTGTTCCAGTCTCTGGCTGTTCTTTGAGTAGCATAAGGAACAGATTAAAGCAGGGGAGATCATAGGAATTCTGTCAGACACCTCTTGAAATGCAGATACTCCTTAGGTTGTTAGTCTCAACCTGGGTTTAAAGAGTCAGACGAACTGATGTCTAACTTCTAACCCTATTGTGAACGTGCCATCTAGACATCTTTTTCCAAGCCCCCACATATTTGCATGCTTCAGTCTTTCAGAACTGACCTCGAGGCTTATCTTTCCTGTTCTGTGTCTCTTCTTGTCCCCTCCAGAGTGGACACATGCCAGCAGTCCGGGTATGGGATGTGGCTGAGCGAACCCAGGTGGCTGAGCTCCAGGAGCACAAGTATGGCGTGGCCTGTGTGGCCTTCTCCCCCAGCTCCAAGTACATTGTTTCAGTGGGGTACCAGCATGACATGATTGTCAACGTCTGGTCATGGAAGGTAAGTTCTCCAGAAGCGGACCATGGGGTGTTGCTAAAATATAAAGAGTGGACAGTCTGGCCAAAAAACGGTTTCGGTTCCATCTTGCTTTCTGCTTTGTTTTAATACTGTTGTTGTTGTTTGTTTTTTGACATTCATAGACACAGACAAGTTTTGGCATGAGAGAACACTATGGTCCCTTAGGGAAGGTTTAAAGTCACTTCAGTGAAGGGATATTCCCTGTTCTTGGAGACATGTGACATCTTGCTGTCCAGACCAAAAAGCCTGGACTTTGAAAGCTTGTCAAGGCCCTGTGCTTTTTAAGAGACTTCTTAAAAATTAATTTATGAGGATGAGGAGGGAAACGCTCATCAGCCAGGGATTTCTTTAGTGGTGTAGTGGATGTTCTTTGCTTGTTTTGGTTTTGTTGTGTCAGGGTTTGGGATACTCTGATCCCATCCTTGATGACTGAAAAAGGGGTTATAGAGAAATCACAGTGGGTGAAAGCCGATGGAGGTCACTCTGCCTGCCACTGAGTTGGGGCAGCGCTCTGCAAACAAAGCCTGTGTCTTATCCTCTAGAAAGCATTTGAATGTGTGCTGTTTGTATATAGGAAAAGAAACATTTAGTGTCAGTAGGCTTTGAGTCTTCTGTATTAATAAATTCTAAGCACTTATTCAGCTCCTGCTGTCTCAGGTGCTGTAACCCTTTTTAAAAGAGATGCGATTTAAAAAAAAACAACTTCAATGCATTGCTTAAATCTCACATGATCATAGAATCGTAGAATGGTTTGGGTTGGAAGGAACCCTGCAACAAACCAAGAAGGGATCATCTAGTTCCAACCCCCCTGCCCTGGGCAGGGACACCTCCCACCAGACCAGGTTGCTCAAAGCCCCATCCACCCTGGCCTTGAACCCCTCCAGGGATGGGGCAGCCACAGCTTCTCTGAGCAACCTGTTCCAATGCCTCACTACCCTCAGGGTAAAGAATTGCTTCCTAATATCTAACCTAAATCTTCCCTCTTTCAGTTTAAAACCATTCCCCCTCATCCTATTGCTCCACTCCCTGATAAAGAGTCCCTCCCCATCTCTCCTGTAGCCCCCTTTAGGTACTGGAAGGCTGTTATAAGGTCTCCCTGGTGCCTTCTCTTCTCTTGCAGCTTGTAAGTCTGTGCTTATTTAGTTCGTTACTCTCTTCACCACATTTCCTGTGCTGTAATTTAAGATCTCACTGTTAGTTCTCTCCTGCATGAGCTGAAGTTCGACCTTGCTATTTTTTTTATAACTGTATAGTTGAACTGTGTAGTGTTGAAAATTGAGTGCTCAGCCTTTTGGTTCTTTCTAGTTACACAAATCCAAGTAGTGACTTGGAGATGGTCATAGTGCATGGCATGTGTGGGACTGAGTACAAGCAGCTTTGTTTTCCCGTGTTTATGCAGGTTTTTCTGTTCACTGTAATTCTATTTATAATTATATGCATGAGAGCTTGTGAGGTAAGGACCGTCTCACTCTTCTGTGCTGAAGAACATGCACTTAAAGCACATGCTCCAGATTGACTACCAGGAGGTCCAGCTAGCCTCTGTTTTGCAGTATGGGTATCAAAACTTGAAAGGCTTTACCTAACCAAAGTGAAAGAAGAATAAAAGACCAAGATGTGAAAACAGATCTCTTGAAACATTTTTCTGCACCTTTAACCACTCCCTGGCTGGGAGACTTGCTCAGTCATTTGACTGTGATGGAAAAGAAAACCCATGTTTTCTCCAGGGTCCACTTGCTTCCCTGAAGAAAGACCACAACAGTGGTCCAGATGTTGAGGTCTGCAAGGGTCCTAAGCCTTTCTCTGGGTACTGTCTCAAAAGAAATTATGTCAATGGCTGTTCCTCTTGCTTTTCGCCCAACCTGGGTTGGAGGGTTCTCCGTGGTGATGGTGCAGCAGTCTAGACTCCTGTTGGTTTCTTCAGTTCTGTCAGCCCACTGTCTGATGGGGCCCTCAGTGTGACGTGGCTTGTGTGCTGAGGGCTTTCTGTTGGGAAGACTGGGAACAACCAAGCCCCTAAGAGGAGGGGTAAAGGAAACAGAGCAAGAATCAGAAGCGGTGCGCTGTTGTCAACCATGTGCTGCATGGTTGAAAACCCACCACAGGCAGAGGAGAAGACTTGTTTTATTCTCTGTCTACCAATCCCTGGGAAAGGCAGGGGGCGGAAAACCGAGTGCTGGTGTGAGCTGGGAGCTCCTGCCATCTAATTGTTCTGCTTGGGCAGTCTCTGTTCCTGTTTTCTGTCCCTGCCATGTTCTTCCTCCTTTCCCAAACTTTTTGATGGTGCATATCTGAGGTGTAGCAGATTTTGCTTTGTCCGTTCCAATACAGGCACGGTCTTTCTGTGTTTTGAGTCTTTCGATAAAGCATCATCTTTTTAAAGAGAGGAGAGATTTTATGGAGGAACCAGTACTGTTTTCCCTGCGGAAAATACCTGTTCCCCATCTTGAGGTGCCATGCCTTCACTGCTGCCTGGAGGCTGGGAGAGCTCCTCCTTGTGCTGGTCTACGTGTGCTTTGGCTGTTTAGAAAGGGAAATGGGTTTGCTCAGAGCTCCCGGTAATTGTGAAACCAGCGTGTCAAGGCTCAGACACCAAGTTCCTGCAGGCACTAGCACCTGCTGATTTGTTCTTGATCTTAGTCAATGTGGAAGTGGAATTGAATGTAAATGTTGGTTGTGTTATCTGCAAATCAGTGCTCCCAGCTAACGCTGGGGAGGCTGTATTCAGGGGTGAATGAGGAATAGTTTGGGCCTCATCTTTTCCCTGCTGCAGCGCTTTTACTGGGTATGTGCCTGTAATTGAAATGAGTTTCCTTTGCCTTCTGAGCAAAGAAATTAAGCTATCTAAACAATTATGTTTCCAGAAAAACATTGTGGTGGCAGCCAACAAAGTCTCGAGTAAAGTGACAGCCGTGTCATTCTCGGAGGACTGCAGTTACTTTGTCACTGCTGGAAATCGACACATCAAGTTCTGGTACCTGGATGACAGCAAAACCTCCAAGGTGAGAGAAGGTTCATCAAGGCCAAGCTGTGAACAGGCATTTCCATCTTACGGTGAGGTGGATTTTGCCCCAGTGAGCTGTAGGAATTGGGAACTCTTTGATTTTGCTGGGATTCAAGGATAGCCCTCCAGCCAAGCTGTGAACAGGCATTTCCATCTTATGGTGGGGTGGGTTTTGCCCCAATGAGCTGTAGGAATTGGGAACTCTTTGGGATTTTGCTGGGATTCAAGGATAGCCCTCCACCCCTGGCTCTCAAGTCCCGATCTCCCCATGGGCTGGTAGCACCAAAAGCTTGTCTTACACTGCGCTGAGGTAGGGGCATGGCTTCTGGAGCTGCACAGCAGCATGCTTGTTCTTTAGTAGTCACATATACTGAAGGACAAGAAAAAACTAGAGAAGAGCTGCAGTCATTGAACTCCTTAGAGCACAGAGGAGGGGAGAGCTGTTTGATGTTGGTATGAGCATATCAAAATGTTGTGAATGTTATTTTGAAACATCAACTAAAGTATTTAAACTTTCAGCTGTTCTGTTCTTCTCTGGGGGACAGAATCCACATATGATAATTTTTCTGGGTGGTCATGGACAAATGTTCCTACTTCATGCTTGGACCCTGCTTTGGCATTTGAAATAAATCACAGATTGGCCGTGGAAGGGTTGTTTTTCTAGTGATTGATCTACTGTCTCTGGGTCATATGTTTGAATGTGAGTTTTGGTGGCATTAATAGTGTTCTGTTCCACTGATGTGCTAATACTGATGGTCTCAATACACTATGTGACCTGTGGGTCTCTGCAGCGAGTAAAATGTGTCACTACCTTTCTTTGTAGGCTTTTTGCAGCCCTTTTTCTTTGAGGTGTTTTAGAACTCAAGGCTTGATGTTCTAAGAAATGTCTGTCTGCCTGGAGTGCCTCGCTCTGTTTCTGACACCCTGTTTTTTATTGGTAGGTCAATGCCACAGTCCCCTTGCTGGGCCGCTCAGGATTGCTTGGAGAACTGAGGAACAACTTCTTTGCGGACGTGGCGTGTGGAAGGGGCAAAAAAGCTGACAGCACCTTCTGTATCACGTCCTCAGGCCTGCTCTGTGAATTCAATGAAAAAAGGCTGCTGGACAAGTGGGTGGAGCTGAGGGTGAGTTTTACGTCCTCCAGTCCTGCGATGTGTGTGCCTGGTGAAGCAGAGCAGGAACAACAAATAACAAGGGCACTCGGGGAGCACAAGCTGACCACCAGCAGTGAAAGTCATTGGGCCTCTGCCACTTTGTGATTTACTCTGGAAGGCCAGGCAAAAATAGCGTTGTTTCTTGACAAAGGGATTTTAGTAGTCATTGAGTCTCTTTCATTCTTAACCCTCAGCTTTACAGCTACTGCCTTTCTGGCAAAGCAGTTTCCTCATGTAGCTTTGGCAACTGCTGTGTTGTCCCTCCTGGCTTGGCCTGGACAAGTAGGAGTTTTAGAAGGATTCTAAGAAGTCTAAATGTGAATGAATCCTCCTGCCTGCTCTGCGGTGTCATACTTGGCTTGTGCGTCTCAAATGCAGGTTCCCAAGGTTGGTTTGGCTCTTCTAAACCATCAGGTTGGCCCATAGTTAAGAATTTGATCATGCTTGCTTTCCTTTCAATTGAATGTAAGATGTCAGCCTGAAAGGTTCTCTTGATTTTAATAACACTGGATAAATCTTTCCATGCTGTCACTCAAGTGAAATGCCTCTTCTTTTCTTTCCTTTCCTCTCTAAAATCTGCCTTTCACTCTTGCTCAGAATACAGACAGCTTCACAGTAAGTTGGAAAAAAGCTTTGCATTGAACTCATCCCCTTATCACCACACTCCATTTTGTACCATTTTCTGCCATTTGTACAGATCCCAGTGGGAGGGGGAAGAAAATCTGTTTCTTTCTTTTCTTATCCCCTTGTGACAGGTAATGTATTGGCGTTGCTAGTACAGGGTGAGGGGCTGCTTGAGTGTCACAGAGGAATTAAAAACAGTGTTCAGAGTAAGACTCAGCTGGAGAAAATGTGGAGCTCTGCTGACCTCCCATCACAGTGGGTGGCAGAGGAACTGGGCTTTTTCCTTAACTGCTTGGAATCTGCAATGGACCTTGGCTGGGAAGCTCCTCAGAAAGAAAACTGAACTTTAAGGCTTTTCCTTACTCCCAGGGCTCGACTTCACTTCACTTCTACTCTTCTGACCATGACTCCTTTGTCTGTCAATTTGCTGTTCTCCCTGTCATGTGTCTGGTGACCTTTGAAGTGAGAGCACGTTGCTTATTTGCCTTCTTGTGTGCTGTGTCCTCCTCAGACCACTGTGGCAAACTGCATCTCTGTGAATCATGACTACATCTTCTGTGGCTGCGCTGACGGCACCGTGAGGATTTTTAACCCTCTGAACCTGCACTTTGTCACCACGCTGCCCAAGCCACACTTCCTGGGAACAGACATCGCGAGTGTGACCGATGCCAGGTACCGTGGAGGGGGTGGAAGGGGAGCAAGGGAGGCTTGTGGGCGTTAGAACTGCTCCCCAGACCTTTACCATCTGGAGTGTGCTCTTTTTATGGATTTAAATTGGC
Source organism: Calidris pugnax (assembly GCF_001431845.1). Classification (NCBI taxonomy): domain Eukaryota; kingdom Metazoa; phylum Chordata; class Aves; order Charadriiformes; family Scolopacidae; genus Calidris; species Calidris pugnax. The sequence goes on from NW_015090921.1 coordinate 4,865,142, forward strand.
AGCCTGTTGCAGATCTCCCCAAACTGTTGCAGCCTTGCCTTGTGTGGCTGGGCTATAGCCCAAAGCTGGTTGCTGGACTACACAGCGTATCTTGCTCCTCATATTCCTTGGTGTTGCTTGGGTCTGGTGGCCTTTTGACATTGGCTGCTATGAGCAAGCAGGCAGAGGGCAAGGGATGCTATGGCATGCTTCAGTTGTTCCTGTAGCATGGCACATCCTTTGCTGAAGGTAAGGGCTGAAGACTCTTCTGTAGCAATGTTATGGTATTGCTAAGAGATGCTCAGACTCTCAGGGGGCTCTTTTTCAGAGGCTCCATTACAATCTTTTCTAGACCCAAATCTCCTACTGTTGTCTGTAGTCTTTTTTCTCCCTCTTTTGTCTTGTTTTCCTACTTTGCTCCCATATTTTCTGCCTTGGCTCTCTATTTCTCATCTTCTGAGATGGGTAATGTGATTTCTGTACAGTTCTGTTTGCCAGCTTGCAGAGGCTTATGCTAGAGAAAACCCTTCCTGTGTTGCTGTTTGCCAGTCCTGGTTGGAGGCTTTCCCAATGTTCTGTTGCCCTCTTTCACTTCTGTCCCTAGTGGGGAAAGAAATCCAAATCCAATGAATCCACCAGCCATCGTTCCACTGGATATCTGGAGTTCCCATGTCTACAGATATATACTCTTTATTGTTGTGGGGTTTTTTCTTCTTTTTTTTTTTCTTCTTTTGTGTTTCAACATATTTTCTCCAAACTTTTCATGGGAACTTGAGCTAAAGGTTCAAACAGTGCACAGTATAGTCCTCCTCCAGAAGATCAGCAGGAGATAATGATATTCCAATAAGGCAGCTGGAAAAGGAACTCTGTCAATTTAAAATGTCACCAGTTTCTGTTAGTGCTAAACTCAAGCAATTGTATACATTCACCCTTTAAAAATACTCGCTGCTGCTCTCATGCATCAGTTGAGCAGAAATATTCATATGATTCTTATGCATGCATTTGTAGCACTGATTACAATCTTAACAACAAATTTTTCATTTTTTTTTCACTTGTAAAGAAGATTGAAAACACAGGACTCCTTGTATTCCCATGCATTCCAGAGCCTCCCTGTGGGCTGCCGGTTGCCCGCAATGAACTGCCCAAAACTGTATCAATGACTTGATTTTTCGATAGGATCTGGGCTGTGCTTTTCTAGCCCTCAAAACTTTGAATTTGGAGAAGCAGGGCTCCAGTTGTCTGGTGTGCTGCAAGTGCTTTGGTCCTCATCCCTGCATCTCTATCAGTCCTTTTAAATTACCTGCTCTCGACACCCAGGCTCTCTGGTACCTTACTCGATATCATTCGAGCATTGTGGGATGGCTGTGTTCACCTCATCCCTGGAGGTGTTCAAGACCAGGCTGGATGGGGCTTTGAGCAGCCTGGTCTAGTGGGAGGTGTCCCTGCCCAGGGCAGGGGGGTTGGAACTGGATGATCTTTAAGGTCCTTTCCTACCCAAACAGTTCTATGATTCTTTACGTGTATGGCAGCAGGACTTAACAGAAGACCTCTGTAGAGGAGATACAAGGTTCACATGACGTGATCTTGATCTTACCTGGGAAAAGAGGTGTTTCCTCGGTCTGCAGAATTCTTCTGTTTTTAAGTTTTCATCAGAGAGCTTGCCTACCTAGAGAGGATTATAGCCATCTGCAGTTGCCCAACTCGTGAGCTGCTGAAGCAGCATCAAGCTGGCCTGTGTGTGTGGGAGTGAGGGAAGGGAAGCATGTCAGACAAGAGACCCCTGAAATGAATCCGTCCTTTGTCCCTTCTGCTGGTCTGCTCCTGTCTTTTGAGTGCAGTACTTACTCAAGACTTGGTGGCACACAAGTGCAATTGCTGCGATCAGTGAACAAAATATACTGCCCGCTGAAAGATGATCCTGACCCTCCCCTTTGTTTTGAGATTATTTGACTTGGAGTTTGCTGCCTGGTTATGCAGGGGTAAATGATGATGATCTCCAGTGATGATCAACTGTCCTGTTTGGTCCTTGTTGAGGGAAAGTCAGTTGCCTGTCTGTGTTGGGACTCTGGGTTGGATGGCAAGAATGACTTGTGCCATGGGACTTTTAGGCTTCTTTTGGGACTCTGTTTTTTGAAGAGGCAGGTCTTCTCAGCCAGCTCCTCTCTCTACCTCTATGTGCCACAGTGTATTGTTCACCTCACCAGCACCCCGTGGAGAATCTGAGCTCTCGTGCTTCACCTCCTTGCTCTGACTGCAAGAAAGCATAAGTTAACCAGGCTCTTGTTCTCATTTTGTGCAGTCGTCTTTTCTCTGGTATGGCTGATGCGAAGTATCCAGACACGATTGCCTTGACTTTTGACCCCACCAACCAGTGGCTTTCCTGTGTATACAATGACCACAGCCTGTACGTGTGGGATGTCAAAGACCCGAAGAAAGTGGGCAAGGTGTACTCCGCTTTGTACCACTCTTCCTGCGTGTGGAACATTGAGGTACGTTGTCTGCAGACACAAGTGTTGGATCGTGAGTTGCAGCTGAGGAAGTCCTCTGAAGAGCTGCCAAATTTGAATGCAAACACTGCAGGGAGAAAGAATTGACTCAAATTTCCTTCTGTGGTTAGTGTGGTTGCTTCGGGGCTTGAGTTGGAGCTAGGAACAGTTCATTGGCTGCCCTGCAACGGCTGACCAAATGCATTAGATGCAGTGTGTTACTGGGGAAAAACAGTCTCACCGTTAAAAGGTGGGAGAAGGAGCAGAACTGGACAAAGCTGGATGTGGGGTCTCCTTTCACAAAAAGCGCAGGTGTTTACTGCTGACCTCAAAAAAAAATGTTTGAGGTCTGTGGTGAGCAAGTGCTCCAAAGTCAAAGGAATGAAATGAGTGATAAGATCTCAGCTCTGCTCATTCTTAACCTGTTTACCAGGAGATCCTGAATTAGCCTCTCAAATGCTGTCATCTTCCAGTCTGTCTAGTTGGCTTTCCCTCACAGGGACAGAGGGAAGGAAGTGAGACATAGGAAACAATGTACTTCTTAGTATGTTGAAATGTGTCTGACAGTGGTCAGGAAAGGGGGAAGTGGAAAGAAAGTGAGAAGATGGTGAGGACACTCTTTGTTATTATTTATTAATTGCATCTCACCCTGTTGACAGTAGTAGTTGAAAGTTGCAAACAACAGTGCAAGGTTGTTGCTGCATGGTCATTGTTTGCATGGTCTTTGAGGTGCTCTCTTTGACCTATTAGAAACAAAGGATGCTGTCTTGTTACACACTTCTGAAAGAGAAGTTCTGCATTCAGGGAAGCTCAGTGAACTTTTATTTGAAGTTAATATCAAGCTCTGGTTTGCAAACAAGTTTTCCTCAGGAGAACTGGCTGGCTCTTGCCTTTACAAAACAGAGAGGAGAGCTCTTTTATCTCATTTTGTTTTGTAACTTGCTACCAGTGTCTAGGATGCCAGGTGCCAGACAGTCTCACTCAGGGGTTGATTTTACCTGCCCTTAGATGTATCCAGAGGTGAAGGACAGCAATCAGTCGTGCCTCCCCCCTGGTTCCTTCATCACGTGCTCCTCTGACAACACCATTCGCCTGTGGAACACGGAGAGCTCCAACATTCACGGCACAGCCCTGCACCGCAACATCCTCAGCAATGTAAGGTCCCAGGCTTTGATCACCTCCTTACCCTTGGGGTTGCTCTTCCTCGTGCACAGGTATTCCCAAATTAAGGCCCAAACTTCTTTGGATTACTAAGCCAACACAAGCTTCTCTGAAAACAGAGCACAGGTCTGATAAAATGTATGAACCTGAAGAAACATGAAGGGTGATGTGATGTCCACATCAGGTGGAAAGACAGTTTGTCTGAAATGGCCCTAGGAACTATTGCTTTTTCCATAAACCACCCAAGGGTTTTCCAAGCTTAGTCTCTTCCAAAATGGTTCATGCCATGTGCTTCAGGAGAGCTGTTTCTCTTTTTCTCCATCTCTGTAATATAGATCCACTTTAAGATTTGTTTGGAAAAAGCGCTTTAAAAGAAGCAGAGGTTTGGGAGAATTGAATGCGAAACAGTTTAAACTCACTTCATCTGTGTAAGAGGGAGGATACTCACACGGAACAGTCATTACTTATGGACATTTGCTTCTGTTCTCAACTGTGTTGGAAGATCCATGGGCAGCCCTGACCTGCCTGTTCTCAGCATTCTGCTCATGGTGGAAAAAGCTCCTGCTTTTTCTGTCAAAGAGTTCTCAAAAGGCACGGGCTGACTTGGATGATCCCTACAAGTCTTTCATATTCCTGCTGTGTCCCATACTACACTGTAATTGCTAATCCCAGAGCTTGGCTGTTGTGCTGTTTGTTTTTAGCTTGAAAGGGAATCTTTTGCAAAGGGTGATCATGAGACACAGCTGTGAAATTTTCATCCTACGATGTGAAGGGGGTGAGCGCTTGCTCTTAGCTAGAAGGTCCCACCAATTACTGCCAATGAAGTGTATATGTTGGCCAGGAGCCCAGTTGAAGCAGATGCTTCACTTCAATATTTTGTAACTAGTTAATATTTCCGGGTGTCTTGCATCCTCAGGACTTGATGAAAATCATCTATGTAGATGACAACACTCAGGTACTTCTGGACACTGATTACAACTCGGCAGGAAGTGCAGAGAAAGCTGATGCACAAGTGATGGATACGAAGGTGGGGATCCGCACCGTCTGTGTGAGTCCCAGTGGGGAGCACCTGGCCTCAGGGGACAGGATAGGCACTCTCAGGTAATCCCAAGGGCTGCTTCTGCAGATTGTGGGCTGGGCAGGCATGACAATCAAAACAAGATCTTGCTAATTTTATTAAACATACTAAAATCAGCCGTGATGTGTCGTAGGATATATGAGTTGCAGTCTCTGAGGGAAATGCTGAAGGTGGAAGCCCATGACTCTGAGATCCTGTGTCTGGAGTACTCCAAACCTGATACAGGTAAATGCAGTTGAGCTTCTTCCCTTTTTCTTGTGAATCTAGTGTTGAACAAGCCAGAATGTCCAGCTGTGGCACATGAGAACTTCTGATGAGTGAACAGTGGTGAGCTGCTCCTAGATTTCAGAGCAGGCTTGTAACATTGGACCAGTACAGACAGGCTTTGAAAAAGGCTTCTTCCTCCTACTTTTCCTTGGAATATTGTAGGTTGAGATTGAAACTTGTTCTGTCTATTATTTTAGTCTGAAATCCATGGGTGTTCCTTTGTGTCCATCCATGCATGCAGTTAGCTACAGCATGTTTTTGTCCCGATGATGATTCAAGAAACTGTTTTAAAATAGTGTCTGGAAAAGCAAATTACTTTCTAGTAATGGTCTTGCAATCTTTTAATTTTCTGACAGGCTTAAAGCTCTTAGCCTCAGCCAGTCGGGATAGATTGATTCATGTCTTGGATGCTGGAAAGGACTACAGCCTGCAGCAGACCCTGGATGAACATTCTTCTTCTATCACTGCTGTGAAGTTTGCAGGTAGAGAATCATGATGTCCCTCCAAAGCTGGATTTGAGCACTGCTGTTGTCATGTTGAAGCTGAAAAGTAATTTTAACTGCTTTAAACACTGGGTTAGACCAGGCTGAAGCTGCAGCTGCTTATTTGTCATCTGTAGCTGCAGTCATAACAGAAAATGATATTTTACAATACTTGCCTTCTTTTTCCTTTTGTTTTTTTTTCTCCTCTCCTTCCTCCTCACTCAAAAAACCTCTCCTGATTGAAGTTGTCAGTATTTCTTGGGAAGGCTGTTTTCTGTAATGATTTACTCCCTTTAACTGATGTTAGATGGCTACACTCTGCTCTTAGTGAGGAGAGCTACGAAACAGTCATCCTCCAAACACATTCCCAAACCCTCAAAAAAAAAAACATTTTGGGATTAACTAGTCTTAAGTAAATTTGTCATTTGTCATTTGAACCAATGTAAGATTTAGCGTTCATGGTGTTCATGGAGCACATTGCATCCCCAGCACTCAGTTACACTACTGATGGTCAGACATCACTGTGGTGTGTTGTACTATTGCTGGGGAACAGCAAGGGTGGGCTGCTCTGCCAGGGGGAAGCCAGCACCAAGGGTGACAGTAAGACAGGCAAAGGCAGTGGCTTCACTGGCAATGGGAAAGTCCCACAGTACCTGAGTGAGGTGGAACGGATCAAGTGCAGTGACAGTAACTGGACCCAGCCATTAGTCCAGGTCACCAGATGAAACCATAGTGGTAAGGCAGGTCAGGATCAGTCTGGAGATAGTGGCCAGCCACAGTTCAGTGCCTGCCAGGCAAACCCGTAGCAGCAAGGCAGGTTCAGATTCAAATTGGGAAGATGAGTCTATGGATCAGGGTCAGGATTCAGATCAGTAGGACCTGTAATCAGGCACCTGTGTGGCTGCAGTGCTGCTGTGGTATAGCTCAGTTGGGGTTCTAGGATGAAGGACAGGGACCTTGTTGAAGCTTCATATCAGAGGATCTCCGAAGTCACTCTCAAGTGGGTGCAGTTCAAGTGGACTTGTGTGATCTTGGATCCGTCTTCATTACGTGGAGTTTTATCAGGTGTTGCTTTGCTGAAGGAGCAGGTTGGTTAGGAAAGAGTGCTCGGAGAAGAAGGGAAGCCTGACCCTGCACTAAGAAAGGGCAGCAAGAAACACATGACTTGACTTTGAGAACTGGAAAGTGCCTGTTGCTCACTTTCAGCTCACACTGAGCATGAACATGTCATATTGCCACAGGGTGCTGTGGCACACGGTCTGCTCACATGCTCATTCTCTGCTGGGGGAGAAGACAGAATTGCATTCTACTCTGTTGTGTAAAGTCTCTGTATAAAGGCCTTGTGCACTGTTAGTGTTAATATAAGCTGTCCTGGAGAAGGGGCTTCTGTTCTGCTGCAGCATCCTGCTGCTTAGCTAGGAGTCAGTCTTAGCTCATCAGGACTGTAATAAAAGAGCAGTGATATAAACTGAAACATTTCTTCCACCCTGTATTTTTGTTTATCTTTTGATTGACTCCTGCCTTTTTGTTCCAGCCAATGATGGGAAAGTGAGAATGATAAGCTGTGGGGCAGACAAGAGCATCTATTTCCGCACTGCGCAGAAGGTAACCTTATTACAATTTTTTGTGAACTTTAAAAAAAAAAAATCTCCGCACAAAAGAACTACTTTGAAGAGTGATATCAGAGTTTCTGTATGAGCTTGTTGCTATTTCAGCCTGTGTCCCCCACTGGTACTCAATGCAAGAGAGATTACATTCAGAGGACTAGTTCTGTGAAGCACACAGCTGCTCCCAGCCTGACCTCTCTCAGCAAGATGCAAAATGGAGAACTGTTAGGAAATCTGCTTTTCTTTTGCTGCCAGGGCTATTGTGAGGAGTTGTGAAAGAGTGTGGGCTGGAGAGGACTTCATTGTGCCTCCAGTCCCAGCTACTCCCAGCAGACCTGGTTAGTGGGAAGGGTTGGTTTGTGCTGGCTGTGTGAGAGGACTCATCTGTATTTCAAAGTTTCTAGTAGTGTGTTAACTACTTGATTTTGACACGTGTTTATCCACATCCTTAGACAGGAGAAGGGGTCCAGTTTACCCGAACACATCACATTGTTAGGAAGACTACTCTGTATGACATGGATGTGGACCCCAGCTGGAAATATGCAGCTATTGGATGCCAGGATCGTAACATCAGGTTCGTTTACTTCTTGTCTTGAAAATATTTTTGCAGTCGTAAATGAGTTGGCCAAGGCAGCCCCATCTCCATCATTGTTCCTTTAGGTTCTTTGATGTAGAATTTTCAGACAGATCTGAGAACTCACCTCACGCGCTGTGAGGTTGAACTCTGCGTTTCCCCTCACTGATGAAAAGCTGTGGGTATATGCAAATGCCAGTGAGACTTAAAGCTTCTTGCTGGGTTGCTCTGCAGAGCAAAGCCTTTCAGCTGGGAAGGAAAGTGTGCCTTCCTTGGCACATCACTGAGCTGTGGGGAAAGAACTTCTGCACTGTGATAATTTTTGCTTTTAAATGTGTGCTTAGGGAGAAGCTGTGAGGTTCTGCAGAATAGATGGGACTGTAGGAACCTAAAATTGAGCTAGGTGTGACTGTCTTTGGACAAGTGGAATCCATTCTCTGCTCCTTTTTAATCCATTTCTCCAATCTGTCTGCTTCTACCTTCAAAGCAAAGGAGAATCTCTGTAGTTGTGTGTCTCCTCCTGTTGTACCTGGGTGAGATGCCAAGCGCTTTGGTCACAGCTAAATACTACTGCTGAATGTAATTTGGTTTTGTATTCTAATGTAAATAAAGGGTCTTGCTCTCTTAACCTTTTCTTTAGTAGGAAGGAGCCACAGGTATTTTTATAGCAGCGAGGACTGACTGAAGCTTAGTAAAAGCCATCCCTGCTTCATAATCATGCACAGCCATTACAAGCCATGGTTTTCTCCCTCACATTTGACCTCTCCTTCATTGCCATAATGCTTGTTTTTGATTATTGGTTTGAGAATCAAGCCTTAATTTTAATTCAGATAATCTGCTTTACCTCATATCATCCATTCTTGGGCCCCTACATTGCTTTTGAGGTTGTTTCTTCAACCATTTAAATGATTGGTGATTATAGTTCATAGAGGTCACTTTTCCATTTCCTCTGGCTTGGCCCTGTTCCCTGCATCTCATGTGGAATGAGGAGCAGAAGAAGGAAAGGATCCTGGTGACAAGAGCCACAGAGCAGTAGCTGGGCAAAATGAGCAATGTTGTCTTCTGTCATTTACCTCAGGGTTTTCAACATAAGCAGTGGGAAGCAGAAGAAGCTTTACAAAGGATCCCAAGGTGAAGATGGTACCCTCATCAAAGTAAGCTGGTTTTCCTTTTTTCCAGCTCTTCTGAATGCCACTCAGGGCTAAGAAAATGAAATGCAAATCTGAACACAGTATCTTTTTTTTTTTCTTGCTCCATACTTTGTCCCTTATCCTCCTGTTGCTTCCTTCTTCCTCCATCCTTAAGGGCTGGCAATGCATTCAAATTCCATCAGGCTAAAACAGGAAGAGAGTCAATGAATGCTGAAGTCGATGTATAACTTCTCTGTCCTGTTTTTTGAAGTGAGGCACAAGCCCATGCTTGTAAAAGCAAGTACAACTTTACCAATATCTGCCAGGAGATGATTTAGTCCATTTACTTTAATATTTTACTCCGGAGAGCTCAGTCTGGCTTTTCTGAGTATTTTTGTTTGGATTTTTAAGGTGGAGCTGCCTGTTGAGCAGTGTTTGAGAAATTTGTGGTTGCCAGAGGGCCATACAAGTGAAACTCTTTATGAGTTGATGAAACTAAGTAGCATCTGCCCTGGAAAGCCCATGTTCTTTGGGTGTTGGGAGTGCTGGATAACCTCTTAGAGTCTGTTGGTGTTTCCCAGCCACTGAGTGCATCCAGGTCTTTGGGTAGGGGAGCATGCCACCTTCTGCCACTGTCCTGGGCTTCCCCTGGTAAACCAAGTGTGTTAAAGATCCAGCATTAAGAGTGATGCCAGCACATAGGGATGTGGAAGAATTGCATTCTTGTCTTTAAAGGGTGAAGACCAGTTGACACAACCAAAATATCTCTCAAGTTAAGTTGCCAACTGAGCTGCTTCATCGTATTTGCTGTGACTGATAACTTTTCTACTTTTTAAACCAAGTATTTCTGTTCAGCTGCACAGGCGAGCAGTATTATTGGTGGGTGTAAATAACTGGGAAAAAAGGGAGAGGAAAGCAAACAGCTTTGTTCAGTGTCACCTCTTCTGTTTTACAGAGAAAGATAAATTCTCTTTCTCTTTGCCTATTATAATTCCTACAAAGTTTTTTTTATAAGCCAGAGTAATGAAAATGATAAATTGATGCTACGCTTCATTGCTGTAAGTTCAGGTGCTTGATTATATCTTTCTCCAACCACAAACCATGAAATGTTCCTGTGAGCTGGATTTTATATTTTTAATATCCTTTATGGTTTTGTTGTTTTTTTTTTAATGTGTAGCTCAAGTATGGAATCTCAATTATTTTTAATGTTGCTTTGTTAGTTTTTAGGACAATTATGTAACCAAGTGATTATGGGTGTCTCTGAAATTTAAACTTTCTTGGTATGTTGTTCTGAGGGATTGCAGTTTAACAAGTAGAACCCAGTGACATGCAAAACAAAAGATACAGCAACAAAATAAACATAACCAAGAAGGGTTATCATTATTTCAAATATTTCACTTAACTCTGTCAGCTCTGATTATTTTTTTTGGGGGGGAAGTGTTTTGGCATGTGGGGTTCTGTTTTATTTTGATCTTAAGATAGAAGAAAGTAAGACCCTAGTGATTAAAAGGAGGTAGGAGAGAGAGGTATAAATCTGTCCATTGGTGGTGGTGCCTTCATAGTCATGAAGGCATTTAATGTAAGTACCTTTAGTCTGTGATAAAGTTGGAGATACTTTTTAACAGTACTCAATTGGAGTCCTGTGCATTTTATTCTACTATCTACTTGCATTTTATTCTTTTAACTGCTATGACTGCCTTGGGTATTCTCGACCATTTTCATGCAGTTTCAAGGCACTTTCTCACTCGTGCTTTGTCCTTCTCTTATCTCCTAAACCAGGTGCAAACAGATCCCTCTGGTCTTTATATTGCCACCAGTTGTTCGGACAAGAACCTCTCCATCTTTGATTTCTATTCTGGCGAGTGTGTTGCAACCATGTATGGACATTCAGGTAAGGAATGTAAACCTCTGGAAATGCATTTATTTGTTTTTTCTGTTGATGACTATATAGCAGGGTCTGATACTAGGCAAAGCTTTCTGAAGGTTCTGCCACACCAAAGTTTACCCAATGGCTATTTTGGAGGAGGTTATGGCTGGATGAAGTTGTAATAGCTTATTTCATTGCAATCTCAACTTTTTTCAGACCTCATTTTGCACTGCAGGACACAAGCACACACGCCTGTCAGGCCATGTATTTGTTTACACAGTTTTTCTACTAGCCTATAAGGTAGTCTCTGTTTTTTCAGCATATATTAATTTTGTTACGATGTACCCTCAGTAGGTCCTATTCTAATATAGGCAAAAGGAGGTGTCAGTCTTCGTGCTCATTTTGCAGTGGGATACCCTTTCTATGTCAAGCCTAGAGTCTTTGTTAAATGGTTATGGTAATTGGGGCATATTGATGTGTGAAGTGTGTTGGCTTTAATCAGAATTTGAGTTTCTGAGCACAGATAGGCTGTTTGGCTAATGATCTCTTCTGCTCACTGCAATAATTCACAGAAGTTCTTTGTTATTTTTTTCCTTGTGCTTTATTTCACACAGAGATTGTAACCGGGATGAAATTCAGTAATGACTGCAAACATCTGATCTCTGTTTCTGGTGACAGGTAAGAGGGATTTGCTCCTCTGTGATACCAGCTCATGTCATCTCACGCTGGATTTAAAGTGTGTCCTGAAGGAAGATATTTTTTGGGTTTGGTTTTTTATTTTTTTTAAAAAGCAATGTTTTATGAATTCCAAAGGAACCTTAGAATTTTCTGAATCCTAAATGTGTGCTGTTGGCAAATCTCACAGAGCTTATATTATCCTTCCATGGAACAGGAGGCCTGTGTGAAGTGCTTCCCTTGTGATTTTCTGAGTGTAGCTACTGTTCCCTGCTGGAAAGGGGATAGGTATGTGGCCTGTTTCCTTACCAGCCTTCAGATCTGTAATGTAATGCAGCTTGTGACAGTCTGACCAGTGGTGAGGTTCCACCAGGTGGATGAGCCTCTCCAGCAGCAAAAGGGACAGGCCTGTCTCCACTCTCTCCTCCTGTCCATACAGTCCTCTTCCCCGCTCCCCTAAGTCAGCTGTGGAGCGGTTGACCCCTCATTAAGCTGATTCAGATCACTACATCAGCACCCCCCAGCTGAGTTTCTGCTGATTTAGTGAGCTACATCAGCTGTCCAAAAGTTTAAGTAATCACCAGACTGAGCCCAAGGGTAAAAGGAGAACACATGCCTAATGTGAAGATTGTAGAGGTGAGTGGACTTACTATTTCTGGAATCGGTGAATGCTTAAATCAGCTGAATGAATAAAATTTTTCCTTTGAGAAAGATGGTTCCTGGAGTGTTATTTCAAGGCCAGAGCAACCCAGATTCTCTCTCTTTCTTTCTATTTTCTATTAATAAAACACAGTTGAACTGGCAAAAGTTTTAAAGGGTGAATTGTTACAGAATGTACAGTATATCACCTTAGATTCCATCAGTTGCTTATTTCTGTCTTTAAGTAAACAGTAAAGAATTTAGTTTTCCTCTTTCTTTACCTTTTGTGTGTGTAAATAATTAGGGGAAAAGTTGCAGAAAAAGAGGTCTTTTCTTGTGGATTTCTGACAAATTCCAGAAACATGGAAGGTTTGAGGTCCCCAGTGATCCTTGTTATTTGGTGCAGCGTTCCCTTGTTGACCATTTCCATGAGCAAAAGGGTCATTTTCTTCACTAAGGGTGTGGAGGAGAAATAAGAAAAGGATTCATGAAGAACTTTGCTGTAAGGAGAGGAGAAACCATGGTTTTCAAAGGAGAACAGGCAAAACAATCAGTTCACGAACAGCAGCATGTGCAAAGAATAAAACTGAGACTAGAAAGAGAAATGGAGATTGAGACAGGCACAAGGACTGGGAGACCCATGTAAGAAAAGTAGTGCAAGGGGTGAAAAAAAAAAGCAGCAAAAGGGGTAGGTGGGAGCATGCTTCTGCAGAGCTTTGTGTTGAATGTTAATGCATTTACAAGTTCATACCATTTGCTGCTTATCTCTAGGTTTAATAGCTGTGGGGGTGGAAAAAATGAACAAGCCAGGCTTGCTTTCTGAATTTTTTTTTTTTTTTTTTCCTGCTTTTCAGCATTTTCTCAGCAGCAGGTTATGGTTGCTGTTACATTCGAGAGAGCTGCTGCTGGAGGGGAAGCAGGCGGCTGCCCTGGGTTGCCATAGCTGCCAGATGCGGTGCCTCACCACTTTCCCTGGCTGAAAAGCTGGGGAGGGAGGATGACAGCATGCTCGCTGTTGATGGGATGCGTTCTCTGTCTGTGTGTGACTTCAGTGGCTGGGAGTAACATTCCTGAGCTTTGTCACAAAGGGAGTGGCACTGGGGGGCAAGAAGGGAATTTTCAGTTTTTCATTGAAATCGCCACAGACTGCAAAGTGAGATTTTCATTTTCTTTTTATGTGGCACGGGAATAAAACCTTTTAAAATATCTTCTCATGAGAGGAAAAAAATGGAGAAGATGGAGTCATTCAGTATCCTGGTGCTTTTGGCATTTGTCTCGGGTCTAGAAGGTGAAGTTCACAGCCATTGTTCAAAATGGCAGAGCAAATGAATTTTTACAAACTAGCAAGGAAGAGGGGAAAGCTCCTCACTGAAAACTCCTTGGTGACTGGAAGTACCCATGAGTGTGGTGGCACTGGTAGGGCTTGAAGAACTTGATTAAATCCTCTTTGGATTCCAAAGTAGTGTGCAGGGTTTTATAAATGATAGTAAAAGCACCACCTCTGTTTCTACATCAGTGTAAGTACACCCAGCTAGACAGGAAAGATGGGTGAGATGAAAAGAATTAGTTAGCATCGAGGTTAAATTTCAAAGAAAATGCTAGTCATTTTACTTTCTAGTAGCTGAAGATGAGATAGAGTATTCTCTAATGTGATGAGGATTTTCTTATTTACTTCTTAGCCGGATTTCTGAAGAAAATGAGGTCAATGAGATCACACTGTTTGTTTCCCCTCTCTTGAATGCTGTTGAATCCATTGACCAAATTCAGTCAAATTCCTTAGAAGGTTCCTGGAGGGAGTCCAAGTTAAATATTAGGAGTACCCTGACTGCAAAAAGTACTGCCACGTAAGCTTAACCATTGTTAGATGACCAGAGACTCCATGGGATGGCAGGCTTTAGGAAGGCCATGCCCACGAGGATCATTGCAATCGGAGGCTGCAGCTTAGCTGCTGTTAGAGGATGCAAAGGACTGTAGGCTCCACTTATCCTGCTGACCATGGAGAGACCTGTCATGGCATTTCCTTCAGCAGTTGGTCCGATAGTCAAATGAAGGTATAGAATCAGAGATGAGTCTGTGCAAATATCTCTGCGGTTGCTCTCGCCCACAGCGAGTCTTTGCCAGGCAGGTTTTACTTTTGTGTCGTGAGGCTTGTGATGGGATTGAGTTTCTGTGAAGCTGTTTCTGCTTCTGTTTCTCCCCACCACAGACAGAAAGGCTCTTGTTTGCCTCTGCAGTGGGAATTGATAAGATCAATCAACTAAACTGAGACTTGACCCCAGCCTCCCCTTTCCCCTCTTTCAGCTGTATCTTCATCTGGCGTCTGAGCTCGGAGATGACCATCAACATGCGGCAGCGACTGTCTGACATGAAGCAGAGAGGGAAGCAGGCAGAAAAATCTCCTCCGCACAAGACAGCTGGACTCATGAGGTGAGCAGAGCTGACTAAGAAGGGGTGGCTGGCTTTGTAGGGTTCAATGTGAACAGTGTGGCAGTGGGATTCAACTGTAAGGTTCTGGTGTCTTCAAAAAGTTCTCTTACTCTTCTGTTGGATTTGCCATGGTTTTCGTGTCCCCCTTCTTTGGATATGGAAGCCCAGCTGTGATCTTCCAGGCACTTTCTCACTTAAGTGTTGCTTCAGTGATTGCTATGTGTATGCAACGTCCCTTGTGTCTTAATTTAGTTTAATGATGTGATCAGAAACTTTAATAAGCAGTTTACCTGGCAATACCTAGCAGTACACAGCATCCCACCAGGGAAGCCTTGCTCCTTCATGAATAAAGTTCTCTGGATCTAGGCTGCATGCAAGTTAAGGGTGGTTTTCTGCGGTGTCAGTAGGGAATTATGCTGTTTCTTTGTTACCTCTTTTCTGGAGGCTTTGGAAAAGGTCACCTAAAAATAATTATAATATAAATAATAAACTTAAAAAATAATTTCCACAGGAAAAGTTCTTGGCAGCTAAATCATATTATTATTTTTTGCTCGGTAAACAACGTGTCTAAAAACAAACTACCACAGCCTACAAACTGAATAGATCTAAATTTATCTGGTGACCTTTCTTTAAAAACTGGTGCTTAAACACAGAATCTGCTTTTAAACAGAGCAAGAGTGACAGGGGATTATGGATTATTAGTGTAATGTATTTGGTTTCTCTGTAGATAGTAAGTAGCTGAGACTAATTTGACTGTAAGCAATGCAGGAGAGAGTCCTGACCGAGCAGATACGGGATCAAAGTGGGCAAAAAAGGACAAGTGCAGATTTTTGGATGCCATGTCCCACAGTTTTCCTCCTCCAAATGACTAAAAATTGAGTTCTGGTTATAAAAGTGCCAAAGCATTGGAGGACTTACACACTGGTTGTTATGTTGATTATCACAAGGACCTTCCCACTCCCTTTGGGAGCAAGTAATGTTGAAACAAGTCTGTCTGCATAGTTGCAACTGGGAAAGTTTTGATCTGCTTGTTCTTGAAATGAGTCTCGTCTAATAAGTGTTTTCGGTAACGATGCTGGGAGAGCTCAGGAAGCCTTTTTTCGAGCCAAAATTCTGGAGGTGTCAAGCAATGTGCTTTTTATAGCAGAGTCTCCATTATTCCAGCAGCTGCAGCCTTGCCCTACCGAGGCTCAGCCTGTGACAGATAATCCCAGTCCTCTTCCGCGTGAGGTGATACTTGTTTCCGTCACAGACGCTTGCTGAAGGGCGGTGTTAGTGCCATGCCAAGCCCAGCACTTTAATTTAAACTTGTTTGGTAACCTCCTTGCAAGCCTGGAATCTACTTGTTTGGTCAGCTTTGAAAGCTTGTTTTCAGTTTTGATCGACCACTGTGGTCACTGGAGATCAGCAAAGGCATAACTGCGGAGCATTTTTGGATTGGGACTGAATATGGAAGAAGAGCCTATTGGACCAGCATTACTGAGGTGGGAGAAGAAAAACTAACGAACCTTAGTAAGACTGGTTTTCTAGATGCCTTGTACCTGTTCTGGTTGAGTTTCCAAAGTCTGTCTGTGTAGATTGCAGTGGAGGTGGGTTGCACCTTGTGGTGTAAAGCTGTTGTCTCAAAAGGTCTCACAGTAGTATGAGAAAGGTCACTGTCTGGTGATGTGTCATTTGTTATGTGATATTTTCTCTTGAATAGTATTGCTAGAATGTTGGGGGGGTACTGGTATATTCTCTGAGTCTCATTATATGAATGTATGACAAGATGAATAATTGAAATAATACTGGGGAAACAAAACTGAGCTGAGGTGGCAGTGGGGAGATGAAGATTTCCACTTCAAGACGGTGCTGTCTCGATCCACCTGTGACTGGCAGGGAAGGGATTGGCCCAGGTGAATAACATCTGGAGAATAAAAATGCCTTTTGGGGTCAAACCAATGCTTCATGAAGCCTGTGACAGTGGCAATGGAAGATGCTATTTAGCGAGACGCTGTGAGAGCTTTGCTATATGGACCTTTATGGTCTATTTGCCTCGTTCTCAATTGCTGTATCAGGGATGTTAAGGGGGTACTTCTCTGCCTGTTCCACTTAGTATTTGGTCATAGGCCCATTGTCCAATGAATTTGTATAAATCCTTTTTGAACTTTGTAATATTGTCTGGCTCTGCAACCTCCTGTGGTGGCAAGTTCCAGAACTTTACTGCTCTCTGTGGAAAGAAGGACTTTTAACGTCTATATTAAACCACACTCCTGCTAGTTCTGCTGAAAGCTCCCTGGTTCTGAATATTGTTAGCTTTGGTGAACTATAGCTCTGCATCCAGCTATCTGTAGTCCCCACAGCTTTGTAAACGTCTGTCATAACCTTTCTCCGTCCAACCTTCTCCCCATACTGAAAAGTCACAGCATTTTCAGTTCCTCCAAAAACTTCTAGAGAGACTAAAGTTTCTCCTCTGAAGGATTTTTGACTTGCCTTTATGGGACTTTGGATTATTTTGGAACTAATCTGAGCTGTATGACCCACAGTTCTCCATAGTGCCCCTGACAGCCTCCACTTCTGCCTCTGTTTGTAATAATTGCAGATAGGGGCTTTTCTCTCATCTGCTGAATGTGAGGAGCTTTGCTTGTTTGGGATGATAGAACTTGTACTCAGCTGATACTGCTGGTACATTTTGGTTTTGAGGCATTTATATTTTCAGAGAAGGAACTGTGTAAAGGCCTTTTAATACAGTTTTGAATTTGTTCCAAGTATGCACTTCTGTTTAGAAAAGCTTGTCTCAAATTTTTGGAAGGAAAGTTTTAAATTGATTTTACTGTGGAATGTTTGCAGGGCTTATAATCATGTTTTAGCTGAGCACTTGTATATTATTATTTTAAAAGTCACTTTTTCTGCGACTTTCATTGAAGCTTTGATATAAATAGCAGGAGATAGAAAAATTACCCTAATTAAATTGTCTCAAACTAATATATGTATGCTGAAGAAGTACTTTTGAGTCCTCAGATATATTTGGAAAGAAGAGCTCCTTACCAAATTCTCAGTGAGGTTTTGCTCCAGTCCAAGAAAGCTGTGTGGTTTCCAGGGCTCAGAATGGGGCAGGGTTTTGATGCCAGATCAGAAGGGGTGCCTGAGTCCGTGCTGAACTACTGCAGTTGTACCACCGGGGAAACTCTGAAGTCAGCAGCACTGTCATCCTTCTGTGGGGAAAAGCTGGGTAATTTGCTTTTCAAATCCCTTAGGCATTTGAGGGGGGTCGGGGTGGGGAGGGAGGAAGGTAATCTGCTGGTGATGCCTACAACATTGGATGTTACAGCTTCATAAATAGGCCCCAAAAGCTGAGGGTTGAAGTAGCACAAGATGAGACTGGGAATGCGGACAACATACCACTTTAAGTGGATAGTTGCCATTCCTGTCTGTTTTGTTTTGTTTTAAGGAAAGAAAGGGGTTGAATTCAGGACACGGAAAAGAATACAGAGTACCTAATATCAGATGTCTTAATACCAGATCTCCATAAGGACATGTGGTACTTTTAAGTCTATATACGCATCCTGAAGACTTTCTCAACTGGCACTTTTAAATCTATAAGTGTGTCCTGAAGACTTTCTGTTCATCTCTTCCATTGACCACCATACTGGCAGACCCTTCAGAAACTGGGAGCTGACTCTGCCCATCTGTACAGAACGAGGCCCAGGCATGGTACGAGAATGGAATAGTTCCTCAGCAAAGGAAGAAGACAAGAGAAAGGACAATTAAAATCCTTCCTCTGAGTCACATGTATCATGAGAATTAGGCATGTCTGTACATGCTGTGCTGGGATAGTGCTCTGAAACATTCATTCTGGTATAATGATGCTTTGTTGGGGTTTGGCTGAACCTGCTCTCAGCAGGAATTCAGCAAAACCCAGAAGTCTTATTCCTTCACTTTCAGAGTGCTCTTGGGTGGTGCTTATTTGGAGCTTATTTCAAGCAGCTCCTGAGCTTGAAACCCTCACCCTACATTACTCTGACTTTCATTTAAGCATGAACAAGAACCGAGAAAGATTAGTGAGGAGATCTGTGCAACAGAGGGGCTTAGAAGAAAATCCAGAGTACATAGAGGAAGGCAGGAAAAGAAAGGAGAAAGTAGTGAAGTCCAAATTGAAGGATTGACTTGTGCAAGCACAACAGTTAAAATACTTAAGACCTTGTGAACCTGGGTTTCATTTTCAGGAGTATCTCAGTTTCAAGTCAGTGGGCCTAGGATCCTTTTGAAAACCCTATTCAGTTGTGTCCCTTCAAGTCACAGGACTGAGTTTGAAAAGCATATTTGAGTTGTAAAAAGGAGGATGTGGAAAAGGGGCATGACTTTTTGCTGGGATAATGCAAGATAACCTTACATTTGTATCAGACACAGGTGACTTCATAATTTGTTTGGCACTTCCTCTGAGGCATGAAAAAATACCCATATGACTTCAAAAATATGTTTTGCATTCTTTTACTTATCTCTTTTGAGGATATTGGAACATACTTTTCCCCCCTTTACTAATTTTGTTAGTCACGAGTTGGATGTCTTTATATTTGTAACATAAAACATATTGATTGCAATCCTCCCTTCTCCATTTATACTAATACTAATATGACAATACATACAGGAGTTTAGCAAACGCGTAACCTTCCCTTGCCATATCACCTCATCACACTGGGATATTCAGCCAGTTAGATGTTAAAATGTCTAATAATCCAACCTTTCTTCCTCAATGAACTCCTCAAACAACTGTGATGAATACAAGCAGAAGGACGCTGTCAAAGTTACTGATACAAAATTAATATTGCCTGCCATGTTTAAATGTAATGTACCTCACTGGATGCAACATAGCATAACCTCAGAAGTACTGTGGTGCTTGAGCTCTGTTGGAATTCCTCTGCTCAGGCACAAGAACCTGAGAGTGACAAGATGGACACACAAGGAAACAGTAGAAAAGATGAAGAGACTGATGAACTGAAATGTCAAAAGTAGAGGAGGGCAGCCAACATGAAACCGTTTCACTTTCAGAGGACTCATCAGACTACCATCAGTTTCACTCCTTTTTTTTTTGCCAGAACACCTCAAGACAGTACATGCAGGAGTTTAGCAAACACGTAACCTTCTCTTGCCATATCACCTCATAACACTGAGGTATTCAGCCAGTTAGATGTTAAAATGTCTAAACTAATATGACAATACATACAGGAGTTTAGCAAACGCGTAACCTTCCCTTGCCATATCACCTCATCACACTGGGATATTCAGCCAGTTAGATGTTAAAATGTCTAATAATCCAACCTTTCTTCCTCAATGAACTCCTCAAACAACTGTGATGAATACAAGCAGAAGGACGCTGTCAAAGTTACTGATACAAAATTAATATTGCCTGCCATGTTTAAATGTAATGTACCTCACTGGATGCAACATAGCATAACCTCAGAAGTACTGTGGTGCTTGAGCTCTGTTGGAATTCCTCTGCTCAGGCACAAGAACCTGAGAGTGACAAGATGGACACACAAGGAAACAGTAGAAAAGATGAAGAGACTGATGAACTGAAATGTCAAAAGTAGAGGAGGGCAGCCAACATGAAACCGTTTCACTTTCAGAGGACTCATCAGACTACCATCAGTTTCACTCCTTTTTTTTTTGCCAGAACACCTCAAAGCTCATCTGAAAGGGTTGGGTAGTTATTCCTCAGCCACTCCTAATAAAATGGAAATGCCACTATATGGGAAGAGAGAAGATTAAAGTAGCTTAACTACTTCTTACCACGTTTCCATACTGCCTGCTATCTGTCAGCTGCAGGAGAAGCTGGTCTGTCGCCAGGCTGCACTGTATTTGGTGGATGAGCTATTTTTATTTCATGAATAATGCTTGGCACTCAACGCCCACTGGTGATATCCTATAAATGTCACTAATGATGAGTTTGGCACTCTAGCTCACGGCCATGGAGCGGGCTCCGCTCAAATGTATTTATTAGGCATTCTTCATTTGTTCAATTACTGTCCAAAGTGGGTTAGTTCATTTGGTTCTGTTGACTGAAGGGGTGAGGGGCAGAAGGGGAAGAGAAGAAGAAAGAGGGAAGACAGGGTTTGGTGCTGGTAAGTGTCCTTGATTGATACTGGGGAATTCTATACTGGGAGCGCCTCTGAGGTCTGTGTGGGAACACTTGTCTGATCCACTTTGGTTAAAGATCTGCCCCAAATATGTTTTACATTATTCCTCCTGCCTGAAGGCTGAAAAAGGCAGCACAGCACTCTTATGGTGCGTGGGCTGTGCCTGCAGGTTCTGCGGGGTGCAATCCTTGATAGGAGCCTGTCTCTTATGTGATAATTTGCCATATACCCAATGGCTGGCAAACAGGGAGTATCTCTATGGCATTTTTGATGTGTAAAACAGTTCCAGAGAGGAAACGCTTAAGGGTAGGAAAAATATTTGCCTTTCAAATATGCTCTGTGGTACTGACCTTATGAATTGGTGGGGTCTGAAATAGAAGGGCAAGTTTCATTCCACTTGACTTACTCATTTACTTCTGTTCTGATTTCTATTATCATTCCACACACACGAGAGAACTGCTGCGGCAGGCTCTGCACACCTTTGTGGAGGGTTTAGCTTGCCCTGTTTCTCAGAGATGGGTTTTGCTAGAGCGAGGGCTGTTGGGGAGAGTTGAGGCAGCCTGCAGACCGTGGGTGGAGGTAAGGTGGAGAACTGCCTGGGATTGAAACGGTGGGTAATCCTTGAGATAGACCATAATGCTCCTTCCAATTCCTGCTTTCCAGGCACGAGTCCATCTCTGCCCTGTCCTCTGTGCCTGCGCTCTCATCAGACAGTGACAAGGATGGTGAAGACGAAGGGAATGATGAAGATGAGCTACGTGGGCTGCAGTCTTTCCATCTTCAGTCCAACTGCAGCACTGAGAGAGACTCAGGTATAGATGGGAGAGGGGCATGGACAGAGATGGAGAAAAATGGCATGAATGTGAAGTGGGAGGAAGATGAGAGACACTGGCTCAGATATGGGCAGAAAGAGAAAGACCAAGACAGAAACAGATGGCTCGACACTAGTGGGTAATGTGGAGTTACCCATTTCTGCATCTAAAGAGGGGTGCATTTGGGAGTTCTCTGATGAGGAATCCAGTTGTTAAATTGCTAAGTTTCTTGCTAGTTCCAACTGGCCAAACAAATTTTGAGTTAGTGTCCTGGGCTTGGGTCTACAAGCTATTAGAAGTCCACAAGGATTCTAGAGATGTCTGATAAAACTGACAATCAAGATTACCATTACAAATTTGAGGTATTTTTACCACAGATGCTACTGTGTATCGGAGCAGGGTTTTTTCCTAAGCCTTTGGTGGGCCACTGCACCGTTCTGTGGCAGATGTTCTGCAGTGGGTCTGCTGAGTCAGTGAAAATACTACGTAAAAGAGTATGTTTCCATTAAAATTTGGATGCAATTATTTGGTAGCCTATGGGAAAGCATGTGTTGGCAGTGTTCTGCTGGTTCAAAAAGCGTAGGAATGCTGCCTTTGAGGAAGGATGAGGTAAAAGATCTTTAAAAAGCTGGACTGTTGGCCAAGGATGTAAACTAGGTATATATCTTTTTCCCTTTCCAGATCCAGACCTTACTCTCTCAAGAAGCCTTTCCCATTGGGAAATGAGGAGGGTGAGTTACTAAACCTTCACGTTGCATTTCTTGTCATAAGGAAACTGAAATAGAAATTCCCCTGGAGATTAAAAACTTCATTCTCACTGGTGGGAAAGGTGCAGCTGCAGTGGGAAACCATTGAGGAGCCTCTGAAGAATGACTTGGGGATGGCAAAAGAGAGCCTAGATAAGAGACAGTTTCACGTGGGTTTATTACATCTTTTTCCCAGATGTTATGCTTTTGTCCCCTTCATTTCTGGCCTGAATGTCACATAGTGCTGAAGCTGATTGTAGAGTTGGATCCAAGCAAGGGATTTAAATGTTCAGTTAAGCAGCAACGAAATTATCATCTTTATTTGAATGCTTTATGATTACAGGAGGAATTTTAAGCTGTCTCACAGACAGCTTTGGGGCTTTTATGGAGATGGACGTAATTGTGTTTGTCTGTGGCTCTTGTGTTTTCTCTCCTTTTTTTTTCCCTCAGCGGAACTCAGTCCCAAAGTCTGCTTTTCTTTCCATTTCTTTCAGGCCAAAGAGATAGCGGCGATCCAGCGCTCAGAGGCACCAATGAGCAAAATGCCCCGGCAGCGCGGGCGCTGGTCGCAGCCCACCAGCAACATAGAGATGACGGTGAAATCCATGCTTGACTTGCGTCAGTTGGAGTCTTTCTCCATTTCCCGTTCTCCCAGTCGAGACTCACTGTCTCAAAACAGCAACGGGGACGACAGAGAAGAGCAGGCAGATCTTCCTGCACACATCAACAAAGTAAGGGCAGTGTTACTGAGGAGGTGAATCTACTCTGAACGCCTCTGTCCTGCCTCTGTTTATTGTTACCTACTTTTATTACTACCTGATGCCGATCTTTCTGTCTTTAGAGGTGGCTCTAAATGCCTTCTGAGAAACCTGTTTAGGTCACTCTTTTGTAGTTAGTACTCCTGCAACATGTGATCTTATAGCAGAGCCCATATGGAATCAAGGTTTCTTTCCAATGACAGGGAACACCTTGTGTTTTCTTTTAGCTCTGATTATTTATGGCAAAAACAAGCTGAGAAGATGAGCTCGGAATTACAGATGTGTACCTGATTACCTGTTAGCTCACTGTGCTGGGGCGCATTTTCTTGACTCCAGTAGCCACTGAAATGTGGCTCGTATGACACCCTTAGTTGTGGGCTGTGCTTGATTAAGTTCTCTTTAATCTTTGTATCGATGAGTCACAAGAAGTAATGCATGCTCATGCCTTAGGAAGCTAATGCCTGTTTTCCAGTAGCAGTCTGTCCTGGTGCCTAACTTCATTAGAGTTTTTTCGTAACTGCATGACTGAGAAGAAGATTGGGCTCGCTGCGTGCAGTAAATCAGTGTTTTTCAGCTGTGGCCCACACGCTTCTCTGTATGTGTGATCAGTCTATAAAAGGTAATGGAAGAACCTGCTGCCACGAGGCTTATGCTCCTGATGTGTGGTCAAAGAGGGATAGGAAGTCCAGTACTTTACCAGAGAATTTTAGGGCACTGCAAACAGGAAACAAAATAGGAAACCACAGTAGTCGTCTGTCAGTTTTAGTGAATAAGGAACAGGAAAGACATAGGAGTGCTGTGTTTTGGGATCTCAGATTTATGATCATGTTCTGTGCTGTAATGTGTACTTTCCAGCTCTGCACGCCACTTGCTGACCTAAGGAAAAACACTGGTAATATCTAGTTTTTTCTCTTTTTAAACCAGGTTGGCAGCTCAGTACCTCCCCAAGAGAACCGGTCTTGTGTGCGACCCCAAGTGATTCGCCTTGTGTCTTGTGAAGAGGGGATTTTCTCTCAGGAACTGGAACCTTCTGAGAGTGAGGAGTGTGTAATCTACCCTGAACAAGATGAAATCCATCCCACAGACTCTAGCAGGTTAAAAATAAGCTCTCTGCTCTGCACGGCTTAGACATTTCTGGTTCAGTTTGCTTGCAGCTTATGTGGTAACTTGGATGAGTTGACTTAACTGCCTGATTGATGCCAGGCATGTCTACTTGAGAGCTTTATGCCAGTCTGATGCTAGGGGAATCTGAAACTAAGAAAGCACTATTAAAATAATCTTTCTTCTGAGGAAACTGCACATTAGCAGCCTCCTCCAAGTTTCGTTTTTTGTAATTTTTTTTTTGTTGAATATACAACTTGGGAGCAGCCTTTTTGCTTTCTTGCTTATCTGGGTTGATATAAGCCAGGGAAAACTTGGAAGCTGGAAAACCACCCAGCAGTGACGTATAGGTGGCAGTGAAATGTCTGCCCAGCAGAAATGACAGGACACTATTTTTTATGACAATTTCAAACCTAATTGGACAACAATTTAACAAATGTAGTATGTCATGAGCCTGTTGTGGGAAATAGATGGAATTGAAAAGGACACAGGAGACAGTGTGGAGACCTTTTTTCTTGCTCTGCTGTTTCTTCTGTTTTAATTTTACCTCACTTAGTTTTCAGTTTCATTCTGTATTCCAGTTTTTTTTCCTTCCCTGAATTTAATTCTTCCCTTCCTGTCTTAACCTGATGCTAATAGCTGTTTAATTTCCTCCGTCTCCTCCTGCTCTGTTACAGAGAGTGGGCTGATAGCTTTAGGTGGGCTTTTACACAAGAGTGCATGCCAAGATTTTGCAGTTGAAGCTGCTAGGTTTCTCCCAGTTTCTGTACACCTTAAATTTTATTATGATAACACTTGAGCAGACCCTAGGTGGGCTTTTACACAAGAGTGCATGCCAAGATTTTGCAGTTGAAGCTGCTAGGTTTCTCCCAGTTTCTGTACACCTTAAATTTTATTATGATAACACTTGAACAGAGCAGACCCACGTGCTGCTCCATCATGTAAGAAAGGGAGGTGCTGTGGTGATGTTGGACACAGACTGGACACATCTCAAAGCATACAGAGTTTGCCAGCTGCCAGGGGAAATTGCCATTCAGTTCCCTTGAGTGACTTCTGTTTCCTGCCTTTTATTGGAGTACGTCTGAAACCAAAGTATTTCATAAAATGGAAAACTGAAGTCCTCGGGCATCAGGCAAAAGAACGGTGCTGGTGTCAAGTGACAAAATAAGACTCGTGAAATCACAACAGAAATGGGGAACCCTGTCCTCCAATATTGTATTTTTCTATGATTTTTGTATAATTCAGTAAATTAGTCTTGCTCAAACCCAGAATCTTCTCTATTTTGAACACAGAAGTTGCCCAAAGAAGCAGGTCATAGACATGGGAAAAATGATATATTAGGGCTCAAATCTACTATCACGCAGGTATAGGCCTGGGTTTAGTCCCTTTCTCATGACATAGAGCTCCACGTTTGTTCCTCACCTCTGCTGGAATGGGAGGCAGGGCAGTGCTGAGCCTGGTAATCACGGGAAACTGACAACTCCCAGAAAGTCAGACAGTCCCCTTGAGACTTCACTGTCCAAGCTTAATGAAATGCAAAAAATATACTGTGTGATGGTGAGAGAAATCAACTGCTTTTTCTCTTTAAAGCCTTACTTTTATAATCAAAGGTGTTACTGTCTCAGGTAAGGCCTTATGAAAGTTAGAACACGCTTCTTTACATGTGAAACAAATATCTCTTCTAGTGCTGTATCTTTCCTGTCTCTCTTGTAGTGAGTTCCAGGTAAAAGCACTGCCCCACGGGAAGCTCAGTAGAGGTTATCACAGCAATGGATGCCCAGACAAACACAGTCCTGACAGTGCCTGCTCTGTAGATTACAGCAGCAGTCGTCTGTCCAGCCCAGACCATCCGAATGAAGGTAAGATGCAAAGACATTATTGGGTATTTATATGTGATGTGGAACGCTGCAAAAACTTGCCAGGGCAGTTCTGTACCATGTTTAGCAGTTGCTATCCTGATCTCTAATACTTGATCCTCTTCAGAGCTGAAATGAGGTCACACTCCTATTGTTAGCATTGCTGTGAAGGTTCAGGTGCACTTGAAGAGGCACTTTAGTGAAGCCGCTGTAGAAACCGGAGTGGGTTAAAGTGCACTTTCCTTGGGCACCTTTGGATTTCTTTTACCTTGGTAGGTAAGGAGGCAGGCTTAGTGCTGATTATCCCATGGGCTATGTTTGTGGGATATGGTAGATTATGGAATTATACTTAATACTGACCGACTTTAGCTTTAGCATTCTGGGTTCAATTCGGCATCTTTGCTGAATAATTTTTTTTTTTTTCAACCTGGCTGATGTTACTGTGATTATGCTATTACAGCATTGGGATTTTTGCCTTTTCCCAGATTCTGAAAGCACTGAACCCCTGAGTGTGGATGGTGTCTCAGACCTGGAGGGAGAGGAAGGAGAGGAGGACGTGGGTACTACCATGCCGGAAGGAGAAATCCCCCGGACACCCGATCAGGAGAAGTTTCTTAAACAGCATTTTGGGTCCCTGGGCAGCACTGATGGAAAAGGTACAGCACTTTGCGCAGTGAGGGGAATTTGTGAGGTCACTCCAGGTTTGCCCCCCCTGTATGAATCAAACTAGGCTACAAATTCCACTGTACTTTCATGGGGGGGGGATGTATTGGGGACAAAAACGGGCAGAGAGGCATAAAGAAAAGCAACACCTGGTAACTCCGTGGGTCTGCGTGTAAGTTTGTGTGAATGAGAATAGGGTTTGTGCCAGTTTGGGTTAAGTATTGCCCCTGAAGAATTCTGAAGAGCATTTCTCTTGTTCCCAGACTAGTTTTTCCCGTTGTGTATGAAAGTATTAACTGCGTGTTTGCCACCACCCCCCCCAGATCCCCCCCCCAAGTGACATGTAGTGGCCTCTAGCGGTCTATTAAGGCAATAACAAATGTCACAAAAGAAAAGGCTGAAATGCTGGGTGGAGGGAGAGAATAAGAAGAGACATCAGAGTGGCAAATGAGCTGGTTAGCCTTTATCGACCAACTCCAGAACAAAGCGTATCTTTTTAGAATTGATACTAGTTTCAGGCAGCAATAGCCATGTGAGTTGTCTGTTTTCTTCTTTCTTTTTTTTTTTTTTCCCCTCCATTGGTTTGTTTTCTGTTTGATGCCAGTGCCTCACAGTCCTACAGGCAGGATAGGACACAAAGGGAAGCAAAAAAAGAGGAGGCGTACCCTTAGGGAGAATAACAGTTTTAGGCAGAGTAATCTAAGTAGAACATGAAAAGCAAAGGCAATGAAATAATTTCATTCTCTGTGGTTTTAGCTCAAAAAATCCCCTTGGATATGGGGGAACATTTGATAGTCTCTGTGATAATAAAATGCATGCATCAGAATGTTTGGTCTGTAACTAAACTACTCCCTTTTTCTTTCCCCTTTAACCAAAATTTTTAGGTGGCTCATGTAGGAATTTGGAAAGAACTGAAAACCTCAGCATTTCCTCTCGCTTTCTTTCCCAGTCCTCGGCTCTCAGGTATGGCTCTGCTTGTTTTGAGTGTCTCTGTCTTTCTGTTTTTGCTGGTATAAGTAGGTCTCGTGCTAGGCCCTGGGTCAAAATAGTTGAGCAAACTTCTGGCCTTGGTGTGCCTTGGCACAGCAAAGTGTCAGCACAGCACCTGGCAGGCTGACTGTGATTTGGGCAGGCCACCCTGTGTCACTTGAGCTGTTCTATTTCTTCCTAAAGCAATGCTGTTATTCTTTTTTCCTCTTTCAGCAATGTGCTTAATTGTTTCATGATTAATGCCTTGATTGATTAAGCTGGAGGAACCACTAATCATCTAATTTACTCTTCACTGTTTATGCTCTGTTTATTCTTTTGCATTTCATTCAGCTTGGACAATGAAAGTAGGCTTGTCAACTTTTCCTTTGTTTTAGTCCTTTCTTACTCAGCTTTGGTTTTCCTTCTCATGCCTTCACAGGGTGCTCTAGTGTCTCATACAAAGCCCCATAGGGATATTGTTCTTCAAAAAAACCTCAACCCTAAAGCACCCCAAAAGGCCTCTTCTGTTTCCCTTGTTGTTTAAAAAAGAATCCCAACAAAACGCAGAAACAAAAATGAACAAAAAAATGGGGTAGATACTTTTGTTGATTTGGGTTCATAAATGTTTAAAACAAGCAAATACTCCTGTGTTCCTATAAAATGACAAACTGAATTCTCAGCTCCAAATAATTTCATTGCATAGGACTGAGCAGATTTGGGTACATCTTCTGTGGTTCACCAGCTGTATCTAGATTCACGATGATAGGGAAAATGTTTTGTCATTGCTGTCTTCATCTGCTGCTGTCAGGAGAGCCTCTCGGTCCGCCTTGCGTTGGGACTGTATGTTTGGGAAGAAAGCCAGGGGTTAGCTATTGTGTAAACTTCTGGAGAGTTGCAGGGGTGAAGGAAGGAAGTCACTGGTGCTCTAGAGATGCAGCAGGAGAGGTAGTTTTAGGTTATGAAAACCTCTGGGCTTTTAATCTATTCAGCTGTTCAAACATGTCCGATTGAAACTTGCCTCCTTTGCCAAGTAAGCCCACTGTGCTTGTCTGAAGGGGAGAGGAAGAGGGAACTAGGCTTTACCTTTAGAAGGTACTGACCAGCTTTCCTAGTAATTACGCTTTCATAATGTTAGAAAAGCATAATTACTTTTTTTAGGGTATCTTAGAATTGAAAATATTTCATTGTTAGTAAGGTGGGCTGAGAGAAAAGACCTGCCCTGACTTTACCCAGTCTTCCCTTTGCCTGGAATTTTCCTTGTCTTTTGCTTTCACCTTTTACAGTGTCCCCCCCCGGAAACAGTGACCCAATGCTATTTGTGATTGCACAGCCGAAGGTCAAAAGACTGAAGATCAGTGCTTTCAGGGATGAGTAGCATGAAGAGTTAACAGCCTAGGGCATTTTTTACTTTAAAAAAAAAAAAAATCCAGATAGGGAAGGACTCTTTATCCCAGAGAAACTGGCTTAATGTGTGTGCCTGTTTGTCCAGGGCAACGTGCTTGCTTGTTTTAACTGGGGTTTCTTTATCGTGCTCTCTAGACAATTGTCACTCTCTTCATCAAATCTGATACTGGATTCAAAGCCCATTGAGCCGCCAACGCAGACCAGTCGGCTTACACCAGACCTGTTGAAAAATGGCAGCGACCATCCTGGTGATGCATTGGAGAACGGCCAGCTCCTGGAGAGTGTAAATTCAAATCGGACTGTTTATGTCCAGAAAAAACGCAGATCAGCTTTGGAGGCCAGCAGACTTGGTATGGCTCCTGGACGGGTCATCGCATCCTTTCCAGAAGGCCCTGTGAATGCAGTGATGAGAAAGGCACAGTCAGTTCACGACCTCGTTCATGAGGGTAAGGACACAGGTTGGAATGATGGTATAAACCCAAGAATGAAATGGGGAGATATGAGCTTGAGTAGAAATTTAAATGAAGGTCATGTCTTTCTGCATTCTGAGCTACAGACTTGCATGTCTTCTAACTCTTAGCCTGTCAAGGGAAAATATTTTTAATTTGCAATGCAGATGCTGGTCTCTTAATTATCAGTCTCTGATACTTGTCTGGCTGCTGTGGGAGGAGCAATGCTAGGGGTGAAATGAACTATTTGCAAAGAAATTTTTTCTTGCTGTGGGTGGTTGCTTCAGGCCAAGACTGAAGCTCCCCAGGGTGGGGTGGAGAGAAAGAGGGAAGGAGGAGACAGTAAGAGGGAGCTTACTGTATCCATGCACTCTGTGTGAAAGAACTCAATTTTTGAAACAATTAACTCATGAACCATCAATAAGCACTCAGTTTGTTTTAAAAAAAAAACAACAAAACAACCAACCCAATCTTATTACTGCAATATCATGTATAAGTTTTTTAAAAAAAAAAAAAACCACAACCAACCCAACCTTATTACTGCAATATCATGTATAAGTTTTTGCTTGCTTCCTCTGGCCTCTCAGTTAATGGTCATGGTGGTCTGAGGTCTTGTGGCCATACAATTTAAGAACAAGTCTCTCTCATCAGGTAAGCAGCAGTGTGTGAGCAGGATGAGGGACAGGCAAAAAAGAAAGCTGCTGAGGCTTGGTGATACTAACCTGAAGTAGTGGTTGAGTGCACCTCTCTCAGGGGCTGGGCTGAGGCACATAGACTGGAGCAGCTCTGTTACTTTCCGATTTTGGAATTCACTGCAGGCTCTTGTCTATTTTTGGTATGTTTGTCTGTTTAATTTTCACAGATAAGGGTCCTGGAGTGGTCTCCTCTGTCAAGCAGCGTCCTCAGACTCTTTTGGTGGTTGAGAAGGATCCCAGACCTAACAATTGCAGGGTGTTATCAACCAGTATGTTGAAGATGGATGGATCTGGTGCTCTGCTGTCCAAAGATGTCAGGGCTGCAAAATCAAAGTCCTACATGAACCCCACAACCAGCTTCCGGGCTAAGATGTCAAGGAGCGTATCTGTAGGGGAAAATCTGTACCTCGGTTACTCCGCCGAAATGTTGACTGATGGGAGGACTAGCCCTCCAGTGGCAGAGAAGACACAGTTTAGTTCTACAGCAGATGCTGAGAAGATTAAGCCACCAGCAAAAGAAAATGTTCCAGTGAAGCCAGCACTTCAACCAGTTGTAAACTGCTCATCTCCCAAGTCCTTCCACAGCAAGTTGGCATCGTCAAACCGAGCACATCTGATTCTTGACATTCCTAAACCATTGCCTGATAGACCCACACTGGCCTCCTTCTCACCCACTACCAAACCAAAAACCCTACTTGAGCCACAGTCTCCACAGTCACCTGCTGGGGCCTGCAAAAAGAAACCCTCTTTTCCTGAGGTCCGAGCCTCCAAGAGGGAGAATCAAACTGCTGGCTCTCCGGTTTCTGGTAAAGAGATCCCAACAGGACTTGCTAAGGAGAGCCCAGTGGAAAGTCCGGTCTCAAGGACAGGTTTCCAGGATGAGCCAGGGGTCACTAATCCAAAACTGAGGGAGTTGTCAGAGGGCCGGCACCTAAGGTCTCCTGAAGGTACACTGCCCAGGTGCAGGGAGAGGATCACCGGCATCGCCTGTGTATTAGACAACCAACCTGGACTTTGCCCACTAGACCCCATCAGGCCGAGGTCTCCTACATCTATAACGGCCTCGGCACAGGTCTCAGGTGTGCATGGATACCCATCTCTTCTCTTCCCCCTTCTGTCTCCTGTCTTTGTGAACCGCCTCACGATCCCATCACATTTCTTTACGTCCAGCTTCTGGCCTGTCTCGTCTTGTCTGCACCTGTCTCGTTCCATAAGCCATCCCCTCAATGGTGAGACACTTCTTCAACCTGACATCTTTTTCTCAGTCTTTAATTTCCATTTCCTCTGGGTCTTATGTCTGAAGGTCCCTTTTAGCTGAAGGTTTTGTAGACCTCAGAGTTTTCATGGTTTTAGTCATAGTTACCTGTAGGGCCTCAAAGGTCTTTCTAA
This sequence comes from Calidris pugnax, assembly GCF_001431845.1. Taxonomy (NCBI): domain Eukaryota; kingdom Metazoa; phylum Chordata; class Aves; order Charadriiformes; family Scolopacidae; genus Calidris; species Calidris pugnax. Next base: position 4,896,472 of record NW_015090921.1, read on the forward strand.
TAAATACTAAAAGCTGACGTACTGGGAAGGTTACATCCCCTGTGCCCCTCTCAGCATGTCTGACTGGCAGATGAAGATGCAGGCCAGCATGTGCTACCTGAACCTAGCAAGCACAGATGATGGTGACAGTGAAGTTATGCCAGACAGCTCAGGCTTTACTGGGTTAATGTGCAAGCATGCAGCATCCAGAAGGGTTTGCATACAGTTTTCTCACATGAGATAAGGCTTGACCAAGGTGAGGTCCTTGCTGTAGCCACCTGTGAGAGCAAGAAAGTCTCTGCTGCTCTCACTCTGTTTTGAGGACGTCTCTGCGCACTGGGTATGCAATGCATGTGCAGGTTTAGCATTTGGGTTTGAGTATAAAGAACATGGATTAATTTTTGAATGATCTTTAGTTTGGAGAAAAGGTACAAGGTGAGAAACTGTTTTACATGCTGACAACAGCTCTTGGGTCTGTTATGGGCCCTCGTTTAAGGTACTCCAATCAAATTAAAACCATCAGGTAACTTCAAACTGAAGCAAAAATCCTGCCCTCCAAGGCAGGAAAAGCTCCAGTGGCAGAGATGACACAGTTTAGTCCTACCACATCTGCTGTGGGATTAAAACCTCCACAAGTTTTTCTTTTGTGTCACAACCTGAAAGGAAATACACCTTCCTGGAACAGGCAGCTGAGTCGTGCAGTAGGAAGCTGGATGTTCGCTGCTGCACAGATACCTTCTACCTTGAGGGAGGTGCACAGTGCACAGTTTTTAATCCCTCTTGCTATGTTGTTCTTATTCATATCTGAGAAGGGACACCTCTAATACCGCTGCACAGATACCTTGTACCTTCAGGGAGGTGCACAGTGCAGTTTTTAATCCCTCTTGCTATGTTGTTTTTATTCATATCTGAGAAGGGACACCTCTAATCCTCTGATCAGTTGCCTTCTGTGGTGCCAGGCTGTTCCACCACTTATCACAGTGGTTAAGCAGAGTATTCCTGCGCTGAAGTATTGCAGAGGGATAATCTGGTTTTTGATGCACTGTTTTTGGTTTTTGCATTTCTAGAGGGATCAAACCCGCTAAGACTTGAAGCACTCTTATGCAAAACAGGAAACGTGGAGCCTTGTCTGAGGGACCTGCTGTCCTTATACCTCAGGGTAGCGAACAGAACAGCGAGTGCATCTGAAACTTTCAGACCATACCCCCACAGGGGTGAGGTTTCTTCCAGAAGCAGATGCAGCCTTGAGCTGTGGGATCTCGTTATACACCAGAGCTGTACATTCCAGTTGTCTCTACTCTGTAGGCTGAGTTTTCTCTTCTAGACTTGGGAATCAAGCTAAGTATCACGTGGGGTTAGGTCAGTTGCTAGGAATCTTTGTTTGCATAGTTAGCACAGATAGCACAGAGAGAGCAATTTTTCTGCAGCAGTGATATTACTTTTAAAAAAGTAGCTCCCAATACATAGCACACCCTTACAGGGTATTTAGCAGCATCCTTTAGTGAGTTAGGGTTATTCAGCACAGTGGTCCCCCAGTTATTTTTTTCTCCTCAACCTGCTGGCCTTCAGCAGAACATGCTTCCACAATTTTCAGTGGTAGATGCTGGAAAAGCTGTTCAGATCCAACCTGGTCATTGCTATGAACAATTTACAGTAGCTTCCAGGATCATAGTATGGCAGTTTAGGGCCGACAGAAACCTGTTCTGCTTCTGGCTTGCTCTGTGACTTTGGGTTTCCACTTAATTTTTCTGTCCTTCCATTTTCCTGCCTGTATAACAGCTGCAGATTAAGAAACTTAATTGTTTTTGTTAAAGCATTTTGACATCTACAGTTAAAATGCTGTTTATTGTTGCGGTGTTTAATATTCTCTGCTAGTTTCTGAAGAGCTCTGCTCTGCACACCCGAGAGGCAGATAATGCCCATCACTTGAGCATTTACATTATATTTGTGACCTCTCTTCAGACTGGCAGCTCACAAAGCTGGAGACCAGCATAACAAGCACAATCAGAGGAGAAATCCAGAAATGACCATGAGAAGAAACAGCTGGGTTTAAAACAAAAAGGGGGCAGAAGGGGAGCAGCCAAAAAAAAAAAAAAGGAAAAGAAAAAAAAAGGCAGGAATCTTCACTTGCACTGAAGCCCACTGTGCTCAAACTCTACAAGGTTGGGTGATTTGGGAAAAAAAAAAAGCAGCTGGAAGGATTTGTTCATGCCCCTTTGTTCTTCTAGATGTGTTTGTTTATGTACAAATAGGTGTTTTTTTAGCTGTGTTTGTTTACACACCATCTAGATGTATTCATAAAATTAACTAACATCCCCTCCAGCCTGTTCAAAGATGACATTCTTAGAAGTGCAGAAATAATAGAGCTAATGTGACCAAGTTTTGTTTTTAGGTAACTAAATGAAGTTGAATGGCCTTTGTCCAGGCCTTTGCAAAGTGAAGATAACTGGAGCCTTTGTGTGTGTCTATGTCTTTGTTCATGGTTTATGTTGAACTCATGAAAGTGTTACCTTTATGAAAACATTGCAGGCCTTCAGCTCTGATGCTTTGGAGATAATATACAGCGGAGGCAGGCAGAAGATGGTGTTTCCTCAGTTGCTTGCTTTTATTTTTCATTTTTGAATTATGGTGTATCAGCAGCGCATATCCTGGGTTGCTCAGAAATGTGGTTCTGTTGTGATTGAGTTTGTTTGTCAACGTTCCTCTAGACCTCAGTCCTCACTAGAGAAGACTAATAATTCGGTATAATCCTTCATCCTCAGCGCTTTGTTGTACACTGGGCAGAAGGATACATTTCAGGGAGTGTGCAGATTTATGACTAAGTGGACAATAAATCAGAGGCTCCTCGGATGAGTCCCTTTTGCCACTTGAAGCCTTAATTCAAACTTGAGTTTAATGATAATTGAGAATGGCAAGGGTAATCTGTGGATATCCTTGACTGTAACAAAAATTTACAATCTAAGAAAAAACATTGTTGACCTTGGAGAGGCTAAAGACTGGAAAAATATGAATGTTTAAAATAAGCAGCATCTCTAGATAGTATGAAGAAAAGCTCATGTAGAACTTGCCTGTTTAATGACTGGCTTAAGCCAGCCCAAAAAACTGAAAGAGAAGTGTGTGTAGATGGTATTTCAAATATATATTTTTACCAAAAAAAAAAAGTTTTCTTACCCAACGGTGAGATTGCGGATATTGGGGTGTGTCTGTGCCTTAGTTTGGTGTTTTTTTTATTTTTCCCTCCCCTTCAGAATCGTGCATCAGCGTGGAGCAGTGTGAGCACGTGGTGTCCGAGCTCCAGGACAGCATGCGCAAAGCCCTTCATCTGTACCGCATGGTGAGTGACCTCAGACACGGGCTCTGCTACAGCCTGCCAGCATCCAATGTGTGTGCTTGCTGGCTCAAACTGTTCTCTTGACTGGGGAGGCAGGAACTCCTGATTTCCACCTTTTGGATTTTCCAATGGCTTGCTATGGTGCTCTGAGCAAATTAATTAACTTTTCCGTCTGTTGAGCCTAACTGTAAACTGAAGATAACAGCACGCTTTTCTGTCAAAGGGGTATTAGGGAGTTATTTAATATTTATACAGTGTATCGGAGATACGGAATATTATAGGAGCTTTAAGCTTTATTATCTCCATCTGTTCTCTGTCTTTGATGCCTGGGAAGAGGATTAGCAAATGTGAGATGCCATGGGAATCCAGCTGTGAGAGGGAACAGGCAACCACTCACCTCTCCCTCTCGCTGCCAGACCGGAGTTAACACACAAAGCAATAAAACAGCTCCTCATTCCTTTGCTTAGCACTGATCTGTCAAATCTCCCCGTAATAAGCATGAAACTTCTCCAGTGAGCTTCTGCCACGTGGTCCTCTGCAGCTCTGGCCTTAGCGCTGCATTAGCTCCCTGGCCCGGCTCCGTCCCTGGGACCATCTGGCAGACGGGAAGAAGAGGAGACTGTGACCCTGGTGCTGCACCTCCTTAGGCCCAGCACAAGGGGAAAGCTACCCGAAAATGTGCTTCCCATCTCTATCCCACTGGAGTAATGCCTCTGGATTTTGTGTGACCGGCAGCATTGGATGCGTGCCCTACTATATGACTAAATTGGCAGCCTTGAATGTTGGAGAAAAGGACATTTGAGTGGTCTGCAAATCATCATGGCTTCACTTCCCTTAAGGGCTGAAACTGCTTACTTGATGCTCTACCTAAACCCCAATGCATTTTTTTTTCCTCCTCTCTATTTTCAGGTGTTAAATGATACGGAGTCTTCTACTGACAAAGATAAAATAGCGGGCCTCCTGACAGAAACATTCTCCTCAATGAAGAAAGAATTGGACTCTCTGAAGGATGAGGAGGAGCTTCCAAAGGTTAAGGAGGTACTAGCGAAGCCACAAGATACCACTAGCCCACTGAATGAGGGATGTGGTGCCAACCTACCGAGTCCCAAGAGTTTGGGAGATGAGCAGACACTAGCTTTGCTGGAGCAGTACTCAGAGCTGTTGCTACAAGCTGTGGAACGACGCATGGACAAAAAACTCTAAGAGGGAAGGCTTTCGGGTGCTTGTGAATACACAGAAATAATCCCAAGATGAGGACCACAGAGAGAGCTTCAGACCGATGCTATCATCACACTGGTCTAGGGCTGGTGGGGAGACCTTGATAAATTGATTTCCTCAGGCCCCTACAACTGACTTGCTCTAATTCTTAGTGATGTGCTGGCCACAATTTTAATATTTTTTTTCCCCCCAATGGTCTTCAACTTCCTGTCTCTAGACAAAGTCTTGAAAGAGGAGTTTGGAGGAATTGCCTTGAAATTTCTTCATAGCCAGGAGGTCAGGATGTTTGGCACCTAAAGAAACAAAGAAAATCCAGTTTATCCAAGAAATTCTGAACTGCTGACTGAAAACAAAGGAGTCCAAGTGAAGCCAACCCCTTCCCTCTCCAAGGCTTCAGGAGAATCAAGAAGCAGACTTTTAATGGGTTTATTTATTAATTTATTTTTCTGACTGTTTCTCTGTGTCACGTTTGTGGCTATTATCTTTGTCCTTTAACAAAAACTGTCAATCCCTTTGCCATATCCCAGCGAGAAACAATCTCTGTATAATGAACCCCAACAGGGAGACAGGCTGGAGTGTCTGTGCAATTAATGAACTTTTTTCTGCTTAAATCTCATCTTGCTGTTCTTTCTTTTCCTGCCTTAGTTTTGTTACCTGGAGTAATCCTACTGTTGTCATGACAACCCTGTCTGCTTTTCTCTTGTCTCAAGACGGTCCCCACACTGTATTTTATCTGCGTTCACCTCCAGGGAATGGCTCTGCAACCCGTGGGCCATGCTTTGGAGATAACTTAATGAGTTCAGTAGTGGTATTTTTAATCTGGAATTTGAGGTTATGTTGCTACTTCAGACTGGGTTTTCTGCAGTCGTTTTAAAAAATGGGATTTAGATACAAGTATGAAAGTTTGTTTCAGCCACCTTTCATGGTTAGGAATTGGATATTGACTTTGATGTTATCATTACTGGGAAATTTGGAGTGATGATTTATTTGTTGAGAAGTGACGTGGAAAAGCTGGTTTCCATCTCTTAGAGTGTAACTCTGGATTTGAGATCTTCAGTGCAATGGCTCATCTGTGTCATTTGTTCATTTCACTGTGATAGGAAAACGTTTTCTTCTTGCTTTTCCAGGAAAACAGAATATTTACATCCCAAGAAAGCTGGGACTTTCTTACCTTTTGTAAAGCTATTTCAACTACCCACAGAAAATGGTTTCCCAAGAACTTTGAACAAGATATTTTGGGATGTTATTACCACCATTGCCCCTGCCCCCAGCCTCTTTGCTTTTCTTAAATTTCTTGTCTGAGAAACAGAAAATCTTCCTTTCTTGCATTTGTGTGTGCAATACTCTTCTCATCCTGTGGAGCTTCTCTAAGCCCATGCTAACTTTGTGTATGTTGTGGCTTAAAACTGTCCAGTGATTTTTTTTTTGGTCAACGATAAGCTAAGAAAAAAAAATTTTCAAACCAATGAAATTCTTTAGCACCTTCTTCCTTCCTCCCGCTCCTTTCCACAGATACACAAAATGCTTTATTTCTTCCTTCATCTCCAGTCTGTCTTGTATTTCTTTTAAGGCAGAGCAGTGTAATCCCAGTTTATAAAACTAATGCAAACGACAAGTTTTAGGTGGGAGAGACTGTTAGCATCTGTGGAAGTTGCTCAAAGCCAGCCAGACTGCATTGTTTGAGTGCACAGGTTACTGGCTTGAGTTTTATTGTCCTGGCTGTCATCTCTTCGAAACCCTGGTACACTCGGAAATCTGGTCTGCTGATTCCTTTCTGTGACTGGTGATCTGCAGTGCAGCCTTTTTTGTACAGGGCTGGCCAGACTGGTGTAGGATGACCTATTTCTTCTGAATAACTCCAGGGCTGAACAATCCGCAGTTCCCACTCTCCCCCTGACAGGTTTGCTGGCTGATCACCGCTGCTGAGTGCTTCAGGACTTGGCAGTGTGGGGAGCACTTTGAGAGTTTTCCAGCTACTTCTGCCTGTAATTTAAATCTGCCTAATCACGTTTCGGGTGTCCTTGCTAACCTTTCCTTCCATGGTCTTGTACTGAAACTTTGAAAGTGTTATTTTTTTAGTCCTGTCTTAGCATTGCACCGTGCTCAATGAGCTGGTGCGCTCGGTCCCATGGGCAGCTTCTCTTGCAGGGACAAGGTTTGCAAAGGAAGGCAAGTTGAAAACCAGAGAGGAAATTTTTGGTGGTTTCCTTGAGTGAAAAGGTGTGCTGGAGATGCCGTGAGTGGAATGTATGATGGCAGTCGTGTTGGGTCTGTAATGGAGTCAGTTTGGGTCAAGCTTGCTTTTGAGGTGATTAGTTCCTCCAATTTCAGACTGTGAACGTATGTCCTAGTATACAGGAAATTTCCTGCTGTACTGGGGCCACAAGACACTCAGGTAAAATAGCAGTCCCTTCAACCCAGTTATCTTTTGGTACTAGTAATAGCGGTTTGAGGGTCCTTTATATTACTTCCCTGTGCAATTTTATTCCATTTTATTATTTAAACTTTGAGGTAGTGACAACAAGGGTCAGAGATGATACAGAAGAGCCAGTGGTGAGAGTGAAGTTCCCATTAAGGTAAAGAGCAGCAACCAGTGAAGCTGGCATAGAGATATGAAACAAAGCTCCTCAGAAATGAGTCATGTGAAGCAAATCTGATTTTTAATCAGAGTGGGTTTTACTGCCTGGAATGGATTTTGTGTGGGTTCACAGCTGCATACAGGAAACCAGAGGTAAAATCTGATCAAAATGATGGTATGAGAAGTGTCAGGTAAGTAGATCAGCTGGACGATGGTTGTGTAGTTTAAAATAAATTAGAATAGTATATGTAGGACACACAGGAAAACAGAGTAGAGGTAGAAATAATCTTGGCCTGAGGAACACCATTTGGCCAGTACCTGTGAAAGACGTACATTACAGAAGAGCTTCAGGAATGTAGATTTCGGATTGAGATGGTGATCTGTAATTGACGAATGGATTGAAAGGGGGTTGTTTTTTAAATATGTGCTGTTGGGCCTCTTGTTTCTTCGCTTGCTGTCCTCTAAGCAACTCTTTATTCTTAAATAGCAAAGTTGCGAGCTGTTTGCCCAAGGCTTGGATGTTACGAATTGAGTAGAAGAGAGAGAAGTCCAGTAAAGGAGATGCTGGTGCCACAAGTTTGTTGCTGAGAGGGGTGAGGAGATAGTGTTGCTCTTTATAATTTGAGACTGATCCAACTCATTCTTCCCTGGTAGCTTCCTATTGCTGGCAGTAGGAAATATTGCTAAAAATTCTAGTTTACAGAACAAAGAGAGCCTAAATGCGTTACATTTTGCACCTTGTGAATATGTTTCACCACAGGCTGTCCATTGCGCCAGGTAGTAGAGAAATACTGAAGGGTAACTGCCTGGGAAGTGAAGAGGCTTGTGGGAGGAGGTAATAAACTTGAGTCTATCCCTCGAACTGGTTTGTGTGGGTGTTAGCACAGGCACAACCAGGTGTCTGTATTAAGACAAGTTATTTGTTTAACGTAAAGCCTGAAAAAGTAATTTGGACCTACCTGTCCTCTTTACGTACATTATGTCCCCTCCAACCCAACATTCCTGGTTGAAGTGAGAACAGTTGTTGGTTCGGGTTCTTTTTTTTTTTTTTCTCCCCATCTTGTAAATAGTATTACTTTGTCTGTGGGACCCCTTGGTTCGTTCTCGGGCCCTCAGAACCGGTGCAGCAGGAAGGGCTGCAACCTGAGAGGGCAGCAAACTCTGTCGGTTTTATTTCTTGCTGCAGGCAGGCAGCGCCTTCCTCCTCCTCCTCCTCCTCACCCCTCCGCAGCACCCAGGAGCTGTGCCTATGGGAGTCTGTCCTTCTTCCACCTCCTCTCTCAGGTTGTCCTCTCCTTTCCATGGGGACCCTCCCAGGTGGTGGTTGGGGCTGGCCTTACAGCAAGCCCCCTCCACAGCCCCCCATTTTGCAGACTCAGAGGAATCGGGAGTTGCTTTCCGGGAGTAGAAACATACGAACTTAATTTTTTTTTTTTTTTTTAAAAAGAATATGTATATAATTATATATAAGAAGAAATGAAATACAGGTATTTAAACACCATTGGTAAATTCATGCATGCATACAGTGTCTCCCCTCCATCCCACCCCTTTGGATGTGTAGCATCCAGGAAACTAAAATGACAAAAACCTCATTAAAATTAACAGGTCTTAGAGCAGTCCCTGAGCGAGCAGGTGCTCCCTTCTCCGGACAAGGCCACCGTCCCTCATGTTTCACATCCTGTGTGCAGGTAACACGGGGGGCAGCTGGGTCTATGTCCGTGGGGGCGAGGGGCTGTGAAGCGAGGGGGGACGCAGGGCCGGCAGCATTAGGAACAAGCCATGTCCCCTCCGCCTGTCCCCAGGCTGGAGACTCCTTCCCTGGGCTCTCCCCCATCACCCTCTTCCTTCACCCCTTTGAAAAACAAAACGGAAAAAAAAAATATCCCTCCTGCTTTATTTATAAATGTGTGTTTTTATACTTTTGGCTTTAGGTAAAAATACTCCTTTAAAATGTCTCTTTTTTTTTTTTTTTAATTATTTGGAACGATAATAATAAAAATCGTTTTGTTGGGTTTTCTTTTTTTTTTTTTTTTTTTTTTGCACTGTGAGGCTCTCTCCGGGAGCAGTTTTTAACTCTGTATTCATTTGTACTCCGTGTCTTAAACCGTTTCAATAAAAATGTGATCATTTGTTAACCGGCTGCCGTCGCGCGCTCCCGCCCGGCGCCCGCCATTTTCTTTCCCTCAGGGCGGGGCCTGAGGGGGGGCGGGGGAAGGACAGAAAGGCCGCGCCGAGGGAGGAGACGGACGGCGGCACCTCCTCCTCCGGGACCGGGCTGGACTTGGCTTCGCTCGGTTTCCCCGCCTGGGCATGGCGGAGGGTGCGGCGATGCGGGCCGTAGGGGATTGCCTGGCCGCTTTCCCGCGGGAGGCCCGCGGTGAGCGCTGGGCCGCAGGCCCGGAGGGGCCGGGTCGAGGGGGGCAGCCCGGCGGGAAGGGAGGGGGAAGGCCGCGGGGATCGAGGGCCGGGCCCCGGCGCTCTCCAGCGGCCCCAGCCCGGCATGAGGGGAGAAGAGCTCGGCGTGCGGACGCCTCGGCGCTCCGGTGGGCCGCAGCAGCTGCAAATGGCGGCTGCGTGGGTTGAGGTGGAGCGTCCTCGCCCCTACTCAGTTTCTAAGGTGAAGGAGCAGCAGAAAGGCTGCTGCAAAAACGGAACTCGAGAAAGCAGCCCCTTTAGGTTATTTTCCTTTGTTTAAAGTAGAAAAACAAAGTAGTAGTCCAGCTTCTGAAAATGTTCTGTGGTGTCATTTCTGTATCAGAGGTGAATCTCCTGTCACAAATGTCCTCCTTGCCCACTCTCCTGTGGGCCTGCGGCGTGGCCTCCTCTGTGGCTGAGAGCAGGAGAGTAGCAGGGTGACAGCCTGAGGTATCCCTCTGCCACTGAAACCCTCCCCAACAGCCTCTGGTTTTTAACAGAGCTATTTCTGGAGCTGTGGGACAACAGCACACCATTTGCTTTCCACCATTTGCTTTCAGTTGAGCACCTGTGGGATGGGCTTTGAAGCCAGTTACAGTGTGTTGGCAGAGGGTACTTCTCTCAGGACACCAAGTAAAACACTTTCTCGTTTGCCCGGACAGAGCTGGGGTGGACAGAGTCCATACCCTATCTTGACAGGCCTCCGTCCCCACTGGAATTTTATCGAGAATGGGTGAGTCCGAATAAACCTTGTATAATTCGGAATGCTATCAACCACTGGCCAGCTCTGAAGAAATGGACCTCAGCGTACCTCAGGTATGAAGGAGCTTTGGAGTAGGACTGGTGGGTGATTTTGGTTGACCTCATTGAAAGGCCCCCTTGGTTAATCTTTGTTTTTATCCTTAAGATTACCTCAGATTCTTCCGTGCTTCTGTGTAGAGGTGTTCCAGTCTTGTCAAATTCGTGTGTAAATTTTTTCCTGCAAACATTACTGTCCTGTCCAGTTTGGATGCATTATGGAGGGCAGGTGTTCTGACTGCGTGCACCCAGCAGGCTCGGGCTATCAAAAATCAGTTCCATCGCTCTGCTGTGGCCTGTACTCTGCCCTGTGGCCTCCCAGTTGGAGTGGGGCACTGTAGCACTGTAAGAACAGGATGACTTGTTTGTGACTGAGTACACCTTGTTTTTTGTTTTGTTTTGTTGTGTTTTTTTTAAAAAAAAAACAGAACCAAATTATGAGTGTTTTAACAATGACTGATTTTTTTTTTTTTTAAGTTCTTTTTTGAGAGGGGATTTCTGGTTAGACCTAGTTAGGCTTTATTTAATAGTAAACCTAGGTTTAAAATTAATTTTCTCACGGATATAAGGGCTGTGTTAGCGTCACAATGTATGTGTCTGTCAGTTTCTGTCCACCCTTTCTTGCTCCTCGATTGCTTTTGAACATGTGGCCCCCAGATCTGGTGGTTCTGTGAGTGGTCCTGAGAATATCAGGCTCCACCATGATTTGTGAAAAGAAGTGGCTGAAGAGGGCCCTCTGCCTGCAGAGGGAAAGGGAGCTCCTTGGTGAACTCACCTGTTAGAATCTAGAGGGGCAAAAGATACTGTGTTTGCCTTGGCCACAAGGAGCAATCAGAGCAGAATGCCAGAGGTCTTATTAGGCAGTAGAAAATCTATAGTCTAGCCTAGAGACACCCAGCTGTGGAAAGCTAGGCTTCTTATTTTTGCTGCCCATAAAAGACGTTCTTTTTAAAGTAACCAGTGTCCAATACATGGGCTGATTGCAGGTCTGGCCATAAACCTTTGATTTATTTTGCAGGGAGGTAGTAGGTCCCAAGGTAGTGAGTGTGGCAGTAACACCAAATGGTTATGCAGATGCGGTGTTTCAGGACCGTTTTGTCATGCCAGAGGAGCGTCAAATGCCTTTCGTGGACTTTTTGGACATTGTGGAGAAGAAAGTGACCTCTCCCAACGTATTCTATGTGCAGAAGCAGTGTTCAAACCTCACTGAGGAGTTCCCTGAACTTGTCTGTGATGTGCAGCCAGACATCCCATGGATGAGTGAGGCACTGGGTAAACCTTCTATTTCTCCTGTATTCAGTAAATCTTTTGTATGGAACTTTAAAACAATTGTGCTAATTACATGGTGAATGTTTGTTCTACTTCTGGGTACCACAGTTTAGTTTGGTTTCATCCCCTTAGAAAATAGAAGTAAAATACTTAATGATAGAGTAATCCAAGTTTTGGGTTTGGGTTACTCCAGAATCAGTATCTCAGTTGTTTATTGGGACCGTCACAACTGAAACAACGTGGTGATCGTGCCAGTAGCACTTCTTTTCATACAGTGGCTTTTCTCTGATTTAGAGTCATGTTTCAACTCAGATTCATGCTGTTGCTACCAAAGCTGGTGTAAGGAGTGAGTGAAACAACACACAGCCTCCGCCTCCTTTGGTGAAATTACAGGTGTTTCTAGTTAAGTGCTGCTCTGTTTCAGTTGGTTTCTGTTTTACAGCATGTCTTTCCTTAAAGTGTCAATAAAAATTATTTACTGTCATCTCACCTTCTTTTTGCAGCTTTATGTAGATGTGCTCTAGTTTCTCTGTGAGCTAAGTCTTAGGGATTCAGAGTGTTGTAACCATCAATTTGGGGTGGATGGTGCTGTGCCATGAAGTCTGATGGGCTTCCAGTGTAGATGTGGTTGCTGTTGCTCGCAGAGCGCTATTTGCAGTGAAACCTGTCATAGTTCTGAAGGAAGTTAAAAGGCAGAAATTGGCAGAAAATGATTTGAAATGCTTTTGAACATGACAACTTTTTTTGTTGACGACATTCCTCTGTTCCTCAACCGTACAGGGAAGAAGCCCGATGCTGTGAATTTCTGGCTGGGGGAATCGGCTGCGGTGACATCCTGTACGTATTGTGTGGTGCTGTAAGCCTTCTGGCTGCTTTCAGCACAGGTTTAAGTGGGCTTCTTTTGAGTTAGTGGCTCCGTAGGACTGTGTGTTTTTTCTGACAAGGCAGTTCTACTTTAATGTGCTTTTTTTGCTGCTGTGTCTCTCGGGGCATCTACCTGACATTGTGTCAGGCAAGGCACTGATAATTTACTTTCTATAATACATTGTTACAACATTGTATTGTTACTTTCCACTCTCACTGCCACAAGAGGAGAAAGCAGCCTGACAATGAGGACAAGCCGGCACTTTTGGTTTACTGTTGTTTCTGCTGTAGAGTAGGAAACAATGCTGATTTTCTTTCTTTACATCTCTTTCTCAATCCTAGTGCATAAAGATCATTATGAGAACTTGTACTGTGTGATATCTGGAGAGAAACATTTTCTACTGCATCCACCGAGTGACCGTCCCTTCATCCCATATGGTACATAATTTTCCGTGCAATATGTCTGGAGGTTGGAAGGAGGAGAGACTAAAATATTGAAAAATATGAAAATGGAAACAGAGATAACAATTTGATGTTTATGCAGTGTCACACTTTCCAGTGTGAACAGAAATCTCTTCAATGTTGTGCTGCAGGGAGTTTTTAATGCAAGCATTACCCTGAGGTCAGGCTTTCCTGTCCTGTAAAGTTTATTGATACTCAATGGTGGCAGTCTCTTCAGCTTTAGAATATTTCAGTATTTCGGTATCTTGTCAGTATTGTAGCGTGTCTTTGTTGATGTTTGACAGGTTTGGATTCTGCCTGCTTATTCTTTTCTCCAGGAAAAAAGCCAGGAGGCTGAAAAATAAGTAATTTTAATGAAATATTCAGGTTACTTACTGAATCTCTGAAAACTGGAGAAATGAAAAAGATTCTTATGGCAGCATTACTTCACATTGCTCGTTTTCTGTTTCTTTATATTGCTTTCCTGTGTGCACAGTAATAGTTTGTTATGTTGCATTCTCATCTAGAAGATGGACAACTTAACTTTATGCCTCATAAAATGACTATATTTTCCCATTCCTTGACTTTCAAACCATCAGATTAAGTGAGTGTAGAGTGCTATACAACACTGATGTAATTTTGCCTAGATATGTGCACTGCTACAATATTTTATTTATACTGGTTTTATTTTGTTTAAAACCTTCAAATCATAGAATCGTAGAGTGGTTTGGCTTGAAAGGGGCTTTTAAAATCATCTGATCTCTGACGTTCACTAGACCATGTTGCTCAAAGCTCCATCCAACTTGACCTTGAAGACTTCCAATGATGGGGCATACACAACTTCTCTGGGAAAACTTGGTATATAAAGTCCTGTTCCATCTTTCTAATAAACCCCCTTTATATATTGAAAGGCCGCAATGCAGTTTCCCCAGAGCCTTCTCCGGGCTGAACAACCCCATCTGTTTCAGCCTGTCCTCGTAGGAGAGGTGGTGCCATGTATATGTGACTGTATGAAATACACGTATATCACAAGTCATACTTTGTAAAACAAGTTCCTGTTAAAGAATGGAACAGAGAGAATGCCTACATTTTATAGTGTGTAGTAAAAAGGCAACATCTTTTTCAACAACAGGTTAATGGAGAGAAACTCTCTCAGAGAAGGGCTTAGAAAACCCCATGTGCTGGAGCAGTGAAGAAAAGAAACCTGCAGTACCTGAAGCAGTTGATGAGCCTTATCAGATAAAATTAGAAATGAAAGGCTGGCCACAAGTCAGTAATAACTCTTGTGAATGCTATCTTGCTAGACATCCCTAAGAAGAAAGGGCAGAATACAGAACAATGTGTAAGTCAAGAATGTATTTATGGCTTCCAAAAGGGAAACAAGACAGTTACTGGAACAAAATAGGACAGGGAGTAAAATGGCTTTTGAGGAGAATACGTCCCATGAAGAAAGAAGGTTGGAATTCCAAAAAGGAAGGCAGTTCAGTATTCAGGCTGACTTAAAAAAAATAAAATTAAGAAACAAGTTGAAAATTGAAATGGACAAAGGGAAGGACAATGAGAACAGTAAGTTAAAAATAGTTTTGTCTTAATTATTCTTTTATGTGGTGAAAATGTGACATGCCTTGCCATTAGTTTCTCTGAGTACTACTATGATTTGTACCATTTAATTCTTTCTGTGGTTGCAGAGCTCTATCAGCCAGCAACCTACCGGGTATCAGAAGATGGCTCGTTTGAAATTGTGGATGAGAAGAGTGAGGAAAAGGTAAAAAGTATCTAAAGAACACAGTCAATACAGCAAAGATAGTTTTGGGCACTGCTGACCCCTCAAACTGAGCATATTGGTTAATACTTAGAAATCCTTCATTATTGGAAAAAGAATGCCCAGATATTTCATTTGTGTTTTACTATTCTCAAAGTATACCCAGGTTCCAGTACAGAATTGTACTGCACACCTGAATCCGTTGATATCATAAACTGTCTTCCTTGCATCAAACTTAAATAGATCCAGTGAAAGACTTTTAAATCAGTCAATAAAATAGGAACTGATTTTATTGAGACTGAAATAGACTCCTCTGCATTCACTTTCTTTTCATCCTGTACTCAGGGCTGGATTTTGCTTTATAGCAGTATCACCTGCTGCAATTAAACATATCCATCTCAATGAATAAATTGTGTTTTCATAGTAGTAGCAATATTTATTTGTTTACAGTCTATAGATCTGGAGGCACTTTAGAACAACTCAGTAGCCTTTTGTATCTAATCTCTCTCCTTTTATCTCTGCAACGTGTGACTAATGCTACAGCTGAACTTGTTCTGGGGCTTTTTCTCTGCTTCCAGAGTGGTGCTCATGGAATCTCAGGGGAGCGTGAGATGCAGTAAGGTGGATGCTGAGGTTTATAACTCTGTAGGGCACAGAAGAAATTAATCAGGCAACAGGGATTTCCCTGCAGGAAGAGGGGTTTTAGCTGCTGGGAATAAAATTAGACCGGAGCTTTAGAAGAAAGGAATTTCTAAAAAGAGTGGTGCAGATGAAATAGTTGAGTACTGAATGTACGAGGAACAAGTGACTTAGAGGGCTGGATGTGTTTTCAAGGTATGCCACGACATTGAAATTTCATGTCTGACATTTAGCACCTTTTCCCTAATTAGAAATGCTTTGCTGAAGGCAAATTTTTGCATCCTTGACCTTCTCTGAGTTGAATGTGGAAAGCTATGTAGCTGTACATGTTTTGCTAGGCAAAATACATGTTTGGTAACCTAGTAAGTTTGGTTACCAGCTGTTTTTCTGGAAGCTTGGTGGAATTTTTTGCCAGGGTCAGTACCATATACCTCCTCTTCTGCTTTTAGGTGCCTTGGATCCCCCTGGACCCATTGAATCCGAATCTGGAACAGTATCCAGAGTATGCTCAGGCAAAACCTTTGCAGTGTACAGTGAAAGCTGGTGAGATGTTATACCTGCCTTCTCTCTGGTTCCATCACGTTCAGCAATCACATGGCTGTATAGCAGGTAAAATGCACAGTATTTCCAGATATGTTTTTGAACTGTGGTGGGTGTGCAGCCAGATACCCCACAGCAACACAGAACTGAGACCAAAGGTCCTTTTAAGATCATCTGCCTCCCCTCAGGAGGAGCTAGCAATCTTGACAGGTGCCATGAGGCTATCTCCTTGCAGTCTCTTTGGCTTATAATTCATAGCATTGCTGACAAGTGCTAGGGATAGAGCAGAAGAGTAAGTCTTGGCTAGTTGTCAAGCCCAGAGAAGAATTCAGTGATCATGATCCAGTTTCTGTTGATGACATGGAGCTAAGCAGTTTGTCTGCCTCCGCTGCTAACTGCAGATTGCTCATCTGCATACCTTTCACAGAGACACTGCCTGGTGCGTGTGCCCTTAGCACATCAGCACAAAAGGTCTGGGGGAAGAAAAGGAAACACGAAATGTATGAGTTTTAGGCATGAATGTAGGCACAACATGTCCTGTGAGCTGGAATCTGCTCTGACCCACATCTCTTACCTTGCTAATAAGCCTCTGCTTGTGTTACTGTTCCCCAACACTTATCAAAAGATATGTCATCTCTTTCTTTGTAGGATTTATCATCATATCTCTCTATCTTTTTTTTCCATACCCAAGAGAGTTCCAGAATTTCAAGCATTGCTTGTTTGCTGGAGGTGAAGGGGTGGGGATGGTGCAAAGCATTATCATTATTGTGTGTCGGTTTTGCAAGGTTTGAGGAAGAGGTTTTTGCTGTCCTTTACCTGAAATAACCCTGTCTGTCCAATAAAGTATTCTGAACAACATAACATTACTATTTGTGCAACACTGCAAATACTGCAAGGCATTTTTTCCCTCAGGATTCGTGATACTGTGATAAAAAAGCAAGCTAGCAGTAAAGCAGTGTTTCTGATTCTCTTTTCCCAGTACTGCTGCATCACTCCTTAAAGATATTTTTAGAAAAAGTAGAGTTGCTTCCAGTTGCAAGCCCCCAGCCACTCACTCTCTTTTTCCCTGTCTAGCAGAAGTGCTAAAGAATTGCTGAGTTTATTTGACCTTTGGTCTGTTAATTGCGCTACAGTCTGAATACACTCAAAAAATCAATATTGTCTGGGTCTGGTCCAGCAGATGACTGAAGCTGGAGTATATCCTTCAGGAACCATTGGTGCAATATTATACTGCTTGGCTTATTTTTTGTTCTAGCAGATGTATACCAAAATTAAAGTGAGAAGCCAAATTAAAGCACCATCTAATTGATCACCATTGTGAAGTAGTGGTGAATTTGTGATCCTTTACACGCTCAGAGGAAGAAAGGCTCCTATCTAGATATTAAACTTTGTGGTATATTTGGTATTTTTGGTCTAAATAGAAGCATACATTTTCTGTTCCTAAAATTTTTGCCAGCTTCTGCTCCAAGGAATCCCCAGTGTAGAGTCTGAAGAGGAGTTCATTTGGATTAAGACAGAGTTGCATTGGCAGCGTTATTAAAGATCTCTAATGTTTGCTTATATTATTTTTGGCTGTAGTCAAAGATTTGCTCATTTTAAAGTTCAGTCAGTAATAAGGAAAAGCCAAGCTGCATGAACATGTTTGTAAATCATTACATAATCATTACATTCTTGCCTTAGAAATGTTTTTCTTTTTTTTTTGTCTCCTCAGTGAATTATTGGTATGACATGGAATATGACCTGAAGTACAGCTATTATCAACTACTAGATTGTCTCACAAAAGCCCTGAAAGTGTCGTAGCAGAGGTGGGGGACTCGAGCTTGTGATCTTTCTCTCTGGTGTGATACATTCATCAGCATCTGTGACTGGAGTACAAACATGATTTAAATGAAAAGAACTGAACATTAAGTTATCCTCAACAGCATCTGTCAAATGGATCATGGCTATTTTGCTTGATTTTAGAGTCCAGATCAGTTGGCCAGATTCTTTGGCTTGTAATAGAAGGTTTGACGATGGTATTTTTAGGTCTTTGCATGTTGCCTCGGTGATGGTGAGCAAAGTAAAGTTTGAAGGGAGGCAATCCAGGTTTTGGAAATCCCAAACAGAAGCCAGGACTGTTTGTTTAGATCTACAGACTGTTTTCCTAATAACCCAAGTGACAAGGAGGAATCTGCTCTGCCATCCACCAGTGCATCAGACTGCATCTGTCCAACACATGCATTCTGCTTCAGGCAAAACTCCTGTCCAGCTGTAATTCACTAAGTTCAGTGGCTGTGGTCTTTTGATGGTGAGAAATTACAACTTCTGCAATAAAAGGTCAGTTTAAAAGTCTATTTCTGTACAAACTTAGGACTTTTTTTCCAAATGATGTGACGGGTGGAAGACATCTAGGAGGACATGCAAAAGTCAATCCATGTTAAGCTACATGTGTTTATTGTTGTTTTTTTTAATTTCTTTCACCGTTGTATTTAAATGTAGCTGCATTTTCTTACATCCTGAGTGGTGATTTTAGGTGCTTTGCCAGACCTACAGTCAGTCTGCACATCACCTACAGCCTCGTGGCACGATACGTGATTCTGCAGCTTGTAGCCTCATTGATTGTTTAATTCCTTTGCCATTAATTGCCACCTATCACATAGTCAGGCGAGTTGTGTGAACCAGGAGCCTGTTTCTGCAGCCTTAATTCCCATTTGGATTTCCACTGAATGGGATGAGGTTACTCACGTGTCTGAGACCCACAGAGTAAGACTAGAAGGCTATGCAAAGGTGGTTTTGTTGCTTATGAAAACCAAAAGTTGGTATTTATCATCAAATCTTCTGGCAGTTCCTTAGAAACATAGTGATGTGGTGGGAAATTTATTTTCCAGGTATTATTTAGGAAAATACAGAATACTTTACAAAATACTTTATACAAGATTAACTATCGTGAAGGAAAAAAGATAATAATTCTTTCAATTTGTCTGTTTCTTTTATTTTTTAAAGGAATATGGTTAAAGCATAAGGCATCGTTTTACTTTGTGGTGCTTGTCCAAAAGTTACTAAAAACTCCTGAGCAATTAAGGGCAGGCTTTGTTTCAGTGCTAGATTAAGATATCACGTTACTTCAGGCTTCCCAGCTTGTTTGTGTTCCCTGCTCCTTGGAGAAGGTGCCCGAGCCAGTTCTGCAGTCGAATCCGGACTTTCCCACAGTCAGAGGGAAGGCAACTTGAATATCTCTTTTTGTCACTTCTGGCTTTTTGATTTAGTCTCCCTCTATAATCAAAAGTAAGACCGCGCTGCGGGAACAAATGACAGCTCGTGTTCTATGTGAGTGGATGGTGTCACTGTTCCACCTTTCAACCCCGGCTGTCCGGAGGGAGGCGTGCTCTGAACTACAACTCCCAGCAGCCCGTGCTTGCCAGCTGAAGGAAGCAGTCACCGTGGTTCCTCCTGGACTTCGGGCAGAGATTTTAAGTCTGAGAAGCGACAGGCTCCTGAGGATCCTGTTCCACGCAGCCCGTGTCTCGCCACCAAACGAGAGCAGCTCCTCTCCCCGCCAGCAGAGCTGGGATGTCGGTGCAGGTGACGGTTCTGCCTTCCCCCAGGTGTCTGTTCGATGACCCCGTGCAGATCTGCGTGGCGGGTCTCCAGCCCCAGCAGGCTGTCACCCTCCGAGCCAGCCTGGTGGACGAGAGCGGGGAACTTTTCCAAGCCCACGCTCACTACAGAGCTGGGAACAACGGCGAGCTGGACCTCAGCCGCTCCCCTGCACTGGGGGGCAGCTATTCAGGAGTGGAGCCGATGGGGCTGCTCTGGTCCCTGCAGTCTAAAACGCCCTATAAGCGGCTGGCAAAGAGGAACGTCCTGACCCCTTTCTGTGTGGACTTGGAAGTGTATGAGGGTCACGGGGACATGAACCACTTGCTGGGAAAATGCACCAATGAGCGATGGTTTTTAGGAGAGGGGGTGAAGAGGATTTCGGTCAGAGAAGGTCGCCTGAAAGCAACCCTTTTCCTCCCTCCTGGTGAGTTTTAATTCTCTTCTGGTTTTCCAGGTGTGACTTAAACCACGTATTGCGCCCTGTGGCTCCTGGATGCACTTGGCAACCCAGAGCAAAGCCTCAGCTAATGGTTCCCTCAGCCTGTGCTTGGTCCAGCTACTTTGGATCCTCACAGCAGAGCAGGGAAGAGCAGGTATTGCCCAGGCTGAGGCAGGGGGCTGCCAGGAGGGCAGCAATGGTAACATGAGGCATGTCCTGTTTGTTCTAGCTGAGGAAGGTCAGGACCTCTCCTGCAGTGAGAGGTCTGGGGAAAACTGTGTTTATTTCTTAGCTCTTCTGTTTAGCTGACAGGACAAAGAGGCTCCTGGTCTTCGGCAGAGCTGTGAGGTGTGACAGCTCCAGCCATGGAGCAAGGAATGGCAAGGTGTGGTGGGAGCACTGGACTCGGGCTGCAGCCAGCCGAGGCTGCTCCAACAGATGCCACGGATCTTCCTGCAGGCTCTGGACTTGTCTCTCCATCTCTCTCTTTGGCTACAGAAAAGGCAAAGAAAGAAGTCTCTATCTAGTTGAGCAGCTTAACCACCTTGGATACTTAGGAAGATGGGAGACAAATGAGAAAAGCAAGGTCTTTAATTAAACAGGCGTCATATTCCACAGCTCCCTACAGAAACAGTGCCAAGACTGAATCCTGCGTAAAGCTGCTCTGAGCCCTGAACTGTTCATGTTCCTTGAGCAGTACTTAAATGTGGATGTCTTGCTCTGTAATGAATAAGAAGTTCCTTGCAGCTGCTGTGACACCAAATCTTGTAAGGGAATCCTGGCTATAAGAATGGGCAGAGCAGTGGCAGGAAATGAAGGTCCTATGGCTACAGGAGGAAAACTGAGAAGCCCAGGGGCAGTTACCCAGATCATACTGAAGCCCGAATTGGCATAGGTCAGTGCTGGGGTTTGTGGGTGCATTTCATAACTCAAGTATTTCTTCCCTGGAAAAGCTTTTAGCAAAGTTCCTAAAGAAGCTCAGCTCATGCAGCGGTACTGTCTGTTCATCAGTCCCCCATGGCCTGAGAACATCTAGGCCAATTTCAGCTGAAATTTATGGCGGAAAAAGGATGCCCAAAGGATGCCTGGTGGATGAGAAGCTCAACATGAGCCGGTAATGTGTGCTGGCAGCCCAGAAAGCCAGCCACATTCTGGGCTGCATCAAAAGAAGCATGGCCAGTAGCTCAAGGGAGGTGATTCTGCCCCTCTGCTCTGCTCTTGTGAGACCCTACCTGGAGTGCTGTGTCCAGCTTTGGAGTCCTCAACACAGCAAGGACATGGATCTGTTGGAACGGGTGCAGTGGAGGGCCACAAAAATTATCAGAGGGCTGGAGCACTTCTCCTATGAAGACAGGCTGAGAGAGTTGGGGTTATTCAGCCTGGAGAAGAGAAGGCTCCGGGGAGACCTTATAACAGCCCTCCAGTACCTGAAGAGGCTACAGGAGAGAGGGGGAGGGACTCTTGGTCAGGGAATGTAGTGATAGAATGAGGCGTAATGGTTTTAAACTGAAAGAGGGGGCATTTAGTTTAGATATCAGGAAGAAATTCTTTACTGTGAGGGTGGTGAAGCACTGGAACAGGTTGCCCAGAAAAGTTGTGGATGCCCCATCCCTGGAGGTGTTCAAGGTTGGATGGGACTTTGAGCAACCTGGTCTAGTGAGAGGTGTCGCTGCCCATGGTGGGGGGGGTTGGAACTCA
This sequence comes from Calidris pugnax, assembly GCF_001431845.1. NCBI lineage: Eukaryota > Metazoa > Chordata > Aves > Charadriiformes > Scolopacidae > Calidris > Calidris pugnax. Next base: position 4,918,022 of record NW_015090921.1, read on the forward strand.
ATGATCTTTAAGGTTCCTTCCAACTCTAACCATTCTATGATTTCATGTTTCTATATGAACTTCCTATAGTGAGTTCCTAAGAGGGGGAAGAAATACCCAAATTAGTGTCCTTACAGTGATTGTGTGTGTGCCTGAGAATGAGGACCTCCATGGTAAGCTTCAGAGGATGATTTCCTTTTGATATCTGTTGTCCTCATATGTGCTGAGGTGGCACTACCGAAAAGACAACTGTAGAAACTTTTCTCTTTGAGAGTGTATATATACATATATATATCTATATATACACACATACATACACCCATTCACTCCTTTCATTGCAGGACCTGGTCCATTCCCTGGACTTATTGATTTGTATGGATCTGGAGGAGGTCTTGTTGAATACAGAGCAAGTCTTCTGGCCAGCAGAGGCTTTGTGACTCTGGCTCTTGCTTACATGGCCTTTGAAGATCTCCCTGCTATGCCAGAGATTCTTGAACTGGACTATTTTGAGGAAGCTGTAAACTTTCTGCAGAAGCAGCAGCAGGTAAGAGACAAGTTATGATGCTCATCCTGATAGAAACTTTTCCAGTTTTCTGATTTGAAATGTTATATGTCACTGAATGCAATTAAGTTTCTGAGATGTTAGAAGGAGACAGCATTGTCTGAAAGACAGCATGATCTGGGAGATGGAAAAGCATGGGCCTCAACCCCAGTTTTGCAGGTAGCTGGTTTTGCACAGCATCTTATTACAGTCCATAGAGTGTTATGCAAACCACCATTTGTGTAAGATTAAATCAAAGCAGTTCCTGGACGAGAGGGACAAAATTGCTTATTTTTTTTCTCTCCTTTTGCATCTTTCAAGATTTTAGAAGGGAAAAAAAACAATTGACTTTTTCTACTAGTTTGTGTTACAGGTTTTTGATTCTGAGTAAGTTTCAAAAGACAGTAATAAAACACTTCAACAACAGAATCCCTTATGGTTGTAGCACTGGAAAGTGTGCCATGTCTTAAGAAACTGGGGCTGTATTTGAACAACTATGTGGGATGGGAAGGACGTTTTTTAGCAATATATCATTATACTTAAACCAAAAGAGACCAAGACAAATCAAGTAGCATTTAAACTGTGAATGGAATGCTACTTAATGCAATATTCATTTCACAAAGTTGTTTATTTTCTAGCACGTGGACACCAGGAATGTAGCCAGTGTAAGAGCAGAGTTCAACCTTGCTTGTTTGTCTTGTTCCTCATGGAGCTCTGAAACTTCCAGAGTATCTTACAAGACACACATTACAAAGTGAATTTGGTGTGAAGAGCCTTCACTTTAAATAAGTTGATTTAAATGGTTGTTGAGCTTGCTCAGCCTCAAGTGTAAGGAACCTTATGTGTTTCAAGACAAAACAGAAGATCAAAAAACAACAGCATGAAAGAAAATCGATGAAAGTAAACCCATGAAAAAGTGGTTTTCCAAAGGGGGCCTGAGGAGAGAAGACTGAGGGGGTTTGGAGGCAGGAGCAGTAAAAGATACAATACTGAGAGCAAGTGCCTGGCCGGGATGTGGAGGGAGCAAAGAGGTGTTATCTGTAGAAATCACCAGGAAGAAAAAACGTTACAGGAGAAAATTTGAGGAGCTGTAGAGGTCACTCTTGTGGAGGCTTAGCAAAGGGACAGATATGGGAGTGATGTAACCTGAATATAGGTGAAGGGTAAAACACGGGCAGTCTTAGTTGGGTGATGAGTGAGGAAGCAGAGCTGGAGATGTTATGTCAGCCCAGGAAATGAGGAGTGGTTGATAATGGTTGTTTCATAACTGTGTTTCAGGTGAAGGATACTGGGATTGGCGTTTTGGGCTTGTCTAAAGGAGGTGATCTAGCCCTTTCCATGGCCACATTTCTACCTGGAATCAAGGCAGCTGTCAGCATATCTGGAAGTTGTTTTAATTCTTTCATTCCCCTGCGGGGGGATGGCTTCACTGTTCCTCCCCACCCGTATGATTTAGGAAGGATGAAGACCAGTGACGAATCTGGCCTGGTAGATTTTTCAGATGTCCTGGATGATCACAGGGACCCAGCGACTTGGGATTGTCGCATTCCCATGGAGAGGTCCTTGGCAAAGTTCCTCCTCTTGTCCGGACTGGATGACACAAACTGGAAAAGTGACCTCTATTGCCGGGATGCTGTTCAACGCCTTCAGCAGCATGGACGGGAAGTGGAGTTTTGCTCCTATTCTGGAGCAGGACACCTCTTGGAGCCACCATACTTGCCTCTGTGCCAGGCTTCCATCCACAAAGTGCTTGGGGTATTTGTGCATTGGGGAGGGCAATGGAGGGAGCATGCCAAAGCCCAAGAAGATGCGTGGCACAGGATACAGGCCTTTTTCTGGCAACACTTGATGGACTCAGACATCCCCAAGAGTAAGCTGTAGTGGAAGCTGTCAAAGATGCTAACCAGGGTTGGTATTTCAGCTCTCACTGGAGCTTGGAAACTTACTGAAAGTTTCCTGGCCTGCTGCCTTCTAAACCCCACTGTTGCGTAGTTCTTTATTTTCGTTCCCCAAATAATTTCCCATTTTTCAGTTGAATTTTAATTGTCTTCTGACCCCAGCCGCAGTGTAGGTTAGCACCATCTGATTTGCCTGTGTGCTGCAGTCATCTGGGAAAAACCCAGCACCTCATCACGCAGATTGCGTTAGTACTGAGCTATCTTTGCCCTCAATCTCAAACCCTCTCCTTTGGTAGCAGGGAATACTCTTGTAGGAGGAGTTTCCTATGGACTTGTTTAGTCTTGCACCTTTAACTGATCTAGATGTAAACAGCGATTTCTTGAGACAGCACATCAGTACACTCACCTTCCCTCTTGGTACATAATTTTGTCACATTTCTTAGTGAATAGGTTGTGGCAATTCTGATTTCGTCTGAGTAAAAAGGCACTATTCTGAAGTGCAGCGGTAACATTTTTTTTCTAGTACCTCAAAAACAGAAGTGAATCTTACCCAGGTTACACTGGTTGTATTTCCTGCCGACTCCAGATAAGTTCCCTATCAGGGTAAAGTTTCCACTGCACTTCTCAATAAATACTATGTGTATGTGTGTATGCACAGTTTTCTTGAAATTATCTGAATGAAGCCTTCGATTGTCTTTATTCCTATAAGTGCACAGACAGCAATCCTGCTGCTGCATCGCCTGGCTGAAGAGTTCATGTACAGAAACCCTTATCTCCTATTGGTAAGAGGAGTGGGGGAGTTTGCTGTAGGTGTCTGCAGAGTGCTTAAGATGGGGGTGATACAGATCTGCTAAGTACCTGCTTTTGAATGTTGAAAGTTAGTTTTTCCCCCTTTTGGAGAGGAAGAATAAAGGCGCTGCTGCTGAATTCCCAAGAGCCCTGTGGAGTGGGCTGTCTCTGTGGTCGGTGACAGCTGGGAAATGCCACTCTTCAGAGAGGATTGACCTTGCCTTCTGGGGAGAATGTGTGTTATCTCACCCTTTAACAAGCTCCAAACCTGCCAAGGACAACTGTGATCTCCCTTGTGCCTTTGTGGAAGGCATACAGCAGCTCACTGACTTTTTCTGGATATCAAATGGCATCAGCTGAGCAGATTTTCCTTCCTGGAGCAGTCAAGGCTCCCATTCTGACCACAAAAGCCAGCAGGAGCTGGGGGTCTCTGCCTTTGCTGAGGCAGCACAATCTTGCCATTTAGAGAGCAGTAATCCCTGGTTTCCAATTCCTACTGAGATGTGAGCCCTGCAGGAGTTTTTGTGCTTCAAGGAGCAAAGGCTACTCAAAATGAGCCTCAAAGGGCTGCAGATTCTTGCATACAGTACATTCAATGCAGTGTGTGCCCCATTTATTTCTGATTTTCCCACTACAGCCCTTCCTTGGAATGGTAGGTGGTACCAGTTAGCTCAAGGTGTGAGCAGTTGGAGTGGGCAGGTCTCGTTTCTGCTCGCCTGTGCTGCTCATCCATCAAGTTTTCTGCTATTACCTTTTAACTTCTGTTTTCCCCCTGTGTGTCTATATGTCCTGCATGGATCGTGGTTCTTCCAGATGTTTAGTGAGTGGGGCCTGGCAGAAGAGCAATGGTGATGCAATAAGTGAAGTCAAACACATTTAAGCAGTTCAGTCTGCTTAAGGGACATTTTCTTGCCCTTCATTTTTGTATTTTATTGAAGCAGTCAAAAAAACTTGGGTTGTCCATCCATATTTGCGTCAGACTCAGAGCACAAGGCTGTGGTACGAGTAATTTTGTTCTTTTGTTTTTACCAAACACAGTGAGGCAAACTTTCTCAGCCTTCAGTGGGCAGTTTACAGATCTCTACTTGGAGTTCCAAAATTGTGAGCTTCTGAGAAAGTACGTTTTCTTCATCTATAGGAAACTACCATTCAAAAGAAAAATACTTTCCATCAGTAATTCACAATGTGGTCAGTGATGCTTCCATACAGTCTGTTATGTTGTCACATTCAGCAATCAGGTTGAAGGAAAACAGCGTTGAAACTAGAGGATCAAGGGAGCAGACTGGTGACTCCATCGATGACAAGAGCACATAAGACCTCTTTGTTTTCTTGCTCTGGAATGAAAGCTTTGCTACCCGATTAAAAGCCCTTTATTTTTCACTTGGATGGAAGCTGGCAAGAGAGACTGAAAAAGCTGATTTAGCTGAGCAGCTCTGTGCCACGTGCAAACACAAAAATATACCAGCCAGCCCAGTTGCACTGGGAATTCTTTTTAAATCAGCTGGCTTTTTTCAATTAAACTCAAGTTTGAAACTTATCTTCAGGAAACAGAAACTGGAAACTGAAGGGAGAGTAATACCAAATAATTGCAAATGGCCTAACTTCAATAAAGTGTCTGTGGCTGTTCTTGAGCATGTTCTTCAGTGTTTTGCTGAAGACTCTGACTACTAAACGTTTCTTCTGCTGAAGAGGTGATTTAGACAAAAGGGGCCAAGATCACTTTTTTTTCCAAGTTAATGGCAAAAATTCTACTAATTGCAGCCTGTAGAGTCAGGGTGCTTTGTGTAATTTCTCCAGGCTTACAGAGTACAGACAACATTATTCAAGAACAATGTGAAAGTTATTTAATTGAAGATAATTGATCTTTAGCTGCGAAAGAGAGCCTATGCCAAGCACAACTGATAAAACCAATAAAAATTGGATGGGGAAAGCTGTTCTTGTAATCTGCTTGTAGTTGGAAAGTGCTTCAGATAGAATAGAGCATCAAAGGACTAGCCTCAACCAAAAGATCTCGACTTGATGCTTACATCAGCCATCCCTTGGTTTAGCCCTTTGCACTATGTATCTATTATGAGAATGAGAAAAGCTCATGACAAGTCTCTTAAGAAAGCAAGAAGCAATCTCCCCACACGTAAACTGCTATGAACAAATTTATTGTAAGGGAACAGTACATCTTGCAGTGCTCTGTTGGGGCAGGATGATTTCCCTAGTTAATTTGGAACTGGGCAACAATAGAGAATGCTGATTTGCCAGTGCATTCTTAAAATATTCCTTCTTCTGGTTCAACTTTCTCTACACAGAAAGGAGACTACCCCAAAAAGAAGAGAGATGGTGAGAAGAAGCATGTCCTTGAGTGGAATGTCTCTAAACTATTTTAGCCTTACTGCCCAGACCCCATGAATCTAAGGTAATCTGGGTGAATGCCATCTAAGTTTGTGAAGCATAGATAGCATTGTTTTAAATTAGGTGTCCCTGAAGCAGGTTACAGGATGTTTGCACACTGAAACCTTTGGACACAGATTATCCTTTTCACTGTGGGCTTTCTGTATCACAATGCAGATGATTTTCTTGACATAGCTGCATCCTGCTGTCCTATCTACTCAGTAACCCTTCATGAAAAGCTCCAGGGACTCCCAACAGTTTGGAAACATTTGGGCACTGCATGGAGCAGTGTCCTCTGTATTTGTCAAGGCTTCTCAAAAAATCTTACAGGGTTCTTTCCCCATACTTTGCCATACATGTTATTAGGCTGTGTATAGCTGAGGAAGAAAGAAGTTCTTGATGTTCTTTATGCGAAACCTAAAACTACCAGGTCCAATCAGGTATTTAATTGAACACAAGTTAAAAGCTGATCCAGAAACATTTTGATACACGCACAGTGTAACTTGGAGGAAACTCCACAATGAAGGTTGTCAAAATGCCTTTATTAGGCAAAAGGGAACCAGAGGTACAGAAGAAATATCGTTGAGGAAGTAGCAATACATCAAGCACTGTGCCTCTGCAGAAGCAGTGAGTATTTGAGGCTTCAGTGGAATTTCACCAGGGAGTGTGCTCAATGAGGAGATTTCAGTGCAAAGGTGCTCCTGTAACACCAGTAGCTTCTTACCCAGGAGAAGTGGTGTCTCTGGATGGCTTCCACAAGCAAGGTTGCTTCATGGCCACAGGACAGAAGGAATGAAGTGAAGGATGAGAATATCCGTTGTGTGGTATCATTTAGAAGTGACCTTTCTTCGTCCCCTGTTTCTGTTTCCCGTGTGTATTTGGAAGTCTAAAGATGATAAGGGGACTTTTTATTTTTTTTTAATTTAAAACTTACTTAGTTCACTAATGCATTACCAGATTGTTAGTTACCAAGTTGTGGGATAAGACCACCATTTAATGACAATATAAAAATAGTAAAAAATTTTGCTATGGTAGTATTTTACTAAGAAATGTAGAATTTTACCATTTCAGAAGAAATCACTTCTGCAATTTTTAGTGCTCCATACAAGTTATTCAGAAATGGAATCTGAGCCAAATGTGGTATTAAGTGCAGAGAAAGTGATACTTTCTTTGAAGTTTGGCTAAAAGGAAAACTAATGCTTCTGGTGAACTAATGCTCCTTGCAGCATTTACTGCAAAATATCCTTACCATTTGTCATTGTCCAGGACAAAAAAATAGAAATGTTTTACAGAGTCTTAAAAAATTGGCCATGCAAAATTTACATTAAACCTGAAAATGCCTGGACCCTGATTATAGATAGCACTTAGAAAAAAATAATTAGAAGAGTTACATTCTATTAATTTAGGCTTGTATCTTTTCAGTGACTTAAGCCACTGAACTTTTAACATCTTGCATTTAGACTGTAAATTTATATCTGCATTCAGGTCACTTTAGTGAAAGATGTGGTTTCATGCTCCAGTTTAACTGTTCTAAGAACGCCTTGCTGCCCAAAGGGACAGTCGTGCCTTTTTCCTGCTTGCTGATCTAACTGAGAGCTAATCCTGTGGAAAACAAAATCAACCCCACAAAAGAAGATTAAAATGTTCAGCTGGATCACAGGAGGAAGTAGTGGGAACATGCATGGGTTATCAGGAGAAGCAGGGATGGTGAGTGGTACTGTGCCTTTCAGAGCCAGTGTGACCTTATGCCAAACCAAGATAATTAAGTAACTCTAGCAGAGTTTTCAGTTACATTTTTAATAACTAGTTGCTCTGATTCTAAGTAATGATCTGTTTCTGTACACAGTGGTGGTGGCTGTACACAATGCTTGGTGGCTCATTGTGTGCTGCCCCTCTTTACAACGGATCCAGTCCTGAAAGAGTCAGGTATTCACTAGTGGAGAGAAAATTGTGGAATATGCATATCAGGTAGGAGACAAGCCGGGTAGATGGTTTGAGGGAAATGTCCTGCATAGGAACGGAGCATGTGTCTAGCTCTGCCTTCAGTTAGAAGAGAAAGTTCAAATACACTGCCATCATTTTAATATGCTATGAATTCAGTTTTGAATCAATAAGCCTGTTCCATTTGCAGGAGTCCATCCCCGGATAGTGTCACTCTCATGTTCTCAAACATCAAGCACTAACTCAAAATGGATTCTTTTTTTACCCCAGACATTGGCTGCACAGCGCTTTGGCTCCAGCCATCCTCCCATCTTTGGATCATTTCAGATCACAGATACTTGTTGTCTCAATGCAGGAAAACAACTTTGATACCTGACAACATTGCTACTCTTATAGTGGAAAGGGAAGAGGTCAGTGTCTGTAGTTTTTGGTAGAAATAGCACATCTAATTGCTGGAACAGCCCAGCACTTACTGCTTTCCTGGCAGTTTTCACACGACTCCCTGGAAAGCTGAGACCTGTGAGGCTCTCTTTAGATCAGCAATATGCAGGTGTAACTTGGCACTTTCATGCCTCCTAGGAATCTTGTTCTTTCTATGGCCATCTCTACCCACATATAAAGGCATAATGTCTGCTTTCCCTTTTTTTTCTCGACCTCTTGCACAGTCTTGCTCCTGTCCCACTGGCCATGAGCCAGGCCATTCCAATTCCAGGTCACCCCGACCCTTTGCATGATCTGCTGGTGGAGAGGGAGCACTCAGCAATATGTAAGGCCAAAGCCAGAAGGCTGTATGATAACACTGGCAATGAAGAACTGTGATGATTTGACAGGTGAAGACCAGATGATATTATGTTGTCTTGTTGAGAAGTGACCTCAGACTGGTCTTGCTTCTGGCAAACTACCTTTGGGTCAGTCAGAAGGACAACTTTGCAGTGGTAGGTGGGGTACAATGAAACATCTCTGTCAGGCTAAGACCTGTAAAACTACAGGGGATATTCTGCTACTGGCACTGTGAATGGGACATGTTGCCGCGTATTTATAGTGGTTGTATTCAGCATGTTTTGTATGTGATGAAGAACACTGGAAAGGTGCACCATGTGTGGTATCTCAGTAACAAAAAGTGACATTAGGAGAGTGCTGTATCGTTCAGATGGGTCATTCAGACTGGGCTAATGGTTTACTTGAAGCATTTGGCCTAGTTTAGTCTTTAGTTTTTTAGAATTATACCAAGGGAGCCTGTAGGTGGCTCTTGTTTCCATGTTGTTCATTTTGAGTTGAGTTTGCTGTTACTGAAAGGAATGCATGTGACACTGCTTTGGTTAGGCTCGGTTAAAAGTAAATCTGCAACAATCAGCTAGTTTGACCATGTCAGTGTGTAAGGGAGCTGGTAGGTGACAGAACAGCCAGGACTGGGTACAGAGCCAAGTGCTGGCTCAATAGACCAACTGTTATGACTGAGCAGGAGCAAAACACTGGGAAAAGCCATTAGCATCATTTGCAGAACACAGGTATCTGTGGAGAGCTCTTGTTCAAACCCAGCCTGCTCAACTTCGATTTCTGGTAACAGAACTTGCTAAATGGGAGGCATCTGTGATTTGGAGGTTACCTCCCTGTGTGACATCCGAGAAGCAATTGGGACATAGCGATGTATGTAAGTGGTGCAATTTGGCATGGAGTGAGATGAAAGGGCAAATCTTCCAATCTGATCTGATACTTTGTGAGAATCTCCTACGCAGATGAGGCTTATGTTGCATTGATAAATGCATGCACTGACTAAGCTGTATTTGTTTACAAATTTGGGATGCTGAGCCTGAAATTTTGAGCATTAACCAGTGGCTTAGAAGTCACGCCATGCCACTGTGTGGAGTTTGAGAATGACTGTATGAGCTGTACAATCAAAAAGTGCAGGAGAATGTGACTGTATAAAAGGGAAATTCTCATCTGTTCCTAAGATGGAAACAGTTATATATTGTCCATCGATTATGTCAGGGATTTAATCCATGTGTCTTTCTTCTTTGCAGGGTAACATACATGATGCTGATATTCTTGGAGTCAGGAATTTCTAGCTCAGGTATGCACGAAAGGAATAATCTTTTTCAGGTTTGTACATCAAAATGTATTAGAAGCTGTTGAACCCCACAGAGATGATGTAGCATTTAAAAGTCAGGAGTGAGCCCTGGGGCTTCCCATGCAGCACCGTAGCCCTGCAGCACTTAGGGCATTCCCCTTACTTGTGACAGAAGTAGCAATGCCCTAAAGGAGGAAAAATTAATTATTTTTTGTATCTTTCTCACTTGACAGAGACCTGATTGTTACAAGTGGGCACCAACTCTCAATAAACCCTCCCTTAACTCCCTGGTGTGTGACTCTGGGCTGCTGCCAATGGATTGAAGAGAGAACACGTTGCTTTAGCTTCGGGGATGTTCCAGTGGAGCGTGCACTGTCTGTTGGAAAGTGGAGCATGACGATGTTATTTTCCAGTGAAAGGTATGTTTGGAAGGCCTGTATTTGCTGACAAGGGGGTTTTTTCATCCTGCAAGAAAAGTTTTTAAATGCCAATACATATGGGGGGATTCTTCTCTCAATTGGACTGTTCTGAATAACTCTATGGTCTCTTTTCTTACAATATATGCAGATAAAATTTAAAAAAACTCTTTGTAGTGTATCTATCAAACTGCTGCAAAATACCTGGCTGCAACTTTATGGTGAATATTCCTATTCCTGTTTGTAGTGTGGGGTAGGTGAATGTTAACACTCTAAAGCCCTCTGAAGCCTTTCATTATTCTGATAGCTTTTGTAACCTTTCTACTATTTTCTGTAGGATAGATTATAATTCCAGAACACAATCACATGCTACCCTTCCCTGTAAGCTCAGGATCAAGGTTAAAATCCTGCTCACAGGTCCAAAGTGGTGCAATTTGGCATGGAGTGAGATGAAAGGGCAATTCTTCCAATCTGATCTGATACTTTGTGAGCATCTCCTACGCAGATGAGGCTTATGTTGCATTGATAAATACATGCACTGACTAAGCTGTATTTGTTTACAAATTCGGGATGCTGAGCCTGAAATTTTGAGCATTAACCAGTGGCTTAGAAGTCACGCCATGCCACTGTGTGGAGTTTGAGAATGACTGTATGAGCTGTACAATCAAAAAGTGCAGGAGAATGTGACTGTATAAAAGGGAAATTCTCATCTGTTCCTAAGATGGAAACAGTTACATATTGTCCATCGATTATGTCAGGGATTTAATCTATGTGTCTTTCTTCTTTGCAGGGTAACATACATGATGCTGATATTCTTGGAGTCAGGAATTTCTAGATCAGGTATGCACAAAAGGAATAATCTTTTTCAGGTTTGTACATCAAAATGTATTAGAAGGTGTTGAACCCCACAGAGATGATGTAGCATTTAAAAGTCAGGAGTGAGCCCTGGGTCTTCCCATGCAGCACCGTAGCCCTGCAGCACTTAGGGCATTCCCCTTACTTGTGACAGAAGTAGCAATGCCCTAAAGGAGGAAAAATTAATTATTTTTTGTATCTTTCTCACTTGACAGAGACCTGATTGTTACAAGTGGGCACCAACTCTCAATAAACCCTCCCTTAACTCCCTGGTGTGTGACTCTGGGCTGCTGCCAATGGATTGAAGAGAGAACACGTTGCTTTAGCTTCGGGGATGTTCCAGTGGAGCGTGCACTGTCTGTTGGAAAGTGGAGCATGACGATGTTATTTTCCAGTGAAAGGTATGTTTGGAAGGCCTGTATTTGCTGACAAGGGGGTTTTTTCATCCTGCAAGAAAAGTTTTTAAATGCCAATACATATGGGGGGATTCTTCTCTCAATTGGACTGTTCTGAATAACTCTATGGTCTCTTTTCTTACAATATATGCAGATAAAATTAAAAAAAACTCTTTGTAGTGTATCTATCAAACTGCTGCAAAATACCTGGCTGCAACTTTATGGTGAATATTCCTATTCCTGTTTGTAGTGTGGGGTAGGTGAATGTTAACACTCTGAAGCCCTCTGAAGCCTTTCATTATTCTGATAGCTTTTGTAATGTTTCTATTTTCTATAGGATAGATTATAATTCCAGAACACAATCACATGCTACCCTTCCCTGTAAGTTCAGAATCAAGGTTAAAATCCTGCTTACAGGTCCATGCTTTTAAACAAACATATGAAACAGGCAGTGCTGGACTGTGTATTGGTGATTGATTATTGTGACAGCGTTCAAGGCTTTGAATAAGAAAGGTCAGGTACGCTAGAGATTCCTGCTGAATACCTGATTATCTGTTATACAATAATTTGCAAACTAGAGACATGGTGGCAGGTACAGTCTCACAGCTGTTCTGGTCAGGAGGGTGGTTAGAGAGCTCCTTCATTCAGTTTGTGGGTTATCTTGCACCTGCAGGTAGGCAAAACAGTCAGATCTTGAGGCAGAGTTCAACTGATTAAGCCACTGACACCAGCTGAGACACTATTGAAGACAAAAAAATGTTCAAACGGTCAAAGTGATACACACTGAGTGTGCTCTATTCTACTAGTGGGAAATGCACAGTGCAAGAACAATATGTAGTGGTCGCAGTTTGCAACATGGGAAACAGGATACGACAGAGAAAAAAATACTTCAGAGTGAGAGTTGGTTAAACACTAGAAGAGGTACCCAAAGAGGTTGTGGAATCACTGTCTGTGAACATTTTTGACTGGAAAAAATAGAGCAACATGATCTAACTTTGGAAGTTACTCCTGCTTTGATAGTATGTTTGGATGATTGACCTTGAGGGCCCTTTCCAATTTTTGAGATTCTAAGAAATGGCATATTTGGGCTCCCAGCATGAAGTGCACATGTCTGAAACACTCTAGGAGGTTCCTGGAGTGTGTTGGGAATAAGTTCCTAACACACCTGGTGAGTGAGTCGACTAGAGACAGGTGCCCTGCCGGATGTGTTTGTGAATGGAGAAGGACTTGTGGGTGATGTTATGGTTGGAGGCCATCTTGGGCACAGCGATCATGAAATAGAGAGTTTTTAATTCTTGGAGAAGTAGGGAGGGGGGTCAGCAGAACTGCTACCTTAGAGTTCCAAAGGGCAGACTGTGGCCTATTTAGGAGCCTGGTTGACAGAGTCCCTTGGGAGGCAGTCCTGCACATGCTACCCTTCCCTGTAAGCTCAGGATCAAGGTTAAAATCCTGCTCACAGGTCCATGCTTTTAAACAAACATATGAAACAGGCAGTGCTGGACTGTGTATTGGTGATTGATCATGGTGACAGCGTTCAAGGCTTTGAATAAGAAAGGACAGGTACGCTAGAGATTCCTGCTGAATATCATCTTTTATACAATAATTTGCAAACTAGAGACATGGTGGCAGGTAAACTCACAGCTCTTCTGGTCAGGAGGGTAGTTAGAGAGCTCCTTCATTCAGTTTGTAGGTTATCTTGCACCTGCAGGTAGGCAAAACAGTCAAATCTTGAGACACAGTTCAACTAATTAAGCCACTGACACCAGCTGAGACACTATTGAACTAAAAAAATGTTCAAACGGACAAAGTGATACACACTGAGTGTGCTCTATTCTACTAGTGGGAAATGCACAGTGCAAGAACAATATGTAGTGGTCGCAGTTTGCAACATGGGAAACAGGATACGACAGAGAAAAAAATACTTCAGAGTGAGAGTTGGTTAAACACTAGAAGAGGTACCCAAAGAGGTTGTGGAATCACTGTCTGTGAACATTTTTGACTGGAAAAAATAGAGCAACATGATCTAACTTTGGAAGTTACTCCTGCTTTGATAGTATGTTTGGATGATTGACCTTGAGGGCCCTTTCCAATTTTTGAGATTCTAAGAAATGGCATATTTGGGCTCCCAGCATGAAGTGCACATGCCTGAAACACTTTAGGACGTTCCTGGAGTGTGTTGGGAGTAAGTTCCTAACACACCTGGTGAGTGAGTTGACTAGAGACAGGCGCCCTGCTGGACATGTTTGTGAATGGAGAAGGACTTGTGAGTGATGTTATTGTTGGAGGCCATCTTGGGCACAACGATCATGAAATGAGAGAGTTTTTAATTCTTGGAGAAGTAAGGAGGGGGGTCGGCAGAACTGCTACCTTAGAGTTCCAAAGGGCAGACTGTGGCCTATTTAGGAGCCTGGTTGACAGAGTCCCTTGGAAGGCAGTCCTGAAGGGCAAAGGAGTCCAGGAAGGCTGGATATTCTTCAAGAAGGAATTCTTAAAGGCATGGGAGCAGGCCATCCCCATGTGCTGAAAGATGAGCTGGTAGGGAAGAGGACTGGCGTGGCTGAACAGAGAGCTTTGTCTGGAATTCAGGGAAAAAAGGAGAGTTTATGACCTTTAGAAGAAGGGGCAGCTTAGGAGGACTACAAAGATGTGAGGTTATGCAGGGAAAAAATTAGGAGTAAAGCCCATTTAGAATATAGTCTGACTACTGCCATGAAAGACAATGAAAATGTTTCTATAAATACATTAGCAGCAAAAGGGGGCAAACATAGTGATAAAGGATGAGGAAAAGGCTGAGGCATTTAATGCCTTGTTTGCCTCAGTCTTTAATAGTAAAACCAGTTCTTCTCTGGGTACCCAGCCTCCTGAGGTGGAAGACAGAGATGGGGAGCAGAATGAAGCCCCCAGATTCCAAGGGGAAATGGTTAGTGACCTGCTAGGCCACTTAGTCACACACCAGTCTGCGGGGCTGGATGGGATAAGGGCAAATCTTCCAATCTGATCTGATACTTTGTGAGAATCTCCTACGCAGATGAGGCTTATGTTGCATTGATAAATGCATGCACTGACTAAGCTGTATTTGTTTACAAATTCGGGATGCTGAGCCTGAAATTTTGAGCATTAACCAGTGGCTTAGAAGTCACGCCATGCCACTGTGTGGAGTTTGAGAATGACTGTATGAGCTGTACAATCAAAAAGTGCAGGAGAATGTGACTGTATAAAAGGGAAATTCTCATCTGTTCCTAAGATGGAAACAGTTATATATTGTCCATCGATTATGTCAGGGATTTAATCCATGTGTCTTTCTTCTTTGCAGGGTAACATACATGATGCTGATATTCTTGGAGTCAGGAATTTCTAGATCAGGTATGCACAAAAGGAATAATCTTTTTCAGGTTTGTACATCAAAATGTATTAGAAGGTGTTGAACCCCACAGAGATGATGTAGCATTTAAAAGTCAGGAGTGAGCCCTGGGGCTTCCCATGCAGCACCGTAGCCCTGCAGCACTTAGGGCATTCCCCTTACTTGTGACAGAAGTAGCAATGCCCTAAAGGAGGAAAAATTAATTATTTTTTGTATCTTTCTCACTTGACAGAGACCTGATTGTTACAAGTGGGCACCAACTCTCAATAAACCCTCCCTTAACTCCCTGGTGTGTGACTCTGGGCTGCTGCCAATGGATTGAAGAGAGAACACGTTGCTTTAGCTTCGGGGATGTTCCAGTGGAGCGTGCACTGTCTGTTGGAAAGTGGAGCATGACGATGTTATTTTCCAGTGAAAGGTATGTTTGGAAGGCCTGTATTTGCTGACAAGGGGGTTTTTTCATCCTGCAAGAAAAGTTTTTAAATGCCAATACATATGGGGGGATTCTTCTCTCAATTGGACTGTTCTGAATAACTCTATGGTCTCTTTTCTTACAATATATGCAGATAAAATTAAAAAAAACTCTTTGTAGTGTATCTATCAAACTGCTGCAAAATACCTGGCTGCAACTTTATGGTGAATATTCCTATTCCTGTTTGTAGTGTGGGGTAGGTGAATGTTAACACTCTAAAGCCCTCTGAAGCCTTTCATTATTCTGATAGCTTTTGTAATGTTTCTATTTTCTATAGGATAGATTATAATTCCAGAACACAATCACATGCTACCCTTCCCTGTAAGTTCAGAATCAAGGTTAAAATCCTGCTTACAGGTCCATGCTTTTAAACAAACATATGAAACAGGCAGTGCTGGACTGTGTATTGGTGATTGATTATTGTGACAGCGTTCAAGGCTTTGAATAAGAAAGGTCAGGTACGCTAGAGATTCCTGCTGAATATCATCTTTTATACAATAATTTGCAAACTAGAGACATGGTGGCAGGTAAACTCACAGCTCTTCTGGTCAGGAGGGTAGTTAGAGAGCTCCTTCATTCAGTTTGTAGGTTATCTTGCACCTGCAGGTAGGCAAAACAGTCAAATCTTGAGACACAGTTCAACTAATTAAGCCACTGACACCAGCTGAGACACTATTGAACTAAAAAAATGTTCAAACGGACAAAGTGATACACACTGAGTGTGCTCTATTCTACTAGTGGGAAATGCACAGTGCAAGAACAATATGTAGTGGTCACAGTTTGCAACATGGGAAACAGGAAACGACAGAGAAAAAATTCTTCACAGTGAGAGTGGTTAAACACTAAAAGAGGTACCCAAAGAGGTTGTGGAATCACTGTCTGTGAACATTTTTGACTGGAAAAAAGAGAGCAACATGATCTAACTTTGGAAGTTAGTCCTGCTTTGATAGTATGTTTGGATGAGGATGTTTGGATGATTGACCTTGAGGGCCCTTTCCAATTTTTGAGATTCTAAGAAATGGCATATTTGGGCTCCCAGCATGAAGTGCACATGCCTGAAACACTTTAGGACGTTCCTGGAGTGTGTTGGGAGTAAGTTCCTAACACACCTGGTGAGTGAGTTGACTAGAGACAGGCGCCCTGCTGGACATGTTTGTGAATGGAGAAGGACTTGTGAGTGATGTTATTGTTGGAGGCCATCTTGGGCACAACGATCATGAAATGAGAGAGTTTTTAATTCTTGGAGAAGTAAGGAGGGGGGTCGGCAGAACTGCTACCTTAGAGTTCCAAAGGGCAGACTGTGGCCTATTTAGGAGCCTGGTTGACAGAGTCCCTTGGAAGGCAGTCCTGAAGGGCAAAGGAGTCCAGGAAGGCTGGATATTCTTCAAGAAGGAATTCTTAAAGGCATGGGAGCAGGCCATCCCCATGTGCTGAAAGATGAGCTGGTAGGGAAGAGGACTGGCGTGGCTGAACAGAGAGCTTTGTCTGGAATTCAGGGAAAAAAGGAGAGTTTATGACCTTTGGAAGAAGGGGCAACTTAGGAGGACTACAAAGATGTGAGGTTATGCAGGGAAAAAGGAGTAAAGCCCATTTAGAATATAGTCTGGCTACTGCCATGAAAGACAATAAAAATGTTTCTATAAATACATTAGCAGCAAAAGGGGGCAAACCTAAGATAAAGGATGAGGAAAAGGCTGAGGTACTTAATGCCTTGTTTGCCTCAGTCTTTAATAGTAAGACCAGTTCTTCTCTGGGTACCCAGCCTCCTGAGGTGGAAGACAGAGATGGGGAGCAGAATGAAGCCCCCAGATTCCAAGGGGAAATGGTTAGTGACCTGCTAGACCACTTAGTCACACACCAGTCTGCGGGGCTGGATGGGATCCACCCAAGGGTACCAAGGGAGGTGGTGGAAGTGTTTACCAAGCCGCTTTCCATCATTTCTCAGCACTCCTGGCTGACCAGGGAGGTTCTAGTTGACTGGAGGTTAGCAAATGTGACTTATCTAGAGGAAAAGGCTTCCTTTAGCAAATGTATGAATACCTCAGGAGGGGATATGGTATCTCCTGTCTTCTGGAATCTGTACATGCCTTGGGCATCATCTTTCATGGAAACCAAGGGATAAATTTCACCAGGCAGCGAATGACATGGTTCCAGTCAGTTCTGTTGAGACAGGTGTCCAGGAAAGATCCCTCTCTTAGAAAAAGGAAGTACATACTAGAAGTAAAATATTTTTCTGAGGGAGAAACAGATTCCAGTCTGAGAGAAAGTAGTAGAGTTTTGAAAATATGCTACCCTTGGACCTAACAATAGGCAAATAATTCCATAGAGCACTCGGGGATGTTAAAGATATCTTTAGGATGGTTTTAATGAGTGAATACTGTGAGAACTGTAGGTACAAGTCAAAGTACAGCTAAGTGACGGAAGAGGTTTGTTGGTTAATGAAAAGAACTGTAGCCTCCTGTGGAGCCACCGTTATTACTTTTATGTTGTTCTGTTTGTGGTTCCTCACTGAAGATTTACAAACCCAGGAGAAGCAGTTGGCAAATGGCAGTGAGTGAACCTGTATATGCCACCCACGACACATCTGCCATCCAAGGCTGTCGGTGGTGGTGAATGCATGTTGCTACAGAGCAGAACCCAACCCTTGCTCTGAAGTGACGAGAGATTTCTAACAGCTGCATGAAACCCTGTCATAGTGCAGTTTTAGTCAGCTTGTACTGGAATGGTGCAAAAAGGTGATACTTGAGAAAACTGGATGTGAGGCTGACTTCTGACTGATGCTTCATTTTGTGTACTAGCTTAATTCTGCCCTTCTCAGCAGACTGGATACTCCAGTCCAAGTCTGTATGACTCCTGTTCATTATAAAAAATTGAAGGAGAAGGGCAAAAGAGTATCCTGCAGAAGAATCTGTGCATTTGATTTATCAGGAGCGTGTCAGGAGCATCCCCATAGAAAAGGGAAGGTGATTATTTCAAACATGGCTGGATTTTATTTGGGATAGAATTTTTGCCTTTTACATCAAAACTCACCATGAAAGTCATTTTGTTAAAATGTTACCATAAAAACTTGGGTTATGATTGCCATGATAGTATTCCTGCCACAACTCCTGTAAGACTTCTATCCTTCTCAATCTCAGTTACTTCAGAGGTTTGTCCAGAGTTTTTATGATCAGTGAAAGGTCAATGCCTTCAGCCTGTAGTCACTGATTTATTGCGTCTTATACTCTTGCAAATGATTTCCAATACTTCTTATCATCAACATTTTACCATCATCTGTAAGTTCTGTGGAAGAAAATATTTATTGAGCAGCTCAAACATGGTGGCTTTCTAGAAGTGATCCATTACAAGCCCTGTTGCCTGCTACTGTCTCACAAGTGGTGTTTTTACTATTTTCTACTTTATGATGGGAAAATATGTGGAAATATTTCACTCCAGCCCAGCACATGTAGTGGAATATCACTATGTGCAATACCCCAAATCAAAATCAGCTAACCCAGCTAGGCAAAATCAAAAATCAACTAAAATGGAGGTATAAATCACACATTTCTAAAGAAAGAAAAAAAAGTGCATTCAAAGAGTCTCCTTAAATTTCTCCCCTTCATATAAGGAAGTACATGAGAGAGTGTGTGTGTGTATGGGTGTATATAAATCTGTGTTGGACAGGGGGGAGGAACAGAGAGTGAAAAGAAAAGGAAAGGAAAAACAGATGATGAAAAAAATTGGTTTTGTAATTACTTATAAGCTTTTTGTAGGATGTAGGGTCCCCAGCAGAAGTTTCCTTCTGCCGGAAGACATACATATGCAAGTGAAAGTGAGGTGGCTCAGGTCCTGACCAGATGGTTGGCTTCTCTGTGCAAGTGTATGGCAACCACTGCCTGCTCTGGGAGTAGTAGAATAAACAAGGGTATGAAATGCCAATTGCTCAGCCACAAGATGAATATCCATTTTTCTCTCTAAGACAATGAATGAGAATATCATTCATCATCATCTGGAGAAGAGGAGGCTGAGGGGAGACCTTATTGCTCTCTACAACTACCTGAAAGGAGGGTGTAGAGAGATGGGGGTCGGTCTCTTTTCTCAAGTCACAGGTGACAGGACAAGAGGAAATGGCCTCAAGTTGCGCCAGGGGAGGTTCAGGCTGGATATTAGGAAAAATTTTTTCACTGAAAGGGTTATCAGCCATTGGAATGGGCTGCCCAGGGAGGTGGTTGAGGCACCATCCCTGGAGGTGTTCAAAAGACGGGTAGATGAAGTGCTGGGAGGTATGGTTTAGTGATGATGCTCCTTGTTTGTTGTGTGGGTGTCTATTTTTGTCAGTCAGGTTGACGGTTGGACAAGATGATCTTTAAGGTCCCTTCCAACCTAGAAGATTCTGTGATTCTGTGATTATCTCCTGCTACCAAAGGGCACAATACCTTCTCAGAAACAAGTCACTGAAATCTGGATTTTGTATACTTCATAACAAAGTGGTTTTGCAATCAGTTATTATTAGTAGAGTTATTGTCTTGTGGCACTGGCAACTAATGCTTTTATGAAGAGGTAATAACTGCTTTCCATCACTAAAGCTCTAGTGACAGCTTATAGAAATTTTCTCAAGATTTCTCACTTCGAGGTCGATGTAGAAACAAAGGAACAAATTCTACTTACTTCATTTCTTGTTGATTCCACTCAAATTTTTCAGTCAGTAAGTAGACGTGAAAATAACATGGTCCTTTGTTCTCTAACTGCTAGAGTGTCCTGAGGTAAGAAAGGTATTTAAGAAAAAAATAATCTTTTCTCCCACTGGGGAAAAGACTAATACTTAGTTGCATAACTCTGTTTTATCTTCTTAACAAAAGATGGTAAAAGTCCTTAAAATAGCCATTAAACTAAAAGTTGGGGCTCTCCATGAGGATTAGGAAGCTGAGACTCATGCATCTGCTGTGCTTGATTAAGTTCTCCCATTTCCCAGGCTAGTGTTCTCAGCAGGTTGTTGATTATTGATACATGGATGGTTGTGGTGGGTTCAGAAGAAAGTCTTGATTTTTATTCCACATTAGACCAAGAAGTTTTGAAATCTTGCTATTTTTTTTATGAGATGAAAACTTTCTTTTATCAACCATTACCTTACACATCATATAATGTGAAGTTAAGTCTTTTGGTAGTTTAGCTTCCTTAGGATATATGGCTTATGCTGTGCCCTTTATGTATTTCCCTTGATTACCTGGAATATTATGCCCAGAAGAGGGGGAAGGAAGACCAGAGATAAACATTGATTTTTTTTCTTTTTTTGGTTGTCTCTGGCTACTAAGTTTATAGCCTAAGAACCACTGTACACTGGCAGAAGAACTGCTTGGAAAAGGTCAAACCTATTCATCTTCTGAGGCCTGAGAGAAAGCTTTGACCCTGAAAGGTGCTGGTGCCTAGGAGTTCCTAAGCAGAGAGAGTTCAGTCATACTCAGGCCAGAGCTTTCTTCTCTCTCCACCTCGTTTTCTGCTTGCTCCATTTGCTTTCTGGGTATTTTCATCATTTGTGTCTGCCTGATTAGCCATGTAACAGACATCCCACACAGGATGATAGTGGGCTGTGGCAGGTAATTCCACTCTACCTTTCAATTCACAAATTTAAGACAAATAGCTTGAATTTTTAAGAACACAGAGGGGCCATTTGCTCCCTGTCCTTTGCATGTGCAAGTTCTCCCGTCCTCTGGGTTGAGAGGAGAGTAGAATTTTTTGAGAGTAATTTGTTATCCTTCTTCATTCCTTTCAGTTCTCCGCATAAGGCTATTTGGCTTTCCAGTGCTTCTGCTTTACTTTCCCTCTCCCTGCAGAGGAGCATAAGTTTGCATTATCAATGAACATCAGTCCAGACCTCAAAGGAATGCAATTTCCTGGGCTCAGGAAGGAATCCAGAGTTTAGTCTCATAAATCCTGTGTATGCTCTGCGGCTGTTGCGGCTCTTAGCAGAGTTTGGCAACAGGGTCATTTCATCTAGCACTCACATAGTGAAACACATTTCTTTTATGACCTCCTATCCAGCTGTTCAGGCTAAATCATTGTACATACAGTCATGACTTGACTAATGCCAGTGCATGTCTCAGCTGCTTTCCTGTTATTCTGTCTGTAGAATGGTGCAAAAATTCTCCTTATAAAGTGGTCCTCCTGGAAGACAGAGCATACCTCAATATATAAAAAATAGGGAGTGATTTTTCTGTGGGTCACCGCCTGCACAGATCGCAGAGTCAAGATGATTCTAGCTGGAAGGTGACTTAGTATAAGAAATGTAGTTTTTCTGGGAGCAGATGTGTGCCTGTGGCCTGCAAGGATGGTTCCTCATTGCTGTTGTCCCCAGTTCTCCAGTGCAAGGTTCAATGTGGAGACAATCAGGAGTGCTTTTATTTCTGTGAGATTTTTCCTCATGTGTTTCAGGTTTTCGTTAAAGTGTAAAAGCTGAAAGCATGTTTAAGCATGTTTTCAATCCTTTCATGCCTCTGAAAGTGATCACATTAGGTTGTGTGACTCCAAACAGACTTTTCAGCACAAAAAGGAAAAAAAAAAAAGAAAAGCTCTAGTTTCTTAAAACCCATTCATCATCCAAAAAATGTTTCACTGAAACAAGAGATACTTTGATGAGCTTCGCTCTCATGACATTGTTTGCTTGGCTGACAATTCTGGTGCACCCTCAGCACTGACCTCCTGCAGGCACAGCGTGTACCCACCTCCACTTCCAGGGAAGAGCCACAAACCAAACCACCATGCTCTTCTGCTGTTGCCCCCAGGGCAGCTACAGGCTGAGCTTCTGCTGATTATCCCTCCTTTGTCCTTGGTCCTTTGTTTTATTCTCCTCATGTTTTAGCCTGTTTCACTCTGTTAGGTTTTCTGAATTCTGCTTTTCTTACTTTCCTCACATCTCTCATAAGAAGAATGCCAGCTTTATTTTGAGCTCTCATTATTGACTAAGTTCATAAAATGAGTTCTGTATGTCTTATAATAGAGATGATTGGATTATTGTGATGAAATAGGTTGAAAGGAATGGTATTATCAGGTCTTGGGCTTTAGTCCAATTAACAGGCTCTCAAACCAGAACATACTTCAGTTAACACTGGTATGGGCGTACATCTTTGTGAGTCCACTGGCTGTTTGGGCTGCTGCTGCAACCCAAATCCAGTCTGGGAGCAGACTGTATCAGAGAAGGAAGAGTCTGGTGTATTACAGTGAAATTGCCTTCAGCTGACCTTTTGTGCAAGAGCACACTTCTTCAAATCCAGCAGAAAAACTAAATACTTTCTTGGCTGTGGAAGGAGGTGGCTGTAAAAGAGACAGTAATGAAGGATAAAGGGACAGACAAAGATCAGCAGAAGCATATTTATACTTTTATATATATATATGAGTATATGAGCTGCTGCTGAAAGGAATATTTGTTCCCTAGATAGTCATCAAGGTCTGCTTTTAGCTCTAGCAGACTTGAAGTCTAGTTGATGCTGCGTATTTCATTATATCGGTTGATGAAGTCTGGTTGATGCTGCGTATTTCATTATATCGGTTGGTGCTTGCTGGAAAGGAAGGGAAAAGAACAAACTCTGCTCGCTCACTTGGAGACAGCATGTTAAAGATAATGTGAGATGACTGAATTCTTCTACTGCTTGCTTACATCGTATATTGTGTTTTTGCAAAGGAGGTGTAGCAGTTAGTCATGAGAACTGGAATCCCCTTCCAGCTCTGAAGAGGGGATCGGAAAGTGGCTCTCCAGAGTAAAAAGCATTTACAATTGCAGAAAAAAATAGTATATGCATCTTTTCAGAGCCTTTTCAGAAGGCTCAGGTGCCCTAGTTGGCTCTCACAGGGATTTAGACTTCTGGCATTGACTCTAACCCTTACATTCTCCTGGATCTCAGGCGTCTCAGCTGTGCAGGCTGCAGCACCTCTCCTGTGCGGGGCTGTGCTGGGTCAGATGAGGCAGTGCTGACTTGCAGCACAGTGTCAAGGACTCTCCTCCTGGGGCCACTAAACCAAGCGTCTCCCCTGACAAATTGCTTTGCTGTCAGGCATGTTGGAACAGAAGAAACTTGAGACACCTTCTTGTCCTCTGAAGGAACAAATGCTGGTGTTAAGGAAGGTCTGTGCCTGCCATTGCAGACTCACTGAGGGACGGTAACCATGTGACTTCACACTCTTTCCTTTTTTTTTTCTTGACTTAACTTTGCAAATGGATTAGCTGTAAATCTGCCCAGAGCTTTGCACTGCCACTGCAGTAATAGTTGTTATTACGATTGTTGAGATACACTGTTAAGTTTCACAGAGATGATTCAGCTGCTGTGTATCTCCCTGAATGTTGCAGTATTATAAGAAAGTATAAAGTCCCCACTGTCACAAGATTTGAGTTTCCATTTATACAATCAATGCAATGCAATTAGCCTCCTTAAAAACAGAGAACAGGCAAACATAACCTTCAGTTGCTAGCTGGGAGTCCTCATTCTGCTATGCCTGAAAAAAATAGTGGATGTCCTGGAAACTCTAATCGGAGTCTAAATGCAGGATGCTTGGGTTTACTTTGGCATGCAAGGATTAGAGAGAAAATACTTGAATTATTTGGGTGTATAATGGTGCTTGAGGCTTTAGTAGTGAACAAGGACCGATGATTTGTTTGCAGTCGCATGTGTTGAAGGAATCTTTTATCTCTGAAAAAAATACTGTATGTCCTGGAAACTCTAATCAGAGTCTAAATGCAGGATGCTTGGGTTTACTTTGGCATGCAAGGATTAGAGAGAAAATACTTGAATTATTTGGGTGTATAATGGTGCTTGAGGCTTTAGTAGTGAACAAGGACCGATGATTTGTTTGCAGTCGCATGTGTTGAAGGAATCTTTTATCTAGGTGTGCCTACAGTGGGCTCTCCCAAACATGTGTCTGCTCTCAGAGCAGTTGCCTTGTTAGCTCAGAGCTCTCAAGCCTGCTTCT
This sequence comes from Calidris pugnax, assembly GCF_001431845.1. NCBI lineage: Eukaryota > Metazoa > Chordata > Aves > Charadriiformes > Scolopacidae > Calidris > Calidris pugnax. The sequence goes on from NW_015090921.1 coordinate 4,942,056, forward strand.
GCCTGCTGTCTCTCTGTTCCTTCCTTGCACATGCGTTTCAGATTGTCAGCATTTCAAGGTTTGATTCTATGTCTTCACTTCTGAAGTGCCCTGGGAGTGAACACCAATGGAAGCACATCTAGTTGAGGTATAAGGAAGGAACTAGCAGAGGGGCTCCCAGCTTGCTTTTCAGTGTGATTGCAACCATACTAAGCTTTTTCCAGGTATTCCAAAATGCTATGTAAGCAGTCACTGCAGCTGAAGTCTGTATTGTTTCAAGAGAAGAGCATAGCCACTTTGACATACAGCTGTTTTATTTAATTTGACCAGATGGAACAAATGCATTTAGATTCAAAATACAACGAATCTTAACACAGGGTTTTTTTCAAGCAAGAAAAATTCTGCCATAAATATACAGGCTTTACACTTGGAAGATGGAAAGGAAAATTTTATCATCAATGAGCAAAACTGAACAATGATTTATAATCATTCTCCATCCCAGCTGCAAAGAGTATGTCTTTTTTCATTGTGTACTGCCATATTCAAATGCTGGTTAAGTGTGTGTTTTGATTTCCAGTATGGATGATTCTCTTGGCAGCAGGAGGACGTTCTGTAACCTTTATTACAAAACCCTACTCCTTCAAACTATGGGTTTCAACCCCCTGCAGGGCTGCCTCTGTTCCCTACCCCTGCCTGTCCATGGACAGCACTTCCATTAGCAATGACAATGACACACCAAGGAGAGAAAATATGGGTCTGAATATAAAGGAGGGCTCAGCTGTTCAAGCGTGGTCATTGTGCCTGCATACCGGGGAGACATGTACACCCTCTCCCCAGCCTCGGGGAAAAATTGCTGCCACTGTGGCAAAGTAAAATTCACAGGTCACAAGGTGGCAGCATAATCTCACTAGTCAGGGGTGACGAAATTTGAGGGGTCAGGTCATTAATCTTCTTCAACTCAAACTCCTATTTTGAACAGTAACAAAGTCCTGTGGAACGATTATGTTTGTAGGTGAAAATCCTGTTGCATCACTTTTCAAGCTAAGCTATTTAATTTAATTTCAGGTACACTGTGATAGGAGTGAAATAAATTGCTCACCTGGAGTTCAATACCAAACAAAAAAAAATTACACCAGCATGTTATCTGACTAAAGAAAGCAACATTTATGGAACATTGACTTAGCAAAGCTGATGCAACTGGAAGTCATGTTAGTTATATTTCCTCTGCCTTTCTGCTCTTGAGAGCAAGGTCTTCTCAAAATAAGCATTTCTTACTGAACATTGATTTTTTTATAGTGGTGCTGAGTGAATATATTCTCTGTGAAGAGCTTGTTTTAATGTATTATTCTCTTTCTGTTTGAGGGATATGTAAGTAATCTGTATTCAGTTTTCATCTGCCTGTTTTCCTGCCTGTCTCTGTCTCTCTCATTCAAAGAAATCCCCCCATTCTTACCATTCTTCATGAGCTGTACCTTTCCAGTGTGCAGTACGTGCTTTGGGAGAAAAGAACTGTGCTGGGGAGAGATGATTCACCACATCACTCACCATATTATATAATGCAGAGTGATAACAGCCACTGAGAACATTTCTAGCAGCAATATTCCCACTTGCAAATTTAAATGCTTTCCTCAGGAATGTCTGTAAAAATAAATGGAGGGATCTGCATATATTTGGAAGGAAATCAAGCCATGAGAGCAAGGCAAAAAGCTGTCAATTTTCAAAATTAATTGCAGTTTTTAGTTAAGTCCACCTTCCAGGTGCACTTTTTTGAGAAGAATGTAGAATCATAGTTCTACCGTTTGCTTGCATCTTCAAAGTGAATATGATATTTTGGCACATGTGCAAACTGTGCTTATGGGTATTTACTTGCTGAACTTACAGGTATGTTTTCAGAGGACGCTTTATTAGACTTTTGAACATATGCTGAAATCCCAGACAGTTATTGGCTTTGGTTTTGTACCTATTCAGATGACAGTTGTTCTATCAGAGTTTACTCTCACCAGTCAATATAGCTGCATCTGAGCATCCCTAAGCTAAATTTAATAAAGCAAAATAAAAATGAGAAATTTGTACACTGCCATTTCTATTAGCATGTCCTTTCCAGGCTAAGGAATTGGCCACATGGTGTCACTGTGTCTTAAGGCAGCAAAACCTCTAGCGATTAAGCCTATAGCAATTCCAAGTTTTCAAAGTATCCCACCATGTGGCATTATCTAAGGAGATGCTTCAGCAAAACTGGCAAGGTCATGGAAGCTTCGCTGTAGGAATGTTTTAGGAAGGTATTTTGCACAAAGCATCTTTTTCCCAGCTTCTTTTACCTGGCTGGAATACATCAGAAATGTTCTTAACCCAGAAGTGCTTGTTCTCCAGATGTATGCATTTGGGAGCATGCCCAGGGAGGTGGTTGAGGCCCCATCCCTGGAGATATTCAAGGTGAGGCTCGATGAGGCCCTGGGCAACCTGGTCTAGTTGGAGGTGTCCCTGCTGACTGCGGGGAGGTCGGACTAGATGACCTTTGGAGGTCCCTTCCGGCCTGGGCAATTCTATGATTCTATGATTATATGGAAAGCTTTATCTTAAATTGTTGCAAGTCAGAGATTTAAAAATTCAGTGGTTCTGGACTTATCCTACACTTTAGTCATAGTCCTGCTCTTCTCCTCCTGTGTGTATATATATATATATATCTATATCTATATCTATATATATCTGAATGCACAACATCCTTTGGCTCTGCTGAGCAGAGGAAACTTGGCCTTATGGAGCTCAGAGCAATACAAACTCCAGCTCTGGGGCCCACAAAATGCCATTTAATCCCTGCTAGTCCTGAAGAACGCTTTGCACAACACACCTGCTCCAGAGAGCTGTGCCAAAAGCTGATGTATTGGGTGTTTAAGGAGTTTCATAATGTACAGCTATAGCAACACTGAGAGAAACAGTTGTGTACAGATACAGTATGAGCCTGCGCCAAGAAGATGCTATCTGGCTCGGGGCATATCGAAAGATTGCAAAATCTCATGCAGTAATAAGTGTTGGTGTGCACTCTTTCTTCTGTAAAATGGTAGGTGAGCCTAGAGCAGCAGGCCTTATGCTAACCTCCTGGTAGCCTGCGTAGGTTTGATTAAGATTTTCTAGACAGGATAAATGTCTGGCAGGGACTTACCACCCGTGTCGAGTGCAGGGTGCTTTGTTTTGATTGCTAGGACATTAGGGAGTTGCAATGCTTTTCCTGAGTCAGCTGCTCTGCTGTGTATGAAGCCTACTCTCTGGCATAGCTGCTGAGAGTGATCGTGCTGTTTTAAGATGCGTGTTTCTTAGTGATAGTTTTGCTACTGATTTTGTTTGGGCCAGGAGTTCAGTTGTAATATGTCTGTTTTGATGGCCATATCTTCAATTTAAGTGCACGGTCAAGTCATATTTAGAGTTACCAGGTCTACAAAGCATGGCAACCACTTAGAAGTATGTTCAATGATGTTTATTTAGGAACGCTTACTTGATTATGATTTTGGCCTAAGATTCCTCCCTCTCCTGTCCTCCTCACCTTTGCTTCTGTAATTAATTTAACTGGAAGAATTCTCCATTGGCCTCTGTGCTGGTGGTGGCGGGATCTTCTGCAGAGGGTAAAACATGATGGGGTTTATCCTGGGGGAAGAAAAGCCCAAAGCAGAAAGTAGCGTTGAACAGTAATGCAGAAAAGCAGGTGGGGTCTGCTGTAGGAGAAGGTAGTACAGGCAAACTCGGGAGTAAATCAGGCATGTTGCCAAAACAATTTGTCCTTGTTCCACAGATCTTGGAAATTGCTGTCCTCATTTTCTAGACACAAAATGTCTCTTGGTAGTGTGCAAGGGAGCTCTGTCATAACTATAATTACCCTAATGGCTCTGCTGCCATGATGGTATATAAACTATAAACAGGAAAGACTGAAACCCACTGACACAGATGAGATGCAAATGAAGGGCTGGTGCCTCTACTATAGGAACACGAATAAGAAATGGAAATTGGCTGAGGAAATCCCTTGAGATTTGTCTCCAGGAACTGCCTTCAAAATGTTTTCTCAGGCAAGAAAGGTGTAAAGAAGGGGAAGGGTGTGCTTCCTCCCCTTGTGGTTTTATGAACCCCAGGCCCTGGAACCAAGGCTCCTTCTGAGAGAGTTTTTATATGTTGTCCTGTGCAATGTATTTTCTGGGAAGCTCTGCTACTCCGGATTTGTTGGAAGAGGTACACTATGTATCAGTGCCAAGGGTGTTTCATTTCTAACACTATTACAGAGTGAGCCTCCTTGAAATAATGGGAACAGTTTGTCTCTCCATGTGAACCTTTTTTATAAAGCACATAGACACCACTGCCTATGGATATTAGTCAACTACAGGCTCCTAGTACATGTTTGAGATGTAAAGAAAAGCTTGATGCATGGTAAAAAAGATATATTTAAAGCTAAAGCCAGTTATGGGTATTTAACCTGGCCTACACAATGCATGCATTTTTCTCAGTAATTCTTGAATCAAGTTCCTAATGTCTGATTGAGCTACACATAAAAGACAATCATCCAGTCTTGATTTAAATTTAGCTATCACGTGGGAGGGAAATGTGGTGTGGAGGCTGAGAAAAGTCAGGGGTCACAATGTGAAAGGAAGGTGTAGGAGGGAAAATACATAGTTTAGCTATAACACAGGTTTCAATGTTCAGAAGTAGAGTTTATTGTTATTTATGGCACTTGGGCATTGCGGAAAGTCTACAGAGAAGTGAACCCCATTTTGTGAAAAGAGATAAAAGTTCCCAGATAAGCTGTAGACCTTGCTCAGAAAAAACCCTGCAATCTAAATAGGTTATATGAACACCAACACAAACACCAACACAAATCAGAAAACAGAAGTATAAGCACAGGAGTTCAACAATAATTAAGCCTATGAATAAAATGTGGTGTGTTTGGTCTTTGTGGGGAGAGAGAGGGTAGACAGGGCTAATGTTTTGTGCGTATTTCTTTGTCTGTTGTTTGGTTGTGCTCCAGTTCATCAAACACTTGTGCACCTGAGGTGGCACTTTAACTGTGAATTACCCTGTTAATATCGGTTAGACTATTCCTGAGAGGAACATGTGTGAGTGTCTGAGAGGATCAAAGCTTTTGACTTTTTAAATGCATGAGATAACTATTAAATGCAGAAGAGCTGGTATTGTCTAACCACAAAACCTACTAGTCAGTTACCAGTACCTGCAGATCAGGAAGATGTCTCCATATCTTCTCAGCACATCTTTTTCCAGCAGCAAACAGACAACGTTGAACTTGCAGAATGTTACTGTATGTTGTTTTCTGACTGGCTGAATTTTGACTGGCTCCCCTCAGTAATGGGGTGGTGAGGGACAGGAAGTAGTAGTGTAAGAGATGAGGATTTCACTCGTGCTTGGCACTACCCACGTTGCAGTAAAAACCCTGAGGTGCTCTGTTGTCAGTTTGTTTTGTGTTAGACATTGTTCTGACACAGACAGACCACATAATGGTGATGACTGCATTTGTCAAAAGGAAGGAAGTGAAGCTTGAATGATCACAACCAGAACTAGAATTAAGAAATCAAATAGGTGTTCCTGTCTCTAGAGGCTGAAATGGATTGGCATGGGTTCATCTGTACAGTTCTTCTTTCAAGATGTTAGGAATAAAAGGAGTTGTTAGTAGACAGCTATTAAGATCTGTTCCCATTAGGAAAGCATCAAGTAGCTTTACAATATCTTTTTTTTTTCTTGGTTTTGCAATGGATACTGTAATATATTCTGTTGAAGTTATTAATGTAGACTTCCTAGTAAATGAGTGTATTGAATGAAAATTAAGCTGCCCTGCTCACTACTTCTTACAGGCTGTCCCTGGTGCCAAGTGAAACCATTAATTAACTTTCTGACTCCCAGGTTCTTCCCCGCAGAGTTGAAGGATGTTTTGCTGGGGACAAGTGAGCAGCATTTAGCTGCATCTGTAATAATGTAATACAACCATTCATTTAATTTGATTCAGACGCACATAAGGCTAGACAATGGCCTATGTGGAGCAAGTCTTCAAGTATGAATTCAGAGGGTGAGACACATTTCTGACCCATGCTATGGCTGCTGGACGTTTCGGTGCTCTCTGGACCATGTGTAAAAGGATGTCTTCCATGATGTAGACACTTAGTGGGAAATACACTAAATTTCTCTGAACATCGAAAGTGTCAGTATGCAATGTTTGGGTGCATAAATGGAAGGTGTCTAAAAGGGATGTTTTCAAATTGTGATTATTTGGAAGAAGAGCCAGTAATATTCTGTAACAATAGAACCAAGAAAATGTTTCTTTGCATTTCTAGTTCTTTTTTCCTTTGAGTTGTTCCAGTTTCCTAGGTCTCAGGTGAACAGGCTGTTGCTACTTTCATTTCACTCTACAGGTTGTTCCCTAACTTGCCTAAGATGCGCAGAGAATTTATGACAGAGATGAGTATTCAAAGGGAGCAGGGGGTGCATTAGCATTTTAATTCTTATTTCCTCTCTCCTCTTTTCCTGTAAGCAAGAGCATGCGGCTGTTGCACAAGGCATTCTGTGCTCCACATATCTGTCCATGTTGTCAGCTGTTTGTGTACCAAGTCTGAGGAGGAGGAAGAAATATGAGGTGTGTTAACAACAGTCAGGTACTTCCCATTCACAGTTTTAGCATACATGAGGAAATGATATCTGATAAATAGAGCTGATCATAAGTTTTCTGATGCAATACTTCTCCTTTTGAAAATGTTGATTGGATTCTGTATTGCTGGGTTGGCTGGTTCTCCAGCTTCATGGAAACCTGCTTGGAAAATTGTCATGCTGTCGTAAACCTTGTGGACCCACCTGGCCTGTTCCACTGGTTGCCCACCATTCTGTGATGCCAATGACACTCCTGGCTTCTCCCAGTTACCAGGGGCTGCCCCCAGGCTGGTCAGCAGTTGAATCAGCTGCCCATTAGATGTCCTTCAGCTGTTGGCCAATTCCTTTGCTGCCAATTCCTTTGCTTCCAGCTTCCAAGATCTCTTAGCTTTGAAACTGCTAGCCTGCCCAGGTGACTGCCTAGCCACCCATGTGGTAGCAAAACAGCTATGTAGGCTGGGTCCTGGCATCTGAACTGATGCATCAGCCCAGAAATGTTTCAAAATCTTTCTTATAGATGTGAGTGAAACCTTCTGGGGAAGGGTGAGGGGAGGTGTGCCAACACAATTTCCTCTGTGGGATGAACATTCCAGTTCCCAGCACTGGTGCAGGCGAGTCACGGGACGTTTTGCCTTGTTGCGGTTCACGGCTTGCTTGCTTGTACTTGGCTGACAAATGCATTCAGTATGTGTGTGAGTACACAGCAGGGAAGACCAACAATTAGTGGATTTTAATTATACAAGGCGAGGGGCTCTGCCACTTTGCAATGTATCTGTTGTATAGGGAGAGATTGCAGACTACAAATTGCGCGTGTTGCAGAGGAGGCACCATTACTGGTTTGAGCTCCGCTGCTTTGGCAGGCTGTGGGTGAGGCTTGATTCCTGGAGGTATTTATGGGAGAGGTCACCATCTGAAATCTAGTCTTCCATCAGATCTCTACCCCTGGAAGCTAGAGTCTCTGAGTGAGTGCATCTCCTCCAGCTTGGACTCTCCCTGGCTAGGACCAGGAGACCTAATTTTGGACCTTTGGCACATCAATCTGGATCCTCTGGCACAGGAGGCAGTGTAGGTAGCTTATTTTAATGTTCTGCTCTGAACAGACTCGATGCCTCATGGAAAGTTTCTGGCTTCTTGGCCGTATCATGTCTCACTTGCCACATAAACAGTGAATGTTGGAGGCCTAAGGTTAGGAACACCCTAGTACATTGAGATGCTGAAGGCTATAAATTTATGTTGGCTTTGATATGAGTTTCTATTCCAGGCTCTCAGGTTTCAAGAAGCATTGTACAAAAATATTAGGAGCTTTGGAAGTCCCAAAGTATTGTGTGAATCGAGAGATTAAAAAAGATCTACACATGTGAAAAATCAGTTTTCTACTAGAAAGAAAGCAGTTAAAATTGCAGTCAAGCTTTGTGTTTCATGTGCCGCTGAAACAGAATGATTGAAATAGACCTAATATGCATACATAGAGATATTCAGAGATAGTATCAGGCTCCATGCATGACTCTGCCTTGGCCCAGGTTAGAGTAGTTTTTCTTGAGACTGAGACACTCAAGAGCGTTTCAAGGCCCTCTGGTCACACTTGTCTGCCTTCTACACTGGTTTAAGGGGAGTGGGTGACAGAAAGCTGATTCCATACTGCTGGAATAAAGCTGAGAGTGCTCTCAGCAAGGCGAGTTCCCAGTTACGCTATCAGGGAAACTTCTGACTTCTTTTTGTCACAAGAATGCTACAAATGGACTAGAAGAACAGACACATACCTAGACAAGAATTTTTTCTCATCAGAAATATTTTCTATACAGATAAGTATGAATGCAGAAGGAGCTTTTGTATTAAAACCCCCCTAGCTCTATATAGAGCTCATGAGGTCTTCATGAAGTAGTCTTCTGCTCTCAGAAGTTGTGATCCACCAGAAGTGAGTCACAGGGTTCTTAATTGCTATACATAAGCTAGCAAGGCTCATAACTCATAATAGCTCTAATGGCTAAGTCAAACTCTGGTTATTCTGTTTTAAATTGTTCCCGTAGCTTGGTTGATGTCTAGAGATTTTATATTTAAAAAAAAAAAAAAAGGGTACAATGATGAACATAAGTGAAGGAAGGGAAAAATACAGTTTTCAATTTTGACAACCTTGGAGTAACCTTAGAAGAACCATACAAAGAGGTAGTGAAAAGTCTCATGACTTTCTAGGACTGGGGTCAATGAATTGTACTGACCACTCACAGGAATGTGCACTGAATTGTCTGATGTCTTTTCCATCTCTAGCACTCCTCTCCCTATGAATCTTGATGCTTTAGGCATCTCTTATGGACAGTGCTATTTGCCCATGGTCAGATTCCCACTACTGAACTCAAGGCGAGTTTGTACGTTCTGTTGATGCTGCGTATTTCATTATATCGGTTGGTGCTTGCTGGAAAGGAAGGGAAAAGAACAAACTCTGCTCGCTCACTTGGAGACAGCATGTTAAAGATAATGTGAGATGACTGAATTCTTCTACTGCTTGCTTACATCGTATATTGTGTTTTTGCAAAGGAGGTGTAGCAGTTAGTCATGAGAACTGGAATCCCCTTCCAACTCTGAAGAGGGGATCGGAAAGTGGCTCTCCAGAGTAAAAAGCATTTACAATTGCAGAAAAAAATAGTATATGCATCTTTTCAGAGCCTTTTCAGAAGGCTCAGGTGCCCTAGTTGGCTCTCACAGGGATTTAGACTTCTGGCATTGACTCTAACCCTTACATTCTCCTGGATCTCAGGCGTCTCAGCTGTGCAGGCTGCAGCACCTCTCCTGCGCGGGGCTGTGCTGGGTCAGATGAGGCAGTGCTGACTTGCAGCACAGTGTCAAGGACTCTCCTCCTGGGGCCACTAAACCAAGCGTCTCCCCTGACAAATTGCTTTGCTGTCAGGCATGTTGGAACAGAAGAAACTTGAGACACCTTCTTGTCCTCTGAAGGAACAAATGCTGGTGTTAAGGAAGGTCTGTGCCTGCCATTGCAGACTCACTGAGGGACGGTAACCATGTGACTTCACACTCTTTCCTTTTTTTTTTCTTGACTTAACTTTGCAAATGGATTAGCTGTAAATCTGCCCAGAGCTTTGCACTGCCACTGCAGTAATAGTTGTTATTACGATTGTTGAGATACACTGTTAAGTTTCACAGAGATGATTCAGCTGCTGTGTATCTCCCTGAATGTTGCAGTATTATAAGAAAGTATAAAGTTACCATTTATACAATCAATGCAATGCAATTAGCCTCCTTAAAAACAGAGAACAGGCAAACATAACCTTCAGTTGCTAGCTGGGAGTCCTCATTCTGCTATGTCTGAAAAAAATACTGTATGTCCTGGAAACTCTAATCAGAGTCTAAATGCAGGATGCTTGGGTTTACTTTGGCATGCAAGGATTAGAGAGAAAATACTTGAATTATTTAGGTGTATAATGGTGCTTGAGGCTTTAGCAGTGAAGAAGGACTGATGATTTGTCTGTAGTCACATGTGTTGAAGGAACCTTTTACCTAGGCTTGCCTACAGTGGGCTCTCCCAAACACGTATCTGCGCTCAGAGCAGTTGCCTTGTTAGCTCAGAGCTCTCAAGCCTGCTTCTGCCTGCTGTCTCTCTGTTCCTTCCTTGCACATGCGTTTCAGATTGTCAGCATTTCAAGGTTTGATTCTATGTCTTCACTTCTGAAGTGCCCTGGGAGTGAACACCAATGGAAGCACATCTAGTTGAGGTATAAGGAAGGAACTAGCAGAGGGGCTCCCAGCTTGCTTTTCAGTGTGATTGCAACCATACTAAGCTTTTTCCAGGTATTCCAAAATGCTATGTAAGCAGTCACTGCAGCTGAAGTCTGTATTGTTTCAAGAGAAGAGCATAGCCACTTTGACATACAGCTGTTTTATTTAATTTGACCAGATGGAACAAATGCATTTAGATTCAAAATACAACGAATCGTAACACAGGGGTTTTTTCAAGCAAGAAAAATTCTACCATAAATATACAGGCTTTACACTTGGAAGATGGAAAGGAAAATTTTATCATCAATGTGCAAAACTGAACAATGATTTATAATCATTCTCCATCCCATCTTTTTTCATTGTGTACTGCCATATTCAAATGCTGGTTAAGTGTGTGTTTTGATTTCCAGCATGGATGATTCTCTTGGCAGCAGGAGGACGTTCTGTAACCTTTATTACAAAACCCTACTCCTTCAAACTATGGGTTTCAACCCCCTGCAGGGCTGCCTCTGTTCCCTACCCCTGCCTGTCCATGGACAGCATTTCCATTAGCAGTGACAATGACACTGAAGGGTGCAGCCTGTGAGTCACAGCTCAGAAAACCAAGGAGAGAAAATATGGGTCTGAATATAAAGGAGGGCTCAGCTGTTCAAGCGTGGTCATTGTGCCTGCATACCGGGGAGACATGTACACCCTCTCCCCAGCCTCGGGGAAAAATTGCTGCCACTGTGGCAAAGTAAAATTCACAGGTCACAAGGTGGCAGCATAATCTCACTAGTCAGGGGTGACGAAATTTGAGGGGTCAGGTCATTAATCTTCTTCAACTCAAACTCCTATTTTGAACAGTAACAAAGTCCTGTGGAACGATTATGTTTGTAGGTGAAAATCCTGTTGCATCACTTTTCAAGCTAAGCTATTTAATTTAATTTCAGGTACACTGTGATAGGAGTGAAATAAATTGCTCACCTGGAGTTCAATACCAAACAAAAAAAAATTACACCAGCATGTTATCTGACTAAAGAAAGCAACATTTATGGAACATTGACTTGAACAAAAAAAAATGACACCAGCATGTTATCTGACTAATCAATAAAAGAAAGCAACATTTATGGAACATTGACTTAGCAAAGCTGATGCAACTGGAAGTCATGTTAGTTATATTTCCTCTGCCTTTCTGCTCTTGAGAGCAAGGTCTTCTCAAAATAAGCATTTCTTACTGAACATTGATTTTTTTATAGTGGTGCTGAGTGAATATATTCTCTGTGAAGAGCTTGTTTTAATGTATTATTCTCTTTCTGTTTGAGGGATATGTAAGTAATCTGTATTCAGTTTTCATCTGCCTGTTTTCCTGCCTGTCTCTGTCTCTCTCATTCAAAGAAATCCCCCCATTCTTACCATTCTTCATGAGCTGTACCTTTCCAGTGTGCAGTACGTGCTTTGGGAGAAAAGAACTGTGCTGGGGAGAGATGATTCACCACATCACTCACCATATTATATAATGCAGAGTGATAACAGCCACTGAGAACATTTCTAGCAGCAATATTCCCACTTGCAAATTTAAATGCTTTCCTCAGGAATGTCTGTAAAAATAAATGGAGGTATCTGCATATATTTGGAAGGAAATCAAGCCATGAGAGCAAGGCAAAAAGCTGTCAATTTTCAAAATTAATTGCAGTTTTTAGTTAAGTCCACCTTCCAGGTGCACTTTTTTGAGAAGAATGTAGAATCATAGTTCTACCGTTTGCTTGCATCTTCAAAGTGAATATGATATTTTGGCACATGTGCAAACTGTGCTTATGGGTATTTACTTGCTGAACTTACAGGTATGTTTTCAGAGGACGCTTTTGCAAACATTAGACTTTTGAACATATGCTGAAAACCCAGTTGCTTATTGGCTTTGGTTTTGTACCTATTCAGATGACAATTGTTCTATCAGAGTTTACTCTCACCAGTCAATATAGCATCTGAGCATCCCTAAGCTAAATTTAATTAAGCAAAATAAAAATGAGAAATTTGTACACTGCCATTTCTATTAGCATGTCCTTTCTGGGCTAAGGAATTGGCCACATGGTGTCACTGTGTCTTAAGGCAGCAAAACCTCTAGCGATTAAGCCTATAGCAATTCCAAGTTTTCAAAGTATCCCACCATGTGGCATTATCTAAGGAGATGCTTCAGCAAAACTGGCAAGGTCATGGAAGCTTCGCTGTAGGAATGTTTTAGGAAGGTATTTTGCACAAAGCATCTGTTTCCCAGCTTCTTTTACCTGGCTGGAATACATCAGAAATGTTCTTAACCCAGAAGTGCTTGTTCTCCAGATGTATGCATTTGGGAGCATGCCCAGGGAGGTGGTTGAGGCCCCATCCCTGGAGATATTCAAGGTGAGGCTCGATGAGGCCCTGGGCAACCTGGTCTAGTTGGAGGTGTCCCTGCTGACTGCGGGGAGGTCGGACTAGATGACCTTTGGAGGTCCCTTCCAGCCTGGGCAATTCTATGATTCTATGATTATATGGAAAGCTTTATCTTAAATTGTTGCAAGTCAGAGATTTAAAAATTCAGTGGTTCTGGACTTATCCTACACTTTAGTCATAGTCCTGCTCTTCTCCTCCTGTGTGTATATATATATATATATCTATATCTATATCTATATATATCTGAATGCACAACATCCTTTGGCTCTGCTGAGCAGAGGAAACTTGGCCTTATGGAGCTCAGAGCAATACAAACTCCAGCTCTGGGGCCCACAAAATGCCATTTAATCCCTGCTAGTCCTGAAGAACGCTTTGCACAACACACCTGCTCCAGAGAGCTGTGCCAAAAGCTGATGTATTGGGTGTTTAAGGAGTTTCATAATGTACAGCTATAGCAACACTGAGAGAAACAGTTGTGTACAGATACAGTATGAGCCTGCGCCAAGAAGATGCTATCTGGCTCGGGGCATATCGAAAGATTGCAAAATCTCATGCAGTAATAAGTGTTGGTGTGCACTCTTTCTTCTGTAAAATGGTAGGTGAGCCTAGAGCAGCAGGCCTTATGCTAACCTCCTGGTAGCCTGCGTAGGTTTGATTAAGATTTTCTAGACAGGATAAATGTCTGGCAGGGACTTACCACCCGTGTCGAGTGCAGGGTGCTTTGTTTTGATTGCTAGGACATTAGGGAGTTGCAATGCTTTTCCTGAGTCAGCTGCTCTGCTGTGTATGAAGCCTACTCTCTGGCATAGCTGCTGAGAGTGATCGTGCTGTTTTAAGATGCGTGTTTCTTAGTGATAGTTTTGCTACTGATTTTGTTTGGGCCAGGAGTTCAGTTGTAATATGTCTGTTTTGATGGCCATATCTTCAATTTAAGTGCACGGTCAAGTCATATTTAGAGTTACCAGGTCTACAAAGCATGGCAACCACTTAGAAGTATGTTCAATGATGTTTATTTAGGAACGCTTACTTGATTATGATTTTGGCCTAAGATTCCTCCCTCTCCTGTCCTCCTCACCTTTGCTTCTGTAATTAATTTAACTGGAAGAATTCTCCATTGGCCTCTGTGCTGGTGGTGGCGGGATCTTCTGCAGAGGGTAAAACATGATGGGGTTTATCCTGGGGGAAGAAAAGCCCAAAGCAGAAAGTAGCGTTGAACAGTAATGCAGAAAAGCAGGTGGGGTCTGCTGTAGGAGAAGGTAGTACAGGCAAACTCGGGAGTAAATCAGGCATGTTGCCAAAACAATTTGTCCTTGTTCCACAGATCTTGGAAATTGCTGTCCTCATTTTCTAGACACAAAATGTCTCTTGGTAGTGTGCAAGGGAGCTCTGTCATAACTATAATTACCCTAATGGCTCTGCTGCCATGATGGTATATAAACTATAAACAGGAAAGACTGAAACCCACTGACACAGATGAGATGCAAATGAAGGGCTGGTGCCTCTACTATAGGAACACGAATAAGAAATGGAAATTGGCTGAGGAAATCCCTTGAGATTTGTCTCCAGGAACTGCCTTCAAAATGTTTTCTCAGGCAAGAAAGGTGTAAAGAAGGGGAAGGGTGTGCTTCCTCCCCTTGTGGTTTTATGAACCCCAGGCCCTGGAACCAAGGCTCCTTCTGAGAGAGTTTTTATATGTTGTCCTGTGCAATGTATTTTCTGGGAAGCTCTGCTACTCCGGATTTGTTGGAAGAGGTACACTATGTATCAGTGCCAAGGGTGTTTCATTTCTAACACTATTACAGAGTGAGCCTCCTTGAAATAATGGGAACAGTTTGTCTCTCCATGTGAACCTTTTTTATAAAGCACATAGACACCACTGCCTATGGATATTAGTCAACTACAGGCTCCTAGTACATGTTTGAGATGTAAAGAAAAGCTTGATGCATGGTAAAAAAGATATATTTAAAGCTAAAGCCAGTTATGGGTATTTAACCTGGCCTACACAATGCATGCATTTTTCTCAGTAATTCTTGAATCAAGTTCCTAATGTCTGATTGAGCTACACATAAAAGACAATCATCCAGTCTTGATTTAAATTTAGCTATCACGTGGGAGGGAAATGTGGTGTGGAGGCTGAGAAAAGTCAGGGGTCACAATGTGAAAGGAAGGTGTAGGAGGGAAAATACATAGTTTAGCTATAACACAGGTTTCAATGTTCAGAAGTAGAGTTTATTGTTATTTATGGCACTTGGGCATTGCGGAAAGTCTACAGAGAAGTGAACCCCATTTTGTGAAAAGAGATAAAAGTTCCCAGATAAGCTGTAGACCTTGCTCAGAAAAAACCCTGCAATCTAAATAGGTTATATGAACACCAACACAAACACCAACACAAATCAGAAAACAGAAGTATAAGCACAGGAGTTCAACAATAATTAAGCCTATGAATAAAATGTGGTGTGTTTGGTCTTTGTGGGGAGAGAGAGGGTAGACAGGGCTAATGTTTTGTGCGTATTTCTTTGTCTGTTGTTTGGTTGTGCTCCAGTTCATCAAACACTTGTGCACCTGAGGTGGCACTTTAACTGTGAATTACCCTGTTAATATCGGTTAGACTATTCCTGAGAGGAACATGTGTGAGTGTCTGAGAGGATCAAAGCTTTTGACTTTTTAAATGCATGAGATAACTATTAAATGCAGAAGAGCTGGTATTGTCTAACCACAAAACCTACTAGTCAGTTACCAGTACCTGCAGATCAGGAAGATGTCTCCATATCTTCTCAGCACATCTTTTTCCAGCAGCAAACAGACAACGTTGAACTTGCAGAATGTTACTGTATGTTGTTTTCTGACTGGCTGAATTTTGACTGGCTCCCCTCAGTAATGGGGTGGTGAGGGACAGGAAGTAGTAGTGTAAGAGATGAGGATTTCACTCGTGCTTGGCACTACCCACGTTGCAGTAAAAACCCTGAGGTGCTCTGTTGTCAGTTTGTTTTGTGTTAGACATTGTTCTGACACAGACAGACCACATAATGGTGATGACTGCATTTGTCAAAAGGAAGGAAGTGAAGCTTGAATGATCACAACCAGAACTAGAATTAAGAAATCAAATAGGTGTTCCTGTCTCTAGAGGCTGAAATGGATTGGCATGGGTTCATCTGTACAGTTCTTCTTTCAAGATGTTAGGAATAAAAGGAGTTGTTAGTAGACAGCTATTAAGATCTGTTCCCATTAGGAAAGCATCAAGTAGCTTTACAATATCTTTTTTTTTTCTTGGTTTTGCAATGGATACTGTAATATATTCTGTTGAAGTTATTAATGTAGACTTCCTAGTAAATGAGTGTATTGAATGAAAATTAAGCTGCCCTGCTCACTACTTCTTACAGGCTGTCCCTGGTGCCAAGTGAAACCATTAATTAACTTTCTGACTCCCAGGTTCTTCCCCGCAGAGTTGAAGGATGTTTTGCTGGGGACAAGTGAGCAGCATTTAGCTGCATCTGTAATAATGTAATACAACCATTCATTTAATTTGATTCAGACGCACATAAGGCTAGACAATGGCCTATGTGGAGCAAGTCTTCAAGTATGAATTCAGAGGGTGAGACACATTTCTGACCCATGCTATGGCTGCTGGACGTTTCGGTGCTCTCTGGACCATGTGTAAAAGGATGTCTTCCATGATGTAGACACTTAGTGGGAAATACACTAAATTTCTCTGAACATCGAAAGTGTCAGTATGCAATGTTTGGGTGCATAAATGGAAGGTGTCTAAAAGGGATGTTTTCAAATTGTGATTATTTGGAAGAAGAGCCAGTAATATTCTGTAACAATAGAACCAAGAAAATGTTTCTTTGCATTTCTAGTTCTTTTTTCCTTTGAGTTGTTCCAGTTTCCTAGGTCTCAGGTGAACAGGCTGTTGCTACTTTCATTTCACTCTACAGGTTGTTCCCTAACTTGCCTAAGATGCGCAGAGAATTTATGACAGAGATGAGTATTCAAAGGGAGCAGGGGGTGCATTAGCATTTTAATTCTTATTTCCTCTCTCCTCTTTTCCTGTAAGCAAGAGCATGCGGCTGTTGCACAAGGCATTCTGTGCTCCACATATCTGTCCATGTTGTCAGCTGTTTGTGTACCAAGTCTGAGGAGGAGGAAGAAATATGAGGTGTGTTAACAACAGTCAGGTACTTCCCATTCACAGTTTTAGCATACATGAGGAAATGATATCTGATAAATAGAGCTGATCATAAGTTTTCTGATGCAATACTTCTCCTTTTGAAAATGTTGATTGGATTCTGTATTGCTGGGTTGGCTGGTTCTCCAGCTTCATGGAAACCTGCTTGGAAAATTGTCATGCTGTCGTAAACCTTGTGGACCCACCTGGCCTGTTCCACTGGTTGCCCACCATTCTGTGATGCCAATGACACTCCTGGCTTCTCCCAGTTACCAGGGGCTGCCCCCAGGCTGGTCAGCAGTTGAATCAGCTGCCCATTAGATGTCCTTCAGCTGTTGGCCAATTCCTTTGCTGCCAATTCCTTTGCTTCCAGCTTCCAAGATCTCTTAGCTTTGAAACTGCTAGCCTGCCCAGGTGACTGCCTAGCCACCCATGTGGTAGCAAAACAGCTATGTAGGCTGGGTCCTGGCATCTGAACTGATGCATCAGCCCAGAAATGTTTCAAAATCTTTCTTATAGATGTGAGTGAAACCTTCTGGGGAAGGGTGAGGGGAGGTGTGCCAACACAATTTCCTCTGTGGGATGAACATTCCAGTTCCCAGCACTGGTGCAGGCGAGTCACGGGACGTTTTGCCTTGTTGCGGTTCACGGCTTGCTTGCTTGTACTTGGCTGACAAATGCATTCAGTATGTGTGTGAGTACACAGCAGGGAAGACCAACAATTAGTGGATTTTAATTATACAAGGCGAGGGGCTCTGCCACTTTGCAATGTATCTGTTGTATAGGGAGAGATTGCAGACTACAAATTGCGCGTGTTGCAGAGGAGGCACCATTACTGGTTTGAGCTCCGCTGCTTTGGCAGGCTGTGGGTGAGGCTTGATTCCTGGAGGTATTTATGGGAGAGGTCACCATCTGAAATCTAGTCTTCCATCAGATCTCTACCCCTGGAAGCTAGAGTCTCTGAGTGAGTGCATCTCCTCCAGCTTGGACTCTCCCTGGCTAGGACCAGGAGACCTAATTTTGGACCTTTGGCACATCAATCTGGATCCTCTGGCACAGGAGGCAGTGTAGGTAGCTTATTTTAATGTTCTGCTCTGAACAGACTCGATGCCTCATGGAAAGTTTCTGGCTTCTTGGCCGTATCATGTCTCACTTGCCACATAAACAGTGAATGTTGGAGGCCTAAGGTTAGGAACACCCTAGTACATTGAGATGCTGAAGGCTATAAATTTATGTTGGCTTTGATATGAGTTTCTATTCCAGGCTCTCAGGTTTCAAGAAGCATTGTACAAAAATATTAGGAGCTTTGGAAGTCCCAAAGTATTGTGTGAATCGAGAGATTAAAAAAGATCTACACATGTGAAAAATCAGTTTTCTACTAGAAAGAAAGCAGTTAAAATTGCAGTCAAGCTTTGTGTTTCATGTGCCGCTGAAACAGAATGATTGAAATAGACCTAATATGCATACATAGAGATATTCAGAGATAGTATCAGGCTCCATGCATGACTCTGCCTTGGCCCAGGTTAGAGTAGTTTTTCTTGAGACTGAGACACTCAAGAGCGTTTCAAGGCCCTCTGGTCACACTTGTCTGCCTTCTACACTGGTTTAAGGGGAGTGGGTGACAGAAAGCTGATTCCATACTGCTGGAATAAAGCTGAGAGTGCTCTCAGCAAGGCGAGTTCCCAGTTACGCTATCAGGGAAACTTCTGACTTCTTTTTGTCACAAGAATGCTACAAATGGACTAGAAGAACAGACACATACCTAGACAAGAATTTTTTCTCATCAGAAATATTTTCTATACAGATAAGTATGAATGCAGAAGGAGCTTTTGTATTAAAACCCCCCTAGCTCTATATAGAGCTCATGAGGTCTTCATGAAGTAGTCTTCTGCTCTCAGAAGTTGTGATCCACCAGAAGTGAGTCACAGGGTTCTTAATTGCTATACATAAGCTAGCAAGGCTCATAACTCATAATAGCTCTAATGGCTAAGTCAAACTCTGGTTATTCTGTTTTAAATTGTTCCCGTAGCTTGGTTGATGTCTAGAGATTTTATATTTAAAAAAAAAAAAAAAGGGTACAATGATGAACATAAGTGAAGGAAGGGAAAAATACAGTTTTCAATTTTGACAACCTTGGAGTAACCTTAGAAGAACCATACAAAGAGGTAGTGAAAAGTCTCATGACTTTCTAGGACTGGGGTCAATGAATTGTACTGACCACTCACAGGAATGTGCACTGAATTGTCTGATGTCTTTTCCATCTCTAGCACTCCTCTCCCTATGAATCTTGATGCTTTAGGCATCTCTTATGGACAGTGCTATTTGCCCATGGTCAGATTCCCACTACTGAACTCAAGGCGAGTTTGTACGTTCTAGTAAGCTGAGATAATAGGCACATGCCACTAAAGAAGGGCAGTCCTGGAAATTCATCGGAGAAAGGGAGAATCATTTTCTGTTCCTTCAGCTCCTCAAATGAGCTCAGCACTTGGCCAGAGGAGTGCCAGAGCCAATACTGGGGGGGTAGGGGAAGAACTCTCCGAGTTTGGGATTGGGATGGGAGCAAGACCTTCTGTTTTAGTGACAACTGGCTCTTAGATGAGTATTGCTGTAACATGAAAATTCACCTTCAGATATTTTTAAGACTTGAGTCTTTCAGGTATTTGCAAAGGATTCTGTGCCAGTAATTCACTTCTTTGTGATCAGTGTGCCTGTTACAAAGGCATACCTTATGGCTGTTTCCAAAGCGACTGGTGATGTACTTGGATGTATTCAGTTCACCCTGAATTGGCTGTTTCTGTATTTCTTTGCCCTGTCTGTATGCCGAGATGAGTGGTTTTCTTACATTTGCTTTTCACTAAAATCTTCCAGATTAGTTGAGCTAGGACATAGGTTAAGTTGCTAGCTTTATTTAAAAGGCTTGCCCATTAACTATACTAACCTACGGAATAACATGGTAAGGATACCTGCTACTGTCTTTAGTCTTGCTAATTTTGGAGGGCTACTTAGAGGATAAGTTACTACCAGAAATTCATTAATTGAACCCCTAATGACTTGCATATTATTTGAAATAAATCCTTGTATATCTTTTATCCCTTTCTGGGCCAACATCTAAGGGCTGTGCTCAGGTAAAGGTAGAACCTTGAATGAAATCACATAGAGGGATGAAAGAGGATTTGACACAGCAACACAGTTAGAAACTATACTGCTATGTGTGTCATACAATCACAGTAACCTTTGTTTTTTAATTACTCTTGCCTGGTATAATAACATTTAGTAGCAAACATTTCCTTAGTATCCCTTGTCCGAAAGAACTTAAAGTCATAGAGAGTGAAAAGCAACAGCAGAAAGCAAAATTTACTCTCTTGATTCTAAAAAAGTGACTATTAAAAAGACAAGAGGTTGGTGGCAGCTAGGAAAGAAACCCTTCTCTTAATAATTTGAAGCTAAATACCATAATCATAAGTCAAGTCTTCCTGTCAGCCAGGTGGTGAAGTGTAATACTTACCTAACTCTTCTGAGGTCTTTACTCAAGCAATTTCATACTGACATCAGTGTCAGACTATTTGAATAAGATCTGAAGATAAAGGTCTCAGAAACTGGCTTGAGTGGAATGACATTGAAATACCTTACTCAATTATTTCAATTAGATGCTCTGCAATCACTTGGTTTAAAATAAAAGAACAATTTCTAAGCATAAACGCAGTGGGTTTCAACGTGTGGCTTTACATTGACGTGTCTTGGAAAGATAGCAGTCCAGTCCTCAGATACCCCAGGCAAGTAATAAGCAGCTTCCTCCCATCTTGAAGCTGCAAAGATCACTATCTTGCCATATTTACAACCACACCTGCCAAGTATCCAAGGAAATTAGTAGCTTTCCTACTCTGGCCAGGAAAAAGAGCCAGTGATACCGGCTTTACTGTATGGTATCTTTATTCAATATTGCAGTGGTTCAGGAGATAGGTAAGAGGATACGGCACCTTTTACTTTTCTGAAACAGCTTTAGATCTTGATAGCCAGAAGGACAGTTTGTTTACAAACACTGCTATCACCTGACTGCTACTCAGATAGACAACTTGGTATTTTGTTCTAATTAACATCAGGTGAGCTGAAAATGATCGTCTGGAAAGCATTCAAAGATCTACAAAAAATTTCAAATTAGCTGTGTGCCCCCAAAGAATGGGGCAGAGGGGAAACAGTGAAAAATTAGAAAGCTTTTATTTCAAAATTAAATGTTTCCATTTTGAAAGGTCCCAAAATCTGATGTTTCTTAAGCTTTGCTTTATAGCTTCTAGTTTCCCATGGCATTGTTGAATTGAAGAATGGAGATATATTTTAATAAAGTGTTTTTTTAATTATTATTTTTTTACAGTGGTCAAATCACCCAGGTCTGAAAAAAATTAATTTGATGAGCTAGGGAAAAATGCGACTTCTTTCCTCAATTTCTGAGAACATTTTGAGAACTTTTTTTGTTTGAATTTGGCTATAGACCATTATTTTCTCAGCTTTTTTCTAATAATTTTTCTAATGTAGCCACTGAGGTGAACAAGGTATGAGCTGATTTACGAGACAAGGAGAAAACAGCTGTTATTTTTCCTTGTCACTGTCTGGCACAAGAAGTCTCCACAAAGCCTTATGGTCTTCCACCTCCATCTTACTAATAGTGCAGCTACTCCTTACTGCAGCTACTCCTAGGAAGATCCATCACTTATCTCTACTTAACAGGTGTGGCTGCAGCTAGCCCGAGGAAGATCCATCACTTATCTCTACTTAACACTTTTCACAGGATCAATAAACCAATGTTCTCAAAAAAAATCATAAGAAATTCATGTTTATAGGAGGGTGTTTCAGTAGTTATCATTCTTGCTTGTGAAGCTGGTAGGATCAAGCATGGAAGGACTGTGGAGACAGTGCTTCACTGAGCACATTTTTTTGTACACCAGAGCTGAGACATTTTTGTATGAAATTTTGCTGTGCTGTTGCCATTGCTGGGGTATATAATGGACTCCACTAACTGACTCTTCAGTACCTTTTGTACTGTTAGCTTTTAAGTTTATGCCAGCAGTAGGATGGTCCAAATCACGGCGATGTAGAGTTGCTACCAGATTTGTCCCAGTTAGCTTTTAAGTTTATGCCAGCAGTAGGATGGTCCAAATCACGGCGATGTAGAGTTGCTACCACTCTATTGCTTGATTTCTGGCAGCTCAGCTGTGACTCTTGAGCAGCTTCTTGCAAGGGGCCGTTAGTGAGCAGCCCATGGGGTAAGTTGAAGGAAGCTGAACAGTGTATTAATTAACTTTTATTTCTTGCATACTGGGAACAGCACGGGCTTGCATTCCTTCCGTTCTGATTCTGTTTTCCATACTCTCTTGTGTGCGTTATCTGAGTGCCAACAGGTAGGGTATGAAGCAATTCAACCTCAGTGTAATTCGATAGCCTTTTTATCTCTTTTTTCTTCCCCCTTTTAGCTTCTTTCCAAGTACTTTCTTAATATTAATTCAGAAAAGAAATAAGATTCAGTCATCAATGTGGAATGAGACCAGCTTAATTAACCCCTAAAATCTTTCTAGAAACAATTTTCTCTTTGTTTCCTGAACAGCCTTTTACAAAGTGAAACCATAGATACTGTGTTAACGTTTTCTGAATTTAAGAACTCCACTAATGTGAGCCTGGCATGACTATGTCCTCCATATAACAAGGGGAGGACTTTCTCTACCCCTTTGAAGATATTGCCTATTATTTGACTAGTTTGCTAATGCATTGTGTTGTGCCCTCTTTGCTTTAGTTTTAGCCTTTAAGTTTTGTCTTTCTTTCATTGTGCAATTGACTTTCTTTGTCTTAATTTCCCCATACTGTACATTTTTTGTGTCTGTAGCACAGCCTGACATCACGTAGCCCATCTCCCCCATGTCCAGGAGGAAATGAACGTGATACATGTCAGTGTACTTGTTGACAACCAACACAAAATGTTTTATGTATTTTGGCCATGCTGTTTTACTGGAAACATTAACTTCTTGGAGGAGCTGTTGGAAAAATTAGTTCCATAGGTCTCCAGAATAACATTTGCACCTTGATTTGAAGACATTCTTCTTGATTTGAACTGGAATATTTTGTGGAATTTCTTCTTTCCTGTTCCATTAAGACCTGGGTCTCCCTTCTGCAGCTGTTCTGTTTTTAATGTGTTGCTCTGTTTCCAGGCAGACATACCCCTCTTTGAGTGGAGTTCATTTTTTCTCTGGCTGTTTTTCCATTTGCCTTCTCTTTAGGAGGTAAATTTTTCAGCCTGCTATTTCGGTCTCTCCGTTCACTACAGCACCAGAACCTATGATCAAAGCTGCAACAGCAATATAAAGGAGGAAAACCGAAACTCCACTCTGAATAAGAGCTTTTTTCCCCCTTTTCTCTGCTTTTTTTTCTTATCTCCGGAATTGGGATGCTACAGACTTCTGTGTTGAAGGAAGCATGGAGAAGAATGCATGCAGCACAGTCTTCACTGCTCCTTTGAAAATGCCCAAGTGAATCTGTCAAAACCAAGTTACTGCAGGAGGATTTGTAGGTTAATTGCCCCGAACCCCAGATTGCTTTCTGATCAGTTTGGCTTATTTTTCTGGGAGTTTTGTAGCTGCCCTTTGATTTGCTGCATATACACAGCAGACCTTTACTTAAGGTATCTTTCTTTTTGGTCTTTCAAAGAACAGCAACCTAACTAAGCCCTCACGTCCTCACCCTGCTGAGTGGGTACACCTGCGTCCACCCAGTCCTCACTGCCAGCGTGGTGGCTGCATTGCCAGCTAGCAATGGGAAATGTCAGTTTGAGCAGCTGGTTGTCACTTTTATAAGCCCAGGAGCATCTGGTTAGAACTGGTTTTCAATTGGTGAAGGGTTTTATTTTGTGGAAAATGCTTTAAAAAGTGGTTTAAAGCACTGTGCATCTGAGTTTCAGGAAAAGTCTAAAGCCAAAGGTTTCAAGTAAACCTATTTTCCTAAACAATTACTGTGGTTACATTTCTTTTTTCTTTTCTTCTCTTGCTAAAAGCCAAACTCAAAACTACTATTTGATGAAAATTGACTCTGGACACTCTCCTTTTCCATCAGTGTAAGGTGTCTACTGTTTGATTGGTCTGATATTACTGCCCTCCGGTGAGGACATATTTTACTGCAAATTTATGGTGGCATCCAGACCTTTTCCAGTTCTGGGTCTGCACGACATCCAACGTGAAATTGCAAGTCTGGATTAAGGTACAGCCAGAACAGATTGCCTGGAGCAATGTTCTGTAAAGTTGTCTGTCCTCAGTCCACAGTAGGCATGGGAAAGGTGGAAAAAGCCATACCTGTGCCATCTCCAGAGGATGCCATAGGAGCCACCACTGTCATAGGCAAGCTGGTGGGGGAATAGGATGGGAAGCTGGGAGATATAAAGTTGTCATGTTCCTTTAAGAAGTGTGTAGAAGGGAAAAGCCCAGGATGTATGTGGATTTTGCTTTCCCTACCAATATTTATCTCAATTTCACCAGCATCTCTGCATCAACCAGGCAACCATCCAGTAGGTACTTCAGAGTAAGGAGACTTGATTTACTGGTTAGCCGGAAGATTCCCAGTAATATATTAAAACAAGTCCCTGTTGTAGGAAGAGTAGAAAAGAACATTCAGAAGTGGGTTGGTTTCTCACCAGGAATTGTAATAGATGAGATTTGTCTATCCCCTGCTTTTTTTTTTTTTCTGGAATATTTTGTGGAAGAACTTAAATGCTTCAGAAAATTCATCTACTGACTAGATAGGGGGAAGAGATGGGGAGTGAGGGAAGACTTTCTGAACATGGCAGAATCCATGTTCAGTAACAAATTGTGAGAAGTAATAAAGTGACAGGCAAAGATGTGGTAACTTGCAGCTTTCTTCTCACCTCTGACATTGCAGATCTTTCCCTCTCAGACGTAGGCAGACTCTTCTCCACACAGAGGAGGCAGAGGGTGGAGCTCAGCGCCTGTATAAATTATATGTGTCCTTCATGTTATTCCAGCAGCAACAACAAGCCGTGAGCGTGTTTGCCCGCTGACAGATCTGTTAGCCAAAGTGAGGTTTCTCTTGCTGTCGCCATCTTGCCCGTCATGGGGAGCCCACCAGCCAAGGTAAGAGAATCGCAGCTCAGCGCTTCGCTGGGGCCCCTGCACCTTGCTGTGGGGACCTCCCTGCTCCACTTCTCGTGAGCAAACTCCCTCCTCTTTGCATCTGCTGAGATGCAGAGACAAACTGCTGCTGGCGCGATGCGGCGGGGTCACCTTGGACCTTGCAAATGTACCATTTTCCCCTTTTACCTCACAATAACTAATACATAAGCGAGCTTCAGCCAAGAGGCGGTGAAAATGTGGCCCTTTTCTTTTATCGTGAGTTGCAGTCGCTGGAGTGAACGCCGGGAAGGAGGAGAGGGCTGGCCCTGATGAGTTTACTTCACTGTAAAATGAAAGTGCTTTAGCCCCACTGCACACTTCTCTCAGGATAACACATAGAATCACGTTCGTTGTCGCTTCAGCTGAAAAAAACAACAGTTTTTTTCTAGCAACAAAACATAATTTATATTACTTTAGCTGCAGGGGAGAGTTGTAATGAGCCATTTGGCCGCTTTAGCTATCTATCTTCAATGTAATGTTTACGGCATCTGTGATTCTAGTGGAACTATTTCGTGTCTGGACTCGAATTTTCTAATAGTAAGTTCCATTCAGAGATTTTAACTGATAGTTTTTGGTATAAATCAACACAATTACTGGCTGAGAGTTATTTTTTCATGTATATATTTAAAAAGGATGTGTTGTCTTAAATGCGAGATGTGAATAATTTACAACTAACCGTTCTTTATATATCGAACCCCGTGTCACAATTTGCAGAAAATAAAATAAATATGGGAATTCATGGGCTTTAAATATAGTGAGAAACAATGTTACATGCTATGGCTTACAGACAACCATTAATTGTTAAGAAAAAAGAATACTTATATACTTGTGCCGAGGTTATATTTGCTGGTGAAGTTAAAGATTCAGGAAAATGACAGTAACTTGAACAGATAGCTCAAATGCTAGATTGAAAATATTCAAACATTTGGTTCTCAGGGCAAAGAATATAAATCGTAAATGTAATGTACTTGCTGAATGAAATTTGTATCGTGTCTGTCTACCTGTTAGATCCAGAGCTATTTATCTATCTTAGATATAAGTATTGTCTATATATTTTAAATATCAATGTCATGTCTCATAAGATATTTGTGGATCTGACAGATGAGTAGATAGCTTAAGTATAATTTTATCTAGAAAGTCTCAATTACAGCAAAAGTTGTTGCATTTCATCCTACTGCTGCAACTGCTATTCCGCGAGTGTAGACACACTCGTGAATAGGCAGCACTGCCAAAAGCTTAGAGCACAAGCATAGCTTCAGGTCAGAAAGCTTCTGCTCCCAAGGAAGGAGATTTATTCAGCACTGCAGGTAGCTCTGCCATTTCTGCCAGGCAAACGTGTTTTTCAGTATATGTAAATTGGTAAATAGATATGAAAATCAGAACAGAGTGGTTTTGTCATTTGTTGTTTTCTTTTCTTTTCTAGTAAAAAAAGCAAGTTGTTTAGAAAAGTGTGACTACTTTGAACTATCTAGGAAGACCTACGAAAAGTCTCCCAGTTGATTTTTTGTTGTTTAAAAAATGCTACCAAATTGCCACAGAAATGGTGGACAGTATTAATTTACGACTTGCTGGGAATGCTTTTGATATTCATAACAGGATCTTTTCTTCTGCTCAGACAAGAGTAATTACTCCTTAGTGGTTTTATTTTGTGAACTCTGGAATAAATTTTATGTGGTAAAATACTCAGAAATTCTATCAATGCCCCGAGGGACCCACTCCTAGATGTAAAGAGGTGACTGCTAAAATATGAACAGGGGATGCATCTCAAACTCATAATGACTCTTGAAACAATCCATCAGGGATGTCATGAAATTACTGTAAATCTTTGTAAGATGAATTAGATTCATTCACTAACCGTTCGACTTCCAATGATAAGATTTTGGATAACTGTGATTCCTGAGGAAAAGGAGGCTTTCATGGTCATGCTCTCTCCTTCTGTCCCCTCTCCTGGTTTTGCGTATTTCTTCATTCAGTTGCTTTTCCCACCAGAACTTTGCATTCCTCTAATTTTAATGAAAATAGGCAGCTGGTTGAAAAGGCAAATTGCTGGCAGTATTCTCACTGGTGGAGGGCCTGATAAATTCAGCCCATATGAATCTATGTGGAAGAGAGTGCTTTGGTACCAGTCTGGTCATGAAGCTTTTTTGTGGTTTATAAGTTTATAGCTTTAACCTTCTTGTGGTAAATTGCCAAGTTGCAGTTGAACCAAATCCTCGGTATCTAGGTAAGAATATGTCAAATGATTACATTTGGTGTGAGATCTTGTACAGGAGATATTGTACAGCTTCTAGTACACAACTGCAGAAAGAAAAAGTAATCCACGAAAGGAAGTCGTTATTCATGTCTAAAAGATATTGATAAAGTTGAGTGGTAAATCCTACAGCTGTTGACAGAATGTCAAAAGAGAGAGAGCAAACTCCACCTATAAAACTTCATATAACTTGGTGTTATCCCATGGTGATAACTTCGTTCAGAGACCTGCTTAGGTTTGGCGCCAGGGGAGCAAAATACTGAGATTTCAATCAGCCTTCCAACATGTATGAACCAAGGACGTCTTTTTAAAGGAAAGAAAAAAGAGGTGGTGATTGGAGGAGGTTTCCAGGTTGTCAGGCTCTGCAGAAACTACCCCCTAGAAAACTAACTTTCAAGTGAAGGTAGCTGTGTTCTAGTAGCAGCATGGAGGGGCAATAAGGGGTGAAATCAAAGATACGAGCTGTTGGTAGGTTTTCTTCTTTCACTGCCATCCAAAGACCGTCTCAGTAGGCTCCTCATTGTTAATGAACTTTGAGAAGATTTCATACTCTTAAAAGTTGTCCTTTTGGGATGAAACCTTGAAGTGACTAATTGCCTGTAAACAGGAAAATTATGTGTCCTCCTGAAGCTGACTGGTAAATGACTGTTCTCTGGAAGCCAGACTGTAGGCCAGCACATGTGTATTATTACAAACAATGAGCAACAGATGAGAATTTTCAATTTGTTAAGGTTTGACACAGTTGTGGCAATTCTGCCGTGCTAGTTTTCTCTCCTGTTTATTTGCCTTTCTGTACTTTAGACCTGAAATGACTCCACCAAAACTTGCTTTGAGAGTATAGAAATGTAGTTTAGTGTTAAATGCTATCATGCCAAAAGAAGTTTGGTTTTTGGTTGGTTGGGTTTTGGTTTGGTTTCCCCCCTCCCCATCTTTTAGCCTGCTCTGGCTAAAGACGCTGGACGTGCTACTATTTATTGGTCTGGAGTGTTACTGTCTAGGATGCAAATATACACAGGTAGCTGAATCCTCCACTCTGTCATTGGCCACAATGTGGCATTACTAATTTTCCAGCAAAAATAGAATAATGTGTTTCTGGGAAAGCTCCCTTTGTATATTTGTTAGTTCTTGTCTGCCTATGCACGTTATGGTTATGGCTCTCCCAAGGAATTGAACTCAAAAGAGCAAGACCAGTACAGCTGCAGGACTGTCAAGAGCTGTCTGGATATGGTGTTTGTGCTTATCAGTTTGCATTAATCGTGAAATTACATGTTGCACTTCATGTAATGAAAATAGCAAATGGTATCTCTAACCCCAATTATGTTTTCTAGAAGGGTGTTCTGGAGTGCCAGCACTTTTGGGCAAGGATGTTATTTTAGACCCCCAAAATCAGACCCCAACAGGCTGAAAATCAGCTTTGCCTTTTTCTGATGGAAAAAAGAAATAGCCTAATTCTGGAAGGTTATCACAGGCTGGTGTAACTGCAGTCATGGGGGCAGGATGGCTTCTGGCTTCCCCTGGGGATTTGCACAGCCCGTAGGATTTATTATGGCCATATTTACCCATCTGAATCTGCTTATCTTTTACCTGCAACAACACAAGGACTAAGCTGAACAGTCATCTCTGATGATGTTTCCATCAGTGGGCAGATGTTGACATGTTTAAGGGAAGTTGAAAGGGGAAAAGAGGAGGAGTGAGGCTCTCTGGCTCCAGAGGGAGCGGATGAAAACATCTATCACAACTGAGAGTACTCTGGTGATAAATTGCAGATGCACCATTTTTGTAAGCAATTATAAAATTTCCATCATAAAAGGTTCAAAGCAAATTGTGTACCAACATCTGTTTCTCCAGTGAAGGCAGACTGAGAATGGTTTGGGCTTCTGTTGAGCAAGGGGGAAGTTGATTACAAAATAACACAGAATTAACATATTAATTAAAACCAGTCAGCCCTGTAATTGGCTACATAATCCAATATTTCATGTTAATGAAACCCACTAGGAATGCTGAGTGTTCCAGTTAGTACTTCTATGTTAAATAACTATTTGCACAGGAAAATTAAAGCCAAATTCTTGCAGTGGGCAACTGGAATAATATGGAAGTGTCCCAACTGAGACTTGACACGTCCATAATGCATTAAACTCAGAAGGTTTTAAATATGTCAGTTTCAAATTGGAGGAAAACATAGTGGAAATTATTCTGGTCACACACAAACAAACATGTCTTGAGTTTTTATACAAAAAATGTTTCAATCAGCCATTAAGAAGCCAAGAGACAGAGTAATCTGTGAATTTTTTAGGTTTAACAATAGGATTCCTCTGCTCAGGGCAACTCTTGAATATTAATCTGAATTTTAAAAGGGCGTAACTTTAAAAGTGACATCATAACATTTAATATTAAGCCTTTATTTGAAGGTGCTAATTCAGAGTTCAAATGGTATCCTCTTGATGTAGCGTAATTTACTTCTCAAAAAACCTGAATGAAACTGACTGAAGGCTATTCTCATCTCTAATAAACATGTCCAGTAGTCTCCACCCCATTTTAAAAGAATTTCAGATTAACTGTAGCAAATGACTCCTATAGAGAAGTTCCTCTTTCTCCAGCTCCTCCTATCTCCAAAGTTAATTATTTCAGTGTCAGGAAAATTAATCACGGTGCTATCTTTTGAAGTGAAATTGTCAAATTATTCTGTTAGGGTGTAATGGGATACTCTTATTTAGACAAATAGATACGATGTTTCAGTCAGGGTGTAGTTTAAGCTGCTGTTCAAACTAACTGCACACTTCCAATATGGTGTGGCCTTCTTTTAATTTATTAGCTGTAGCAAGACTGTATTGTTTATTATTGCTGGAAAGCCATGGTAATATGAAAAAAAATAGATGAAGCACTCAAAAGAAAATGAAAAAGAAATTTAAATGTTCCAATTTTCTTAAAAAAAGAAGGAAATATTTTTGTGTTTTTAGTATTTCCACATGTTTGTATATGTGTCTCTATTCGGGCTTATAGGAATGTTGTTTAAAAATGACAAATACTTCCTGACCAGCTTGGGTTTGGAAGCTTAATTCTTTGTTAGCGTTAGGAACAAGTAACTTGAAATAAGTGTTACCATGATAGCTTGCCTGTGATAGAAATAAATTTCATGTCTGGAAGGGAAGTAGGTGTTTTCAAGATACCTAATTTTGTGATATTATACCTACAAAGCAGGGCACTTTTTTCTTCATCTGAAGGGTCTCTGCTGGGTCTGTGGTCCATTCAGTCAGTCAGTAGTGCCTTTTGGTGAGGTTGGCCTACCTCATGGAGCATCATGAGAATTTAGGCCTAGTTTAAA
Source organism: Calidris pugnax (assembly GCF_001431845.1). Lineage (NCBI taxonomy): Eukaryota > Metazoa > Chordata > Aves > Charadriiformes > Scolopacidae > Calidris > Calidris pugnax. The sequence continues at coordinate 4,972,703 of NW_015090921.1, forward strand.
GCACTAGGTGGTAACTGCCATGTCCTGGCCCGGTGTCAGGCATCTGTGAGCTCCTAGTGTTGCCTTCCAAAGGCCTGATGTTGACCCACCTGCAGCACAGGACCCTTGACAAATTGGCCATAAAACCATACATCAGGTTGTACGAAAACAGGCACCTCACGGTAATAACAAAAACTTTCCACACCATTGTCTGAGTCCATGTTTTCTTTCTCCATCTTCACTCACTCAAGCTACTTAGCAAATAGCCCAGTGTGCCTTTGTGCCACCATCCAAGCCTGGTGTACTTCCACTGGAGGGAGGTCCCCTCACTTCAAACAGACAAACAGCAAAATACAAAATACTCAAAATACATATAATTTTTGTATTCTGAGCTGATAAAACTAATTGCATTTGTTTTCTCTGCAGATGAAGTTGTGCCCCATCCACATGCTTTCTGTAAGAATCATACAAGCCAAGAACATCAAGTCAAGAGACCTGTGTGAGTTGTGGTTTTATTGTGTTTTCAGTCACTTCCAGAGTTTACACAATGAGCAGTGTTCCAAAGTTCTGAAGGCATACGAGCAACGTACATAAAGCAGAGCAATGGAAGTACTAATGCCAGGGCTATAATTAGATCAAATGCCTGAGGTGTCATTAGATTGGAGGACATATCTAGGGGCATTTCAAGGAACTGGTAACGATCAAGACTCCCAGATGAATTTTCTGAGCCAATAAGAGAAGGTAGACCTTGTGAGGGTAGTGCAATCTGTAAATCTGCTTGGAGCTGTTTGGTTTTGATGGTTGTAATGGGTATAAATCATACAATGGACTGGAATTTTGCCACACAGGCCACATATTTGGGAACCCTTTATTGTAATGTATCAATTATACATGGTAATCAAAGGTAAATTAGAGAATTTAAAAAATATGGTATCATTCGGGGTATTTGCTGTCCTCAGATGACCAGTCATGTTAGATATTGTTAATTTCTGGTTAAGGAAGGACTCTGCAGATCGAGTTCTAAGAACATGCTGAACAGGTAGCCAAAACAGACGTTTCTGTGTACTTCTGTATTCAACCTTCTTTAACTCATTGTCTCGCCCTCACAGCCTCCTATGGCTCCTTTTCAAGATGTGCTGTGGACCAGTCATTCAGGTGCCATTTTTGCAGGGGTCTCCCATGGGTTCCTCGGTCAGGACAGAGACTTTGAGCTGTCTTTTCTCACACTCTTGAAACCTCTGGCCTGTGTATTCCTCTAGTGAAAAATGTCATGTTCACCTAAAAAAAGCATCATTTTGCAGTGAGTTACTTGAGTTACAGCTGAGACCATTCACATCTCACCGTACGGGGCTGAACACAACCTTGACCAAGTGTGGATGCGAGGGAGACCAGAGGGAGCGAGTCCCATACTGGTTGAGCAACTGCCTGCCGAAGGGCTTCCTGTACTCCTGTGGCAAATACCACATAGCAATGTCCAGAGGTGGACACTAGACAGGTGTTAGTGTGACGAGGCCTGTATTTCTGAGTTTCAATGATCTCTTCTATCTACTCTGTTGAAGGGACAGTTCCACTTTCCTGCCAAAACCTTGCGGGGCATTGTTATTCACTGCTTGATACCGGTCTGAAGTATTTAGGCATCTCAGGCTGCAGTAGAAATCTTCCGTCAAGTCCAGACTCCAGCTCTGAAAGACATCACCTTGGAGATTTCCTTTCGCACCGTTGTCAAGCTTCACAAAGTAAATGCACTTTCCCACCCTGGCTCTTCCCAAGGGATGGCTGCTCGAGGCACTGACTGCACTAACCATAAGGAGTAGATGTAGGCTGGAAGCAAGATGAAGATTTCCGACTTGCTCGTGCCCTGGTGTTCCTGGGGCCCACAGCGGCCTTTAGCTGCAAGAGATCTTCTCTAGTACCTAACCCTGTGATACCTCCTCCGCATGTTCGTGTTGCTGGACTGAGCAAACCAGTCTCCTCTGGTCTTCTCTGTAATATGTGTTCTCCTTTCCTGTAATCATCCTAACAGACCTTTTTGGAACTAGCTCTAGTTTCAATTAAACTTTTTTAACATCATTGACTGGAATTGTAGAGACTACGCCAGATGAATGGTCAGTGGGGTCTTTTATACCTCTTTCTCCTCACATGGGAAACACGGTTCTTAGTGTACTTTGTGTGTGCATGTGTACATTTGCATTTAGTAGTTACCGAGGAATTAGGTGGTTTTTCTTGGTTGCTTCCAACCAATGGTCTCTTTACTTATTTTTTAAAAAACTAGTAATATTTATTAGTCTCCAGAATCACAGCCTTGCCCTACTTTTCGTCAATAACACTGGCATCGGGTTTTTAATTTTTCTCTGCTGCAGTGACTGCTTCAGACTGCTACGTGCGCTTGTGGCTGCCGTCTGCTTCAAATACAAAGCTTCAGACCAAAACCATCAAGAATTCTGACAACCCTGTCTGGAATGAGACTTTCTACTTTAGGATCCAGAGAGAAGTTGAGGTACTAAAAAAGTAGAAATGTCAATTACTGGGAATCGACACCCTGTCAATCAACTGTGCTAATTAACTTAAGAAAATGCTCACGTAACAGAACTGACTGGGTAGCCCAAAGCAGTAGACATATGCAGCAGTGTTCCCCTCAGCTAGTTATAGACATTGGTGATATCAATGCCTACATCTGGACTATTTTGGATGGTTAATTCAGAGAGAGCTTTCCCTTCACTGGTTGTAAGGGAAGGGTAGAGGAGTTGCTGTGGTGTAGACAAGAAATTTAAACCTACCGTAAGCTGTGTAGTTGAGAGAACTTTGGGGATGAAGAAACTAAGTAAGTGTGTTCCTTGGGCGGGTTATCAGTGTGGTGCAGAGCACTGACATTATTTGTATCTCAGGATAGTGGGAGCTCTCTGTTACAGGTAGCTGTCTTCTATTTCATCATAAGTTTCCCAAGGTTGGGTTTAATGATGGTGTTCCATATTAGCAGACTCCTGAAGGAAAGCATGTATTTCTTTACTCTTACCACTGTGCTAGTCAAGAGCTGCAAAAGTCTATAACTGTTTGTTTGTTTCTGTGCAATAGCAGCTCAATAAGAGTTCTTATTTGTTTTCTTCTACTCCCAGAACGTTTTAGAATTGGCAGTGTGTGATGAAGATCCACTCACCAAAGATGACATGCAGTTCACAGTTCTTTTTAATGTTGCTAGAATCAGACCCGGGGAGACAGTCCGTGAGACATTTGCTTTGAAATCAGAGGTAAGAAGAGAGAGGGAGAGACTGGTAAGGCCTCATTGTCCACATTGGCTTCCATGTTAAGTGGAATGTGGGTCTGCATAGACACATATACTTATATACCTTTATCAATATCTCATCAAATCATATATCATTGTGCTGGATTTTTGTGACTTCGTTAATCTCTTTTCACAGATTCAGAAAATGACACAGCTTCTCTCTCATGCCCATCCTTTCTGTGGGCCAAAATATGTTAACAGGGAGCATCTGTACATTTTAATTTTTGTCTTTTGTAATGTAAATAAATAACTTCCTTACCTTTTGGCTTTTGCCATGCTTAGAGGACATTTCCTCTTAATGGCAACTTTTTATTAAAAACATGAAGACAACCCACTTGCCACTTGAATTAAATGATTCTTCCAGGCTTCTCCTGTTGGTGTTCATGCTGGGTTTCCTTCTGGGTGATTCAGATTTCTCTAGCCCTTAGTGAAGGGACGCCTGTTCTCCAAACATAGTTTGTATTGGGTTAAGAAGCCCATGAAAGAGAGTTGTCCAGAGAGCAAAGCTGGGATAGGTCTGTGACAGCTCCTCGGCTTCTCTGAGCTGTGGCTGAGGTACTGCTACAGGCTTATTGCAGGAAGGAGACATTCCATACCCAAAAGAATAGCTACTTCCCAAATGCTGAAAGCCTGATCTTCCTTGGGACTCTGCACTTCTCAGCCAGAGAGTGAGTCACTGGGAAATGTAATGATTCAATAAGTACCTCAGTCCAGGGTACTCTTGCCTATTCCATCTCTTTGGGATTCAGTGTGAATGTGCTTTAAATCGTTTGTACATGGAAATGACACTGGCTTTAGTCACATTTGTTGCTGGGCTTCAGTGCCTTTCCCCGTGCACACCATCTTTGCAGAAAGCCATTATATTTCTGTTTCATCAAGCCTTCCCTCTCTGATTGTCTCTTTGGAAATATGTATGATTCTGCATATCTCACAATGGGAGAATATTAATCTTACATGTCTTTCACAAGCCTGTGGTTTCCATTGCAATCTCAGCTTTGGAAAGAGGTAACACACAGCTTTTTTGGTAACATTAGCAGAAGAGAAGTCAGCCATGGAAGTGCTTTTTCAGGTTTGTCTATACTGCCAAATTCTCGCAGCCTCCAATAATCTGTATTTATTTTACCCTTTTCTTTTTAGAAAGAGAGGTGCACTAAGAAATGGGAAAGTTTGGAAGTGGAATTCTGGATGGAAAGAATGTGAGTAAAATTCCAAAGCTGAAATGTATAAATCTGCCAGGGAGTAATAATATCTCAGGGAAAGCAGAACGTCTTCCAGTCTTCCTCCCAGCAGTGAGCTGAAATTAGTTTCAAACTTTTTTTTACCTTAACTTCCCCAGCTAATTCTGCCTTTCAATATTTTTCGTACAAATCTTACCTTCTGTTCAACATGTGTATCCTGATTGTAGAACTGTAGTAATATTGGTGCAGTGTGATAACTTATACACAAGATAAGTGTAAAACTTAATGGAGGAGCTCTTCAAGTTGTTAATATTAACTGAGCAATGCCTAGAACACTGCGGTGTTTCTAAAAGACCAGGAAACTTGTGTTATTATCATGATATATACATAGAGCGATGTAAACAGTATTAGAAAAGCCACCCCTTTGGCAGTAGTTTAGCTAAACTGAAAAAACATGCAATCAACAAATAATAAAATTAAGACCATCCCCCTCAAAGTGGTAATCAACATTGTCTGAAGGACAACAAATCCCATAACATAAACTTTATCTCTCTTTTAAACGCTATCACAAGGTTGGTTGAAGAAAACCCTAAACTACATGTTCTGGCATGTTTGAGCTTAGCATTACCAAAAAAAGGAATATAGTCCAGTCAAAACTAACTAATTGCATGATTAGAAAAAAGAGCTGTAAATAATGGAAAACATGGAAAAGCTGCAGAAGAAAAATCATCGGTGTTCTTGGTTAATTTCTCCCACAGAGAAACTCAAGAAAACCTATTTAATTTATCTGAGAGATACCTTAAGAGATGGTATAAGCATCTCCTGCAAATGTGGAAGCAGTCACAGACAGATAGATAAAAAGAACAGAATGAGTTGCAGTGCTTGGAAACTGAGTAGATTCAGACTAGAAAGAAGAGGAACATCTTTCAGCTTTCAAGTTAGAAGGCATGTGGTGGATTCTGCATCCTAATTATTTACATTTAAGTACATTCTACAGCTGAAATAGAAGTTTTAAGGCTGGAAGTGGTGCTTGGTAAAATACCCTGGACTTTGCAGAATGTGAAAGATTGCATACTACATAAGTTTAATGGTCCTTTCAGATATATGAAAGCACTTATAATTGTGTGTAATGCAGTGATGTTGGAGTATTGGCCTTAATGAGAGATGCTGTTAGTAGACTCTACAGGTTACTCATAGTATTAAATACCTACATCCGTTCAGTGACAGTCCTCGGTCTTACTAGGTAAAAATGTCTGGAACAAAGACTTTTCATTACTTACCTCTGTGTTTTCTAGTCATACATATAGCACAGTGGGAGCTAATTCTTATTTGACATTCATTTGTGATCAGCTGTAAATTATAATCTGGAACAGTCAGAAATGTCTTTCCTAATAAGTATTTGCAGAATATATTAATAGCAGTCTTTGCCTTCCCCCAGTCATATGGTTATTTATTAATAGCAGGACATTATTCCACAAAGACCAATATGTTTTTGTTCTGCTGTATCTTAGCATATAGTTTTAAGCTTTGGTATTTTTATGGGCTCTCCTTCCTTTAATCTGGCTTGGCTACTACATTTTGGTTCATGTGCTTAGCAGGTGATCATGTATGATGCCTTTTACAAAACAAATTGTGGTACTAATATAACTATATTTAATTTTAAGCAGGAAAGGTCGTAAAACTACTATTCTTTTAAAATACCAGATACTCAAACAGACTTTGTTTGTTTGTGTTTTGATTCTGTCTTTTCAGTCCTGGCCCTCCAGAGCACCTCATTACCAACGACGTCCTAGTGGTAAGTTTCACACATGAATTTAGCTTGGAGTGACTTTTCCTTCATTTTGATTGTCTCCTCTTCCCCTTAACCATCTGTCATTTTATAAAGAGAACAGAATTACCCTGATAGATAAGAGCATAGTGTGCATTATAAAGTGAACGATGTGGGACAATTCCCATTTATTATGTTGTCCTCTCCATGCAGAAATAGAAGCTGTGTTTCTGGAAGTCCTCAGGTGTTACAGATGTCAATATTTTGCCCAGCTGTGCTTTGTTAATGTTGCAGAACCCCACATTTGTTGGTGTTCAAAGTGAAAACTGCTGGTGTTTCATGTAATACGGTATGGCACTTGGCAGGAAAAACAAAGGTTATAAACAGGATGAGTCTGTAGAAGGCCATAGTAAGTATTCAGCGTGCTTATGACTGGGTTATCTAATGTAACAGCTTTTTGGGAAATGACTTTTTTAATAAAGAGTTATTTTAGTCATTGAAACAGAGTCCTCTTTTGGTATTAGTCAGCCTGTGGTACATTACCTGTCTCCTTGGGCTGGCCCAGCGGCTAAGGAGTACAAAGTGCTTCATGCCAACCACTCCAAGCCTGCGCATGATTCCCAGGTGCTAGCCTTTAATACCCCTCAGGCAAAGTAACACATACTGTGTTCTTTCCCCCTCATTTTCTGTGTGAGGCATAAGAGCTGTAATGATTGGCATGCGTTGTTCCTGAAATGGCTTGGAAAGCTGTCCTGGCATGACTTATTAAAGGTGAACTGGAATGACTCAGGTGGAGGGTAGGGTGGAATAAATTCATGATCTCCCAACACCAGGACCAGCAAGAAGATGCCTTGTAGACTAATCACTGCCACAATGCACATAAACTCATCATCGAGTGTTTTCCCCCCACCTTTCCTAAATAGTTATCAGATACATATGTAGCTATTTTGGCAATAGTATGTTGTACAGAGTTTTCTGATTTTGGGATAATTTGAATGGGTATAACAACCTCTGACAATGCACCGCTGAATGGACAGGCTAGTTCTGAAGCAGTGTAACTGGGCTACTGTCCTGGGATAATGAGCTCTGAATTGACTCTTCTGCAGCTGGATTGCTTCCAGCACTGGGGCCAGTTTAGTTGGCTCTGTGTTTGGGAAGTGGTTGTCTGCAGGATGTTTCATTATTTGCTGCAGCTGTGGCATTTGTGACCTTCACGCTTTTCCACTCCCGTCTTTTACAGTCCCGTGAGGTTTGCTGCTTGGAAGTGCAAGTGGACATTAATGAAAGCAGGAGATATTTGAGAGGTATGCTAATTTCTCTGTGAAGCGAGGACATGACCAAATCAACTCTTATCATTGTCATTCAGACCCAGATGAAGGCACTTTAGGATACAGAGGCGACTAAGAATGTTCTAAAGACAACAAAACGTAATGCAATTGAAAGTCCAGTTGTGACGCTGATCTCTGTGTCTTTCCTTGAAGCTATCTGGTTTGGACACAGTAAACTTGGCTGGTGGCAGTATGAGAGAGTGCTGATGCTGGGAGCACTCCAGGCTATGGGGTGAAGGCAGGAGTACCAGTTCCTGTGCTGTAGGAGACTTGCCAATGTAGCAGCTTACAGAGGAGTTACCACAGAGAATGACTCCAGCAAAAGTTTGCCAACTTTGTTAGCTGTTTTGCCTGACCAGCGGTATTATTCTCTAAACCAATCTGTTTTCACTAGAGAGTAAAAATCTCGTGCTTACGGTGCCTGCATCTCACGAGGGAACACAGAAAACTACAGAGGACACAGATACTTTCTACTTCCATTGCGTGAAGGCTTGGGAGCCAGTTCTGAAAGTCAGGCTGCAGGTAATGGGCACTATACAGTACCACTGTTCACACTGCATGCTTATTTCCCGTGTCACTAAAACAGTAAAGAACTGGATTATTTCTATTCTGTCAGTAAACAACATGGTTTTTTGTTCTCTGTAGAAAGTTTCTGATAAGGAAGATGACAACAGCAATTTAAGTGACACCTTGACAGTACCACTGAAATTTCTCCCTGTTGGACACAGAGTGAAAGTAACCCTCCCTGTGAGACATGTAAGTGCTTCACCATTTATATGAACTTTTGGAGAGAAGAGTAGAGTAACCGAGTAGAGTAACCCTCAGTATTTAACACCATAACATTAAAAAAAATAATAAATCTATTAGTAAGTGTTGAGTAAGAATTTTGTGCAAGTATAAGCTTTCTGTGAAACAGGTTAGTTTTCTCAGAGAAATATCAAATTTCTGTCAATAAAATCAATAACTGGGAATTCGTCCTGGCCAGTTTTAGATGCATTTCAGACCAACCTCTGCTATCCTTACACAGTTCATCCCCTAGCAAGGCTTTGGGATGCCCCACTGCCCTTTGTCAAGCCTGGGTGGCCAGCTCAGTCTATATACCTCATTTTTAGATGGCTAAAGTTAGATGAGTTGTATCTTACCCTCAGAAACAATTCTGTCACATTCTTTTTTGCGTACAGTCGTGATGGTGACTGGTGGAGAGGTACAACCCTAAGCTGCTTTAAAAGCAGCAGTAATGTTGCTGTGTGGCCAGATGGATCTGTTAACAATAACCAGACATCTTTGCCCAGACCTTGCAGCAAATGAGAGGCAAAAATAGGAGGGGAAGAATTTCTCAGCAGCCTTTCCCGTAAAGAGAATGAATATCTGTTTCACCACTAGTGATTCCCTACCCCTGTTTGGACTCTCTTTTACCTCCAGTAGCTTTTTGGAAGGATGTGGGGACTTGTGTTTCCTCTTCTATCACTGTCTTTATCGGGCTGCTGTTCTTCATCCTCAAGAGTAGGAGGGTGGCAATGTGATAGTGCTGCTGGGTTAGGATGATTTGTGGAGGTATATTCACAGTGACGATGAAATCCTGTTTCACAGCCTGTTGATCTGGCCACTTCAACTCCTCCTGCCTCTTCTGCTTCTCTGTAGTATGTGTTTGGTGTTTAGTTGCTTTTCTTCTATTTCCTGCTTCAGTTTTCCAAAAAAATGTGGGCAGGGTGGTAGTGGTGAGGCATTTCAGGAGGCAGTGAAAATCTGGGTTTCAAACCTTCTCTTTTTCCCAGTCTTATGAGGAGAGGCTGAGGGAACTGGGGTTATTCAGCCTGGAGAAGAGGAGGCTGAGGGGAGACCTTATTGCTCTCTCCAACTCCCTGAAAGGAGGGGGTAGAGAGATGGGGGTCGGTCTCTTCTCTCAAGTCACAGGCGACAGGACAAGAGGAAATGGCCTCAAGTTACCCCAGGGGAGGTTCAGGCTGGATATTAGGAAAAATTTTTTCACTGAAAGGGTTATCAGGCATTGGAATGGGCTGCCCAGGGAGGGGGTTGAGGCACCATCCCTGGAGGTGTTCAAAAGACGGGTAGATGACGAGCTGGGCGGTATGGGTTGGTGATGCTGCTCCTTGTTTGTTGTGTGGGTGTGTATTTTTGTCAGTTAGGTTGACGGTTGGACAAGATGATCTTTAAGGTCCCTTCCAACCTAGAAGATTCTGTGATTCTGTGATTCTGTGAATATGTATCCTGCTCTCATTTCTTTGTTTACAGAATGTGCCACTGCAGTTGTACCTCCAGCTAAATGAGTGGTAAGAGGACTGGGTTTTTTCTCTAAAGATTTTATTGCTCTTTGAACTGTGAATTCAAGAACAAAGTATCCTTTATTTAGATACAAGGGACGCACGAGACTAGAGGCAAAATATAACAATGGTTAAGTCACCACTAAAGAGTCACCACAACAGATTAAAGTTAAATGTCCTTAGGACAAAAGAGTCATGCCAAGATGCATAAAAAAAAGAATGAGAGTTTCAAACAGGGAGAAACTTAGTCACTTAGTGTCCTTTGTGTCAAAGAACCAAAGACTGAGATTTGGAGGCTTCTTCAAAAGGGACACAGAAGCGGCAAGAAGGCAGCGGGAAAAGGGAATTTGAAATAAGCAAAACATCCAGAGTCCATACATTACACAAACCACACAGGTGTTCTTAAGAACAGAGGTTTGTGGCTGTGGTGATATCAATAGAAATAAGCACAAGCTAGGGAAGATGAAATATTACACTGTAAAATAATGAGACAGGCAACAAATAAGCCAAAATTATTTGAATATCTTTTTCACTATACTCTTTCTGTATAAATCTGTGATACAAATCCCCATGAAAGACCTTGTTAGGTTCAAATTGCCCTTTGCTCAGAAATTATATGAAGCAGAAAGAGAAAGGATTCAGCTTACAAAGCTACTGAAAGACACAAAGAAGCCTTTCTTTTTTCATATTTGCTGTCCTTAGCTGGCAGTGAAACTTACACTGAAACATCAGAAAATATAGAAACTACATAGAAGCAAAGCAGTTGGTTTCTTTGAAACTGGAAGCTGCATTTTTGTCTCTAAATCTGAAGAGTGAATAATGATTTTTTATGATATTTAGTAGACTGGAGTTACTGAAAGTAGACCCATATAAGTTTTAAATATCAATCCTGTGCCTCTGGATTTATTTTTGTTTCAGCACAGAAAGACTAGATGTGCGCTTTGGGTATGATCTGTGCCAAGAAGAACAAGAATTCTTGCAAAAAAGGAAGAGAGTGGTTGGCAGTGCCCTGAGAAGGGTTCTTCATCTGGACAGAGACCTACATGGACACGAGGTCTGTGAGTTGGAATCCAAGCATGGGGTGTGGGTCTGTTGAATTAGGATTGGCACAAGTCTCCCCACCAGATTTCTAGTGGGTTTTGTATGTTGATGACAAACCCATTGATTTGAGTGGCAGCAGGACAGAAGTTCTCAGTGTGGCGTACCCCACACTTATCTAAAATTTCAGCTCAGCTATTCATACCTCTGTTCTTTTCAATGGGTCAAATTCCCAAGGACATACTATATCACCCTTCAAAGCCAGAGTTTCCAACAGTGTGATGCAGCGGGTCAGCAAGATATGAGGCGTGGGTACCTTGTTTTATGCATAGCCTAGCCAGACAACCCAAAACAAGTAGGGAAATAGTATTTGAAATTCAGCTCACGTTGATATTCATGAAATTGTTGTAATGTCCCTTCTTTAGGCTTATGCTTTTTTCTTCATTTTCAGAACACTTTTCACAAAAAGTCAAAATCCTTTAGGGCGAAGAAAGAACATTTTATAACAAGCTCCAGCTGAAGTATGTTTTGTTGCCAAGATCCAGGGTGAATTTTTAAGTGAACATTTATTTTCTTGCTGGAATTGTATTTGTTGAATGGATGATGTCCAAAGAATCATTTTGTTTGCTTAATATATTTTTTCTGAACTCTGCTCAGGACTTCCTTGAATCCATTCTTAATTACAGTTATTGCATTTTTTTATACTTGTAATAATATCATTATCTGTTATTAATCATTGAAATTCCAATTATAAAGAACAAGGGAAGGAAGGAAGGTTAAAAACACTGCATAGTCAAACTCGTCCAAGCTTTTGGGTTAAGGGAACCTACTGAATATCTGGAGGTTAATTTAAAGAAGGTACTGATAAAGACTGGCTGAATGTAGATTTCATTTCATTGTCCTCCAATGACGTCTGCTGAGGAAATTATAAGAGCTGTAATTAGACTTTTCCAAGTAGGCAAGCGAGTAATTTTTTGAAGATAACACTTATGTTTTGAACAGGTCCCAGTAATAGCTGTTATGGCAACGGGCGGAGGCCTCAGAGCGATGTCAGCTATGTTTGGCCACCTCTTAGCTCTTCAGAAGCTGAATCTGTTGGACTGTGTTACCTATGTCACCGGGGCTTCTGGCTCAACATGGTGCGTATAGAAATGAGTTTTGTATTTGGAATGACTGTGACACTACATTTCCACACAGAGAGAGAGAGAGATCTCTTTGGAAGTCTCACATTGTTCATAAGTGAATGTAATTCCCAGGTAAAGCCATTACTGTTAGCTCTTGGTCATAACTTCAGTTTAGGCTTGACAATTCTCTTCTTTGATGAAAGCGGCTGGGTAAATGTAGTGATTTTCCAAAATTATCGGAATAAATGGGTGATTTTCTCATGTTTCTGTTCTTTAGGACCCTAGCAGACCTGTATGAGCATGCCGACTGGTCCCAGAGGAGTCTGGAAGGGCCACTTAAGGCAGTAAAAGAGCAAGTGACAAAATGCAAGCTCAACCTTATGTCCATAGACCATCTGAAGTATTATCACAAGGAACTCGCCGAAAGGGCAAAAGCAGGACATGTGCCATCTTTTACAACTCTGTGGTCACTTGTGCAGGAAATGTTCTTACATGAACGGGTATGTGGTCCTGCCACACATTTGGGAAACATCCACCCATTTTCTTTAGAGCTTTATTCTTTGAGGGCATGACATAATGTGTGGAACAAATCCAAAGTGGCTGAGGCACCCCAGTGTGATTTGTAAACAACGACAGAGGATCTTGTAGCTGGGATTTTCCAGGGTAGCTAATCATTTGAAGATGCCTCTGTACTTGGGTGCTCAACAGCTGGCAACTTCAGTAGGCAATCTTTCAGAAAGAACTGAGTAATTCCCTCTGAAAAGTCAGGTCTTTTCAAGTCTTGTTCTAGTTGGACACTTTAGAGCTAAAGTAATCTGTCCTCATGTGAAGATCGGTTTCAGCCTTAGTAAAGATCTGTGGGATGCAGGCAGTCAAGGCACTTAGGTATTAATGAAGAGGTTCCTAGTTATCAAAAAGGCAACCAGGAAGGAAAGTGCAGGAACATGAAGGAAGAGGTCTTTTATAAAAACGTGACTCACAGATTCCTGTGGGTTGTAAAACATCTGTTGTCTGTCTGTGCTCAGGTAGATTGTGTCAGTGTTTTTGCCTTACGCTCTTCCAGAGTTTTACTGTGATTTTTTTTATCTCTTTGATTAGCCAAGAAAGTACAAACTCACAGACCAACGCAAGGCATTGGAGCATGGACAAAACCCATTGCCTTTCTATGCAGTCCTCAATGTGAAAGAGGAAAAGTTTGGTACTTTCAAATTTAGAGGTAGGTATTCCCAAAGTTTCTTCTGACTCTGAGGAGGGAGTAAAGAGAATTTGGAGGGAGGGTGCATGTGTGTGGACAATGAAAGGGGAACACATCTGTTGCTTGCCCTGACTCTGTATTCATCTTTTAATAAAATGTTTGTCCTTTTTGCAAGCTGCTAGGTGTTGATTAGAAAGAGCAGGGTGACATCCTCAGGCATGAACAGGGCATTTCTGAAGATCTGGGGTGAAGTTCTAGTTTTTCCACAGACATTGTGAATGAGTGTGGGCAAATCGTGTGATCTTTTTCTGCCTCAGTTCCACGCCTGTGGAATGGCTTTGATGGTTCCTTAGTTTGTAGAGGTGCTGTGAAATGTAATTGTCATTTCCCTGAATACTGCACTGATGAGGGTATGAAAATGGAGTGGAGAATGATTGCTATGATGGGTGTGATATGACACCGTTTAAATGGACACAGGATACATTAAACAAAAAGTATTAAAATGAGCAGATACTGGAGAGCAAAAACAGTTTGTACTAACATTTGGCTCAGTTTATAGCTACTGTTCTACTGCTACACCTGTACAGGACAGCTTGAGTCTGGGGACTGCACAGCTGTGCCCACACTGCGATACTTTCTAGTTTGGAGCTGATGTGTCTTTGGGCTGGTTTGTTATATCATGTAGACTGACAGGTTTGGGTTAGTAGAGGTTTCGTGCCAGTCATTCCTGGCAGGTTAGATCACACTTGCATGGTGTGCCTTTGATGCTCTTGATTTACAGAGGCAAGTGGGATCCCAGAATCTTTATATAGAAATATAAATCTAAGCTTTTGAAGGTAACATTAGACTCTTTCTGAGGTGAAAAACCTAGTTCCTTTTGTATGGAAATCATCTCTCAGTTTGTATGGAACTAGACGATGTCATTTGCAATACAGAGCTACTGCTAATACAGAGCTACTGACAGTATAGAGCTGCTGAGACGAACAAGATCCGTGGAGCTTGTGCATAGCTTTATCCACAGGGGAACGTTCTGGTTTCTTAATTTTATTACAGTAAACGTGCCATCTGTCAATTCTTTTGTAGAGTGGGCAGAGTTCTCTCCTTACGAGGTGGCCATACCAAAATACGGAGCCTCCATTCGTTCGGAGTATTTTGACAGCGAGTTCTTCATGGGAAGGCGAGTGAAGAAGCTGCCAGAGTCTCGGATCTGCTATCTGGAAGGTGACCTAGCAGTGCTATATAGTAGAAATCACAACATGGTAGAAAGCATGATACTGGCTAGCCAACCACTGGTCTGTGTACAACACTCCTTGTAAGCAGGTCTGCTCTAGGTCTTGGTTCATTGAGATCTTTACCACTTTTATACATTTCTGCTCTTTGTAACGCTTCTTTCCTCCTGTCCTCCCTTTAGCCTGGGCAGATTTGGGAAAGTTGCAGCAAGGTTCCACTTCCCATTTTCTGAACCAAACAAGAAGGTGGAGAAGGCAAATTGAGGAAATAATAAGCCTTTCTTCCTTGACCAGTCATCAACTCTTCAACTTCATCAACTGTACTTCTAGGCAAAACATTGCTGGGGTAGAATTGGAAGGAGCTGAAAATAAAACATAGCTCATCTAGTACAGCCCACAAAGGGTTGAGCTTTGTGGGTTGAGAATGGTGTCACTAATCTTGCCTGCCCATAAGGATGAAGGAAGCCCTTTTAACCTCCAACAACTGCTTTGACTGACTGTTCTGCCTCAAAAGGCAAAGAGAAGGGGAAAAGCAGTTAGTGAGGGAATCTGTCTGCCCCAGGCAGATTATAAATCCTTGTCAGTATTTCAGTTTTTAATATGAAAAACAAGGGTCCAGTGGAGACAAAAATCCTATTTCTCTCACTGTGAAGCATGCTAGAGATTGAATTTGTTCCTCATGTGAGTACCTGGCATGGGGCTTAATGACAAAGGATAGTTCTTGCTTTTCCAAAAGCAGACTCACATATGGAACGAATTCGATTTTGGTCCTGGACCAGTTGAACTCCACAGAAACAAAACATGCCTGAAAGGAAAAAATGGGTCTTAGATCAATTTAAAGAATAGATCAGTTTAAAGAAGGATCTTATGCTTATATGGCTTCACCCCACTTTCAAAGCTGCTTTCTTTCTTTCTTTTAGGTACACAGTAAACACTCTAAAACACTGTTTGGGTGACCGATACCTCTAACTTTGTCACTCTGTACTCTGCAGTGAATGGTTTGTGTGTAGTTTTTTCCTGAGAAAGAGTACTGAAGTGCTGACACTGTTGTGTTTGAACTCTACAAGACCCACTGCTTAATCTGTGTTATGACAGGGTCAGTTCACGTGGGCCAATAATGTGTAGCATGGATACTTGTCATAGTCAGTGTGTAACGTGGTGGTGCAGTATTTTAACATGTGGTTTGACTTGCAGGTCTTTGGACAAACATCTTTACTAGGAATTTGCTGGATGGCTTGTACTGGTCCTCAAATTCAAATGAATTCTGGGAACGATGGGCCAAAGATATGGTGGATATAGGTAAGAGTTTCAAAATCAGTTTGTTTTTTATTTTTTTGACCAGACAGTGTTTCCTATTCAGGAGAAGATTAAGAAAGATATGCTATTGCCACTGTTTATGAATAATCTCTCACATATTCTCCCTAAATTGCTGCATATTGTGTTGCCTCATTCTGAAACTTCCAGCAGGATTTTCACCTGTATCAGAATGATCACTATGTGATGATTTGATTTTATTTGATTTGATTTTACTATTTTAATTTGAACCCAAAGGCGCACTTTGATTTAATATTTCCTCATGGTCTGTTAAATGACTCCTCCCGTGACTGCAAATGAGAGGGCAAAAGTGCAAATCCAGTGTGGTATTTGGAAGAGTAAGAGACAAAAGCTGTGCTTTAAACAACCCCAAATACCTATTTATTTAAGTGGTATTGGTCACGTGCATATGTTTTCAAGCAAACTGCAAGAAGCTGGGAGGGGAGGGCCCCACAGGAAGACAGCAAAGGGCAGTCAGCCACTGAAGGTGCCTGGCAGAACAGATTGCTGAGATGTTTTCTCACAGTTCCTTCTCTGTTTCAGAAAAGCATTCCCCTGAGGAGGACGTCACTATCGTGGAGCCTCCGTCTTGTTTGTCAGGGAAGTTGTATGAAATGTTTCAGGACATTCTGACCAAGCGTCCGCTACTGGGAAAGTCGCATAACTTCCTGAGAGGCTTAGAATTTCATAAGGATTATATCCATCAGAAAAAATTTATTGAATGGAAAGGTAACTGCAACAAAGAGTTAGCTGCAGTGTGCAGGTAACATCTCAGAATTTTATTTTTTTTTTACTTTGGAAATCTCACAGTTAGAGATATTTTCTCAGGGTTTGGAAATCTGCTGAGATGGAACTATGTTCGCGGTGTCTGTTTCTTTAGGGTAACAGGTTAAAATGAACTAGTCCATGGGCCATTGTTTAACCTCCTGAAGATATCTGTAATTTGTGTAAAAGCATGTTCTTCTACAGGAAGTTTGTCACTCTGTATAGGCTCAGTAGTCAAAAAATTTAGTCAAAAAATCTTTTGAGGTCAAGAAACAAAGGTAACACTGGAAGCATAAAACAGCAGGTTATTAAGTGGATCAGATGAAGGAAAGGACTGGCTGCAAGCATGTCTTTTGCCCATATGTGTGGTATTTCTGCCTCATGGTTTATCCATTCAGACACCTCTCTTTAACCCTTCAGAAACAGGAATACCAAGATCCAAGCAAAGAAAGTTAAAGGCAGATAGGTTTAGCCTGTATATATTAAACAAACAGAATGCGTAGACTTGATGTATAAATTGAACAGCAGTCTTCTATGGCCTGTGCTCTCCAGGCAGGCAAAGTCATAACAGTTTCACCTCAAAATCTATGAAACAATCTGTGAAATGATGGCAAGGTGGCAGAGCTGAGGTTTTGTGCATCACAAACCTTCCTGTAATCCCAGCATCCTCACTTATTCTATGAGTGGGTAGCAGTGGGGGAGGACCCCATAAGTTTTCTTGACTTCATCAAGAAAACACGTGTTCTCTGCCTCCTTAGACTTCTTCTCTTTGGCAATTTTTGTTTTCTCTCCTCTGTTTCATGCAAGTTAGTTACACACTTTTTGTCCCTGGCTGTCATTACTACATGGTTTGCTGACAATGGCAAGAGATGGTGGAGCTGTTTTGCGGATAAAGGCAGAGCCCACAGTGTGCTAAGCACTTTCAAAATGTTCAGTGAGCAAAAAGTTTGTCTTGAAAGAGTCTGCTCTAAGAAAACAAGCAAGAGGAGAAAACAAGCAGCATAAGAAGGGTGGGCGAGAGAAGCAGCAAGCACGTAGCTTAAGAAGGTGGATGAAGGATAAAATTGTCAGTCAGTAAATGTTAAAAGAAATAATTATCCTTCCTAGGGAAATGAGTAGAAGCAGATTTCAAAGAGGATTTGGAGGCAGAGAGCATAGGGACACTAAAGACTACGTCAGGGTAGATATAAAGTAATGTAAGTGGAAAGTATGAAGTCTGCAGTGGGAAAAATTAGCAGATTTTGTATCCTTTTTTGGCTGCCTGCATGAGACCAAGCTAAAACCAGGTACGGATCCATCTCTAGGAGCTAGAGGAGATGCCAGCTCTGTGAGCAGAAATGTTAGTCTTGTGGTAGGTGAAGTCTTCAGAATGTAGCTGTGTTTTAAAGGCTTCCCTGCAGCTCAGGTTATCTGACACATTAAAACAAGACTTTAAATGCCATGTGAAAAGCCTGATTTTCATGGTGAGAAATCTGAGAACTCATGGCCTGGAATTAGTGTAGTGCATTTACAGTAAGGTTCATGGTTTCAAGGGAATTCCTGAGGCAGGATTTTCTTTAAAGGCCCTTTTGGGTGTGGGATGGAAGAAGACACTCTCCCAAGGAAATGCCTACTTCTAATTCACGTATTCAGCCATGAATCATAGAGTGGTTTGGGTTAGGAGGGACCTTAAAGATCATTGAGTTCCAACCTCCCTGCCCTGGGCAGGGACACCTCCCACCAGACCAGGTTGCTCAAAGCCCCATCCAGCCTGGCCTTGAACCCCTCCAGGGATGGGGCACCCACAGCTTCTCTGGGCAACCTGTTCCATCACCCTCACAGGAAAGAATTTATTCCTAATATCTAATCTAAATTTCCCCTCGTTCAGTTTAAAACTATTCCCCTTCATCCTGTCACTCCCCTCCCCGATAAAGAGTCCCTCCCCATCTCTCCTGTAGGCTCCTGGAGGTTCCTGTAGGAACTGGAAGAAATTAGGAATAAATGCTGCACAGTTCCATCTCCGTGATAAGAAAATGGAGATAATGGAATTTCAACTAGAAATATTCACTAGGCCAAATAAAACTAAAAAGTACGCTCTGTTTCTTCTGGGGGGGACTGCAAGCAAATGTCTCTCGTTACAGCAGAATCTGTGAATTCCCAGCAGCCATGAATGCTAAAGCAAGCAAATAATTTTGTAAAGACCTGATAGTGAGGGAATGGAAAAAATATGAGTTATTTCTTCAGGCTGCTGTCAAACATTCCATGCTATGACACAAGCTGGAGTTATTCTGCACAGTTTAAATTAACACTACAGAGGGAGGCCAAGGAGGCAGAGAGATTGAAAGAAGTGAAATGCTGGAACTTACCTGCAGTATTTCTGTGATCAACAGTCTCTTAAAATACCTAAGCACAAATGACTTAAGGCTCAAGAGAACTGCCCTGGACTTCGCTACCTCATTTTGTGAACTTGAGGAACACTCATAAGCCACTATTTGCTACAGAGTGAGGCCAAGGAAGCAGAGAGATTAAAAGAAGTGAAATGCTGGAACTTACCTGCAGTATTTCTGTGATCAACAGTCTCTTAAAATACCTAAGCACAAATGACTTAAGGCTCAAGAGAACTGCCCTGGACTTCGCTACCTCATTTTGTGAACTTGAGGAACACTCATAAGCCACTATTCTAATATTTAAAATCATGGCAAAAATGTTTCGTATTCTGTGGGACTAGAAATGGTACCGAGGCAATAATAGTAGTCTACAGGGCCAGGCAAAGAAATTAGAGTCTGGCTATCAGAAACTAGCTTTAGATCTCAACTCATCAGTGGTATCTTGGCTCCTTTTTGGTGTTAATGTGAGGATATGTGAAAATATTCAAGCAATGTTGGTAGGGGATGCTGTGTGCACGGTTTGGTATTTTTTTCAAACATGGCTAAGATAATTTATATGAGAGATCACTGAAAGCAGGTTGAAGTCAGATTTATTTCACCCTGGGAGAGTAGTCTAGTCCTCAGAATGCAAAAGCAAAAAAAGAGCAATGGAGAAGTGCAGCGAGGGACCGCATTTGTTAGATTTGTTGCTACTTTCACCCTGGGAGAGGAGTCTAGTCTTCAGAATGCAAAAGCAGAAAAAGAGCAATGGAGAAGTGCAGTGAGGGACCGCATTTGTTAGATTTGTTGCTACACTGTGAAATTGTTTTTGTTGTTTG
The DNA here is from genome assembly GCF_001431845.1 of Calidris pugnax. Taxonomy (NCBI): domain Eukaryota; kingdom Metazoa; phylum Chordata; class Aves; order Charadriiformes; family Scolopacidae; genus Calidris; species Calidris pugnax. The sequence continues at coordinate 4,992,367 of NW_015090921.1, forward strand.
CATTTTTCCCAGCTCTTAGGGGGAAAAAAAAACCCAAACGGCTAAAATCTGTATTCTGTGAAAAATCCCTCCCCAGAGCAGCCGTGAGGCCAGTGGAGTCTGTGTCTCTCCTGCCCTCTGCCCAGCTGCCTCACGGCCTGCCCCTGCGAGCCCGCCTGGGGTAACAGGCCAGATGTGCTCAGACCTGCCTTTGGAGGGCCTGCTCCTGAGGCCACCTTTGTGGGCTCGCAGTATGGAGGGAGGTGAGCCTGGTCTCGAGGGCAACCAAGGGGCTGCCCTTAACCCGTAGCACAGACAGAATTACTGACTGCTCCTTTCCTACCAATGCACCACTAACTATATACGAAATGTTTTTCAGACACTGTGCTGGACGCTTTCCCTAACAGTCTGACACCGCTGCAGAAGTATCTTTGCCTGATCGATGTTGGCTATTTCATCAACACCAGCGGTGCAGCACTTTTCAAGCCAGAGAGGAATGTAGATGTCATTATCTCACTGGATTATGGTTTGGGGAACGTGTTCAAGGTGAGAAGATTAACGTGCTCTGCCCTTTGCAGTCCTGGTAAAACCTTCTTGTGTTATTAAATCACATCCTCCAGAGCAAACCAGAAACCATATCTTGGAGGAGGAAAGAAACTTCCTTCAGGATCAGAACTATCAAAACTGTTAGGCTCTTTCCTCTGTGGTGGATTGCAGCATAGGCTTCCTAGGATCCTCAGGGAACTGCAGTAACAATTGGTTGCTGGAGACATGACCTTAATCTCTCCTGGTCTGTCCTCGTGACAAATTCTAAGTGTGGCTTTTGGTCATTCCCTCTAGCTGTGAAAAAAACACTATAGGGTGAAAAGAAGCATCTTCTGACTTCTGGTGAGTGGTGGCAGAAAGCAGGGCTATACTGTGGCTGTTTTGAACTGCACACTCGTTGCAGAGTGATTTTAGGGACTGAATTAAGTTGCTGTAGTATTTCTATGATACCTCAGTAAACCTGATTCTTGTCTCAGTGTTGGCTTTAATGCAATGACGTTCTGTGTTCACAGCAATTGGAGATGACATACAAATATTGCAAGATACAAAAAATCCCATTCCCCAAAGTGGAGCTAAGTAAAGAAGAAGAGAAGAACCCAAAGGAATGTTACGTGTTTGCAGATGCGGAGGACCCCAGAGCACCCATAGTAATTCATTTCCCCCTGGTGAACGACACCTTTAAGGAATTCAAGGAGCCTGGTAAGTTCAGTCAACAAAACTGTACTTTCTAGTTGAGTTCAGGACATTTGTCTTTCTACGGTATGGATCTTATTTGTCCTTTGTAGCAATAATTTTAAGCGAGGGCACAGGCTGGTGAGTGAGACCATCCTGCCTCCAACCCATCACAGTCATACATGTATATTTGCCTCTTCCATTGGGCTCTGAATGAGCCTGCCCACTCGTCTCTTGGGCCAGGTTTAGGTTACTGCGTTCAGCTCAAAGATTTTCCACCATGGCAGAGGAGAAGGAGGTGTCAACTCTTTGCCTGTTAACCTAGTCATGTTAAATTCTCACCAAAACTGGGACGACGTTCCCTGTGCACAGAGTGACACCCGATCTCTCATCCAGTGAACCATGGTGTGACAGGGGCAGCTGAGGCAGGTCCATGTCTCTATTGTAGCCTCCATGGACTGCCCCAGAGGCAGGTTAGCAAACCCCGCCAGACTCAGTGATGTTGAGCAAGACACAGGACAGAACAAGGCTTTAAGCCACAACTCACACTGCAAGTCATACTGGAGAAGGCAGCACTTGCAATGGTGAGATGCTGGGGAAAAGGTAGGGCCAGAATTCCTCCTTGATCTGGAAGGGATCAAGAGCATCTGCCAACTGCTCTTCCCTCACCTCCCCTTATCAATTTAGGACCTAGCAGTAAGCAAGCAGGCTGGGCACTGGTTGCTTCTCCCATACTCTCATGCCTTTGTGCCAACCACCGTCTAGCTGGAGAGAATTAGCAAGTCTCTCCAGCAATAACAAAAATGATGGTTTTGGCCCAACAGTCAGAGCAGAAGGAACAGGCATATGGCTGCTAAGAGCTGGGTCAGGTAATTGTGTTCTGAACATGTCCAGAAAAATAAATAGTAGGAGGTGGAGGGGATGCAATGTTCATTTGGCCTAAGGGTAAGAAGTGTAAAAGTTACTGATAGTCCTACCTTGGCCTAGCCATTATACGGTGTTGGTACAAGCATTGTGGGAGAAGGAGGTTACTTCCTTTACCAAAAGACAGTGAACAGACACAGTTGCCAAAAAAGCTCTGTCAGTCTGTGGTGTACACAGGGGAAAGCCCAAATTAGCTCACAGAGAAGGGCCTTGTCCTGTGCTCACTAAAGAGCTTTGCCCATGAGTTTGGCAGCCCTGTGCACAGGACTGACAGACAGCCAGACTTCCCAGCTTCCCAGGTAACACAGCTCATATCCTTCCTCCCCTTCTCCAGAGAATGCAACAGACATGGCTGTGCTATGGGGACATACGCAGTTGGGTTGGCTCTGCGTGGAGGCCCAGCAGGCCCTGGGCAGTGGGGTCTGTCCTCAGGTGTTGTCTTTGAATGCAGGCACGAAGCAGCAAAGGCCATGTTAGAACTAGAAAGCCTCAGTATAGACTAGGTTTTTCCAACAGCTTGTGGGATACTGTGTAAAAATTAGGCAGGTGATACCTTTTTGGCACCTCTTCTGCCTGATTTCCTTAACCTGGAGCTCTTACAGCAATGAACCCTGGAGTATCTCTCACACCACCTTTTGAGTCATCAGGCCATGGGGAAATTCTGCTCTCCCTCGCTACTGCCCAACACAGCAGGCAGGGCATTCACTCTCCTTCCAGCTTTATCCAAAATTATACTGTGGTGCTAGGACCCCAGCAAAATGGATGTCTCTGAGGGAACATTTGGGGAAGGTTATGAACAGGTGAAGTAAAGCTCTTTTTCTGCTGTGGTGTTCACCAACGCTCAGAGAACATGTGCAGGAAGAGATAAACCAACAAAATCATGTTTAGAGACTCTTATGGATGAAGAGAGGAGATACTCACAGAGGGAGACACTAACAGCCTCGTTAGGTGGAGGCTGGAGACGGTGCAAATGGCAGCGCGCAGTGAGACACAGCTGTTGAGCTGTGGCTCAGGTGACACGAGGTGAGTGTTTTAGAGTCTCTCTGAATGAAAGGTAGATAAGATAGACTCTTATGGATGAAGAGAGGAGATACTCACAGAGGGAGACACTAACGGCCTCGTTAGGTGGAGGCTGGAGATGGTGCAAACGGCAGCGCGCAGTGAGGCGCAGCCGCTGAGCTGTGACTAGCAGGTGACATGAGGTGAGTGTTTCAGAGTCTCTCTGAATGAAAGGTAGATAAGATTATGCAGAGCAAAGCAGCTGCTGCAGCTTCTTAGCGCTCCAGGCCCCAGCTCGTGAGCTGTGACGCTCACCTGCGTGTGGGTGATTCATCACTCAAGCTGACAGCCAGCCACCCACGTGGGTGGTTGGGGGAGGAGGGTCCCTGGCAACCTGCTTGTGAGGATTGCAAGTTTAACAGTGGAGCTTTTCATTTCTAGATGGCTGAGAGACACCTTGTGGAATGTAGGTACTTATTTTTCTTGCTCTTAACTATTTAAGTTCTAGAAAAGAGAGTCAGCTCATGAAGTGCCCATTTACAATGCAACTCTAGACTGGTTTTGTGGCACCTGCAGCTGGATGTGGATTATGCAGAGCAAAGCAGCTGCTGCAGCTTCTTAGCGCTCCAGGCCCCAGCTCGTGAGCTGTGACGCTCACCTGCGTGTGGGTGATTCATCACTCAAGCTGACAGCCAGCCACCCACGTGGGTGGTTGGGGGAGGAGGGTCCCTGGCAACCTGCTTGTGAGGATTGCAAGTTTAACAGTGGAGCTTTTCATTTCTAGATGGCTGAGAGACACCTTGTGGAATGTAGGTACTTATTTTTCTTGCTCTTAACTATTTAAGTTCTAGAAAAGAGAGTCAGCTCATGAAGTGCCCATTTACAATGCAACTCTAGACTGGTTTTGTGGCACCTGCAGCTGGATGTGGGTAGCACAGATGACACAGCTCTCTCAATATCAGGAGGCTCAGTGAAGCAAAACTTGGACATTTTTAATACAGCTACTTGTAGTGACAGCCTGCATCCAGCACCCTGAGATCACTGCCCAGTGAAGTGCCCGTTTACAATGCAACTACAGACTCTGGTTTTGTGGCACCTGCAGCTGGATGTGGGTAGCACAGATGACATGGCTCTCTCAATATCAGGAGGCTCAGTGAAGCAAAACTTGGACATTTTTAATACAGCTACTTGTAGTGACAGCCTGCATCCAGCACCCTGAGATCACTGCCCAGAAACCACTAGGTTAGACTAAAACCTCCTGTGTCTCAAGCAAAATTCATGTCATATTCAGTAGTAGACATTATAAGGAAGATCTCACCAGTCTGTAGCCCTACTGACAGTCTTCTCACAATACACTTGTGGTTTGGGCATATTTGGTTAACACTGCACAGAAGTAGGTAAAAAACAGAGAAAAAATGTAACTCTAAACATTTTGCAGAAGCCTAAGTATGAGGCTGCTGAAGTCGCTGGTGGAGGTAATTAGGGTGTCCTTTTAAGCAAAAAGATCAATCTTCTAGGGAGGACGGGATGGGTGTTGGCCTTTGTTGGTAAGCAGAGGTGGAGTTGAAGGATGAGGCTGATGTGGGGTGCTCTGTTCCCCCTGCACCTCCATGCTCTGCAGCAGATACGCTCTCGTCACCACGTTTTGAGGTTTGGTCATGGATTTTGAGAGGTGTTAGAGGTGTGTGGCTTGTCTGAGAGTCAGAGTTGTTGGGGTTTGGGAAAGGATGTGGACCCAGAGGTGTGCTGCCCAGGAGTGACTGCAGGGGCAGGAGGAAGGGGAAGGTAACCACTCCTGCCAGCCCTGCTGAGGGATTTCCAGGTCTGAGCTTTAGCAGGAGCAGGAAGGAGAGTGACTGGGAAAGCTGACCAGGAATGGCTCTTGCAAGCTGTGGGGCGGGGGGGTGCCTCTCTTCTGGAGGCTGTTTTTAACAGTGGGTTCTGCCAAGTAGGTCAGTCGCCTCCAAGACCATGTGTTGTGTGCTCCAGATTGTGTGCTCCCTGTGGTGAGCTTTTGTCTTACTTTTGTCTTTCTCCGCAGGGGTAAAGCGCAGTCACTCAGAGATGGAAGAAGGCAAAGTCAATCTGGACAACAACTGCTCACCCTATTACCTCATCAGGCTAATCTACTCCTCTGAAAATTTTGACAAACTTGTGAACCTGAGCAAATACAACATCCTCAATAACAAAGACCTGCTCCTCCACGCGATCCGGAGCGCTGTAGAACGGAGGAGAAGTGGCAGGACTGGGAATTTCCCCAGCTACTCTGGAGCTGGGTACCCCTAGGCTGGGTTTTTGCACTGTTCCCCACTGAAGGCTATGACAGTCACATTACAACACATCACAGTCAGGTTACAGCACGTCACAGTCACATTACAGCACGTCACAGTCACATTACAACACATCACTGTTTATTATTTGCAGGAAACTGAGGAAACCTGTACATTTCTCATCTTGCCTTGTTAAGTTCCTAGCTTTCAAAAGGGTTTATTTAATCTCCTTCCCCCAAGTTTTGAGACCACGAGAGCCTCACACTGTGGTCTTACTCGTTACGAAATAGGGTCCTGGTTAGCAGAGACCTTCCAGGATCTCCCTGGTGCTATAGGATATGGTGGTGGTGTTAGTGGTAGTTCTTTGTACGTGCCTGTCCCCTCAATCCTGAGCCCATTGTCGGTGTCTTTTCAATGCTTCGTTACAAACGAAGTCCTGGCCATTTGCATTCAGTAATGTCCAGATTTTCAGACAGGCTGAGCAACTAGAATTTGCACTGAATTGGTGGGCTCAGCTTTGAAGTCAGGCCAAAGAGTCATAAATATATATATATATATATGTATCTGTGAACTGGGGCCAAACTGCAACGTGGACAATTGCATTCTGTCTGGCCGATTCCCCTTGCTGATTTAGAAATTATTCCTTTTTTCCATTCCCCTGCAAGAGTTTGGCACAGGATCGCTGCTGCAGGCTGCCACGAGGGGGGCAGTTACATTTCAGAGAGAGAGGCCGTCGGCTGCAGAGAGCGAGCGCGGTTCTGCCGAGCGTTGGCTGGAGGAAACATTCTGCATGAGGCGTGAGTGAGTCTATTGATTTATACGGGTAGTGCCTTTATGCATTTAAATGTCAAGAGCCTGAAACAAGCTTTTGATACCAGAAACTTGAGGGGATTAATTACTGTAGACTCAAGTACATTTAATTTAATAATCATGACCAAGACATAAGCTGGTGCTCCTTACGTATGCAAACTGGAGGTAGGATAAGATAACTCACTAACAGAGTGCATAGCTATTGTATTTTCAAAGCCAGAAGATTTTTTTTTTCCTTTACAGTCTCCTATCCCTAACATCATGGGCAAGGTATTTTTAATAGGTGCTACACTAAAATAGAGCACAAATGAAAAAAAAAATGGAAATTCTTTATCACACTTCCTTGCTAGAGGAAAATACTTGGAAAAATGATGCCTGGTTTTCATTTGCTTTGGAGTGGAGTGAAAGACATTGCCTTGAACTAGGAGCTTGGAACATCTTTATAGGCCTCCACTATATTAAAAAGATGGTAGGGAAGGATGGTGAGCAATGCAAGAGAGAGCTCTACAGAGGTCAGAGAAGTTTCCAGGCTTCATAGTGCTGAAGGATTTGGACCTGCTTCTGGTGTATTAATCCAAACACGGCATTTTCATCGGGACCCCCAAGGACAATCTTACACATTTCTTCTGTGTTGGAAATCTACTTGATATTTAGAATTAGTTTTACTTGAAATCCAAAGTAAGACAGAGAAACAGGGGCCTGCCTTTTCGATATCCGCCAGCGGTATTCAAGCTCAGGAGAGCATGGACAACAGGCTTCATTGCCTCAACCCTGAATCTGCTCAATGCTTCTGCTGCCAGCAACGGCAAGGAATGAGCCTCAGCAATATTCCTTCTACAGCCCTTATTTGCTGAGCTAAGGAATACCCTGCAAAACCTGAGGAGTCTTAACAGCTGGGATGCGACTGTACAACTGAACTCAGCCCGTGAGACGACAGGAACTAATCAGGTACCGGCTGCAAGAAGAAAGCAAAGAGCCGTGTAGCGCTGGAAGGTGTGAGAGCAGCTGTCTCTGGAGAGTCCTGCCAGGGGGATGCATTACCCTCACGTCGGAGAGCAGCACGTCCTGGCACAGCGTGCAGGTACCCACAGCCCCACCGCCGGTCGGCGTTTGACCCCCTGCCCCTCTCTGTGCCCCCACTGTTGGTGCACTTGGGGTGCCCAATTACTGCTCGTGTCTTCCAGCGCTGCACAGTGGGAGCAAAGGGCTGAGCTGGAGGAGAGGGCTGGGGGCTGACAGTAGCTTTTCTGCTCCAGGGGTTGAAGGACTGAGTTCAGTGGGGGACACTGGTGTTCTCCACAATGTACTGGGATTTCTTTTGACACTAAACCAATATCTCACTGCAGCTGCAAGACTTGGCCTTCAGGAACAAAGATCCAGGGCAGCCCCTGCTGAGATGATAGAGCAGATTCATCAGGAGTGAGACCACCAGTGATGTTGTGTATTTGCCTTTTGTTTACACATCACCCATATTGTAAACAGGAACACTGTTTTACCTCGTCTGCATAATTTTTACACTTTGCTGCTGCAAAAAGATATCCCTGGTTTATTCATGGGCTACAGCGAGTGATCCGTAACCCTCGTGGCCCGTGGCAGCACGTGCCCAGCAGTGAGGGGGCTCAGCCACGCCGAGAAACCAGGGTCTTGCTAAATGCTCCACAGACCAGTAACTGGGGGTGTTTGGTGCATTGACGGTGCTGAATGCAAACAGGATGCCTGCTGAAATGTGAAAGAGGTAAAAAAACACCCCACAGAGTTTTTGGGTGACCCACAATGGGCGGAGAGTAAGTTTTCTGAGGGACTGTTGAACCCTGTTACAGAGTGGGAGAACTGTCACCTGAGGCTGCGCCAACTCTTAACGTGGGGCTTCATCTTGCCACCAAGAGGCACGGCGGAAAGTTTTCTGAGGGACTGTTGAACCCTGTTACAGAGTGGGAGAACTGTCACCTGAGGCTGCGCCAACTCTTAACGTGGGGCTTCATCTTGCCACCAAGAGGCACAGACAGGCCTGTGCCCCTTGATCTCCTGGGGCCCCGTGTGGAACCCCTGTAGCCTTAAACCATCGTAGTTTTTTTAAAATAGATCTTTGCATTTCAGAGCCTGACATTATGTGCAGGCTGTATCACTGCCCATCAGAGAGTGTGGCTTTGGTGTTCTGTTTTAGTTTCGTGAAGGCTGTATCACTGCCCATCAGAGTGTGGCTTTGGTGTTCTGTTTTAGTTTGTTGTTGTTTTCTCTCTGTTTGTTTTGTTTTTGTAGCATGACATTGAGGGAGTATGTCGCCGCAGGGCCTTTGTGAGGGTAGAGGTTGCTGGAGGACTCTGCAGGGTGGAGGGACCCACACCTGGCAGAGTCTTATCCCTGCAGCTTGTAGGGCAGTGGTGGCTGGCACATGCTGTCCCCACAGCACACCCGGCCTCTGGGTCGGAGCGTGGTGATTTGCACGGCCCCAGACCCACAGAAAGGTAGAGCAGAAGCTGATGAGTGACCTGCCCTCAGGTCCTGGCTTCCTTCAGGGGGTACGTGGAGCCCAAGGGAAGGGGCCACCGAAGTGTTGTGTGTTTGTTCCCCAAAGGTTGTGTGTTTGTTCCTCTCCCCAGCCTTGACAAATGGCTGTTTGAGCCGAGCACGTGGAGACCAAAGCAGCTGCGTGTGAAAAGGCACAGGCCAGGTGTGAAAACCAGGCCCTGCTGTTCTGGCGTCACGTTCGCTTCACCCCTGAAGCTGAAAAAAACCCCCTCATCCGAAATGCACCCCAGATCCCTGCTCTCAGATGGACCTTTTGCTGGAACCCCCCCGTGAATCCAGAGCTCGCTCCCTGCTGCCAAACACAAAGGAAGGTTGTTCTTACTACTCTTTCTAGAAATTGCTTGCTTCTGTCTTTTAACCATTTAACAATATATGAATTAAAAATAAAATATTGCAAAGGAGCACCAGAGCCATGGAAGTCTTTATGCACTTAAACACAAGACTACATTTCCCTGCTTTGTGTTAGCACTCCTGCTGCTAATGCCTGCTGAGCACTTTGCAGGACATCTACTGGTTTAATTAAAAATAAAATATTGCAAAGATATTGCACCAGAGCCATGAAAGTCTTTATGCGCTTAAACCCAAGACTACATTTCCCTGCTTTGTGTTGGCACTCCTGCTGCTAATGCCTGCTGAGCACTTTGCAGGACATCTACTGGTTTCAAGATTGGGTGGAAAAAAAATCAGAGAGAAGATGCTCTGGTTTACAAAGGCGTTGGGAACCTGGAAAAAAAAGATGGAACAAAACCTACCTCCTGTGGGAAAAGCCTCCCAGTGGAACGGCCGGAGGCAGGGAGGGAGCAGCTGCTCTGAGCCCCTGCCAAGACACTGCTTTATTTTGCCTCTTGGTGATGTGATTTAACTGTGTACAGAAGCCTGCCTTTCACCGAACCTTACTGTTACTGATCTAATGATGAGGTTAAAATACTTCAGTTTTAAAAAGAGGAAGTACTTATTCTTTTGTAAAAGCAGTTAAAAATTATTAACAATAAAGGAAAACGCGCCGGTTGCCCGTTACTTACATTTGCTGTATTTTTTTGGTGCCAGGCAGTGGCTGCCTTTCACCGAACCTTACTGATCTAATGATGAGGTTAAAATACTTCAGTTTTAAAAAGAGGAAGTACTTATTCTTTTGTAAAAGCAGTTAAAAATTATTAACAATAAAGGAAAACGCGCCGGTTGCCCGTTACTTACATTTGCTGTATTTTTTTGGTGCCAGGCAGCGGCTGCAGCAGGGGCACAGCCGGTGAGAGGGCTGGACTAGATAAAAAAATGGTACTGATTAAATCACCTGTTGGATGAGAGGGACTGATCCGGATCTGTCTGAACACACCTTCAACCTCGGGGGGTTGCACGTGCCCGGAAAGTATTTGCATAAACCTGGTGTTACACACGGTCCTCCCTCCCACTGGAAAACTGAAAACTGGTGAAAAAAAATGCCATTTCTCCCCAGCTTGGTGCTAAGGGAACAGTTCTTTGCCTCAGAAACAGAGATAAGTAGGAAAAAAAAAAGAAAGATATTCTTCATCACGATTGCACTGTACCTTAACAAGTAGAGCCTAAAATCCAAATGGCTGCACCAGTGGATGGGTATTTAAGCAAAAAAGGCCTAAAGAGGCCCCATCTCATCCTGGAAGGTTCATCTGATCACTCCATCAGCCACAGGAGCCTGGGCTGAGCCTGGCACAGCAGGATTGAGTCTGTGGCTCAGGTGGCCTGTCTCATTGGTACGTTATTTCAAAGTGCACCAGGAGGCTCTCTCTTTCCCGTTTGGATCTGCCCTGCCTCATCCAACTGATCAAAAAAAGCCAATTTAGACTGAGAGAGCTGACACTTGCTCTCTCTGAGCCCACTGCAGGGGGATGGACCACCAGCCCTGAGTGGACAAAAGCACATGCCCAGCTTTAATGGCAGGCCAGCCACGCTCCTGTGTTGTTACACCTCTGAGGCATAAGGATTTAAAGTACCTGAAGGTGAGGATCTCAGCTGGACCCTCTTGGGTATCCAGGCTGAAGCACAGGAAAAGAAAAGCCAAAGCCACCAGCAGCCCTGTGCCACCTGCTGTTTTTCCAGGCCTGGACTTCTCCCTGGAAGAGCCCTGGCAGTTGCATCTCTGCTCCTGGGCAGAGCTACTCGTCTAAAACCACACCAACTGCTGAGTGTCCCCTTCTGGAAGAGAAAGAGACCATTTACCACCCACAGCTGCTAACAATTTCCAGGCAAAGCAGGCTGCTAACACACCATTCATATAAGACCTCTTAAGAGAAAAAAAAAACCTTAAGAAAGAACTTAAGCAGCCCTGGTGTATAAAGCAAGCTGCTAACACACCATTCACATAAGACCTCTTAAGAGAAAAACAACCTTAAGAAAGAACTTAAGCAGCCCTGGTGTACAGACAGACTAGTTTTGTGGTGGCAAAAGGGGTGGGTAAAAGGAAAGAATAACATTCTTTTCAGGTCAGAAGCTCCACTTCCGTAAACAACCAAACCTGCCTGACCTACAGCAAACAAAGTCCTGCTACGTTATCCCTATCGGCATTTTTAGTTGGTCTGGTGCTGAGCAGGGGCTGATGCTGGTGACGTGACCCAGGACAGAGCTGTGCCAGGTGGCCCAGGGACACCTACGGTCTGGGCATGGGAGTGGTCAGCAAGGCGCACTGCTCTGCTTGAAGGTCCTCCCTTGGGTGGTAGGAAAGCTTCAGGCAGTTGAAGATGTTCTGGGGGAAACCATGATATTCATAAACATTGAATTAGATGGGGTTCTGTTTTGGGCTGGGAGGACAGACACACACGCTTACTTGGCATCTCCATGGGTTTCTTCCTTTCACTGTTCAGAGTTCTTGGAAGAACAAAATCTGCGTCTTCTGGCTTTCACCCTCCCACAACAGCACTTACCATGAATTTTCTTTCCGTGGGAGCCCAGGACTGGAGCAGTCAGAGAATCATAGAATCATCTAGGTTGGAAGGGACCTTAAAGATCATCTAGTTCAGCCATTAACCAACCAGTCACCTCTGTCTAGCCTGGATTTCCCTAGCCAGTCACCTCTGTCTAGCCTGGATTTCCCTGCTGGAAATATGTAATAGATATTTAATCCATTGCACCTCTAGATGCCCCATATTTAAGGGCACAAGGGTTTTCTTAAAACCTTAGAACAATTTACTGTTTGGTACAGGAGAGAGGAAGTAGGTGAGATTCCTCCTTATGGAAACAGCACCCAGCCTCATATTACAGTCCTGCTGTGGAAGAGTTCAGGTGTCATCCTGTGCCACCAGGTCTCTTTATGTTCCATTCAGGCAAGGAATATACCTTGGGCAAGGATTTTAGCTTTCTGCTTCAAGCACTGACAACCAATTAATTACTATAATGGATACGAGCAGCATAAACCTGTAACTGTATGCAATGATGAGCTACCCACCAGTGCATTTTTGCCATGAGACCAACCCAGGCAGAACCTTAGAAGAGCCATGGGCATACTAACAATAATAACAATGGCATTGTGAAGAGAAAATATAAGCCCCATCTGTGGGATAAAAAACAGTTCCTGGTGGTAGAAGAGTTATTCGCAGGAGGGAGGAGGAGAGAATTAAGTGCCCAAGCTCAGAGCACAACCAGGTTAAGACAGGAAAGCCAAACTCATCTCCGTGCTGGAGATAAAACCACATGACTTTGCTTTGGTGTGTTCCTTGCTGATTCCTGGCAGCCAGCCCTGTCAAAAGTAGGGTCAAAATAAGGCTGGAAGCCTTATTTTGGAATTATTTATGGAAGCCTCTTTGAGCATGCGATCCCTTTCCTGCTGATGTGTCTCAAGGGCAGTGAGAGCACAGTGTGTGTCTCCTCTTGGCCTCTTTGGGGTTTCTGCTGGGAAGGGTTCTCTGGGACAAACAATGTGGAAATGCCTCACACGCAGCCCAGCCGAGGAGCCACACTTCCAGCCGTGGTGGTTATTGGAGTCCTATTGAGCAACGGCAGCTTATGCCTTGCAGGAACCAACGGCTGGAGCCACCCAAGCCATCTCCTCAGGGGCTGCACCGTGCCAGGGCCTGGGCGTGCAGGTACCCACTCGGGATTTGACACGCAGGAGCACGGGGACACGGACAGAAGTGCTGCGGGCAGGCAGATGGACTCACCGCTTGGGACCAGGTGGCACCTGGGGCCTCTGCTGTGGGAAGAAGCACTTAAAACAAAAGCAGGAGGACTGCAGAGGACCAGCAGGTCACCTCAGCTCTCCTGATAGGAAAGCCACTGAGAGACCTACACCACAGTGTAAAATGCTTTAAGGCGTTTTAAATATATTTATGAATTACTGTAGGAGAGACCTACACCATGTGTAAAATGCTTTAAGGCATTTTAAATATATTTATGAATTACCAGTGAGCCCCGGCTCACCTGTGGGTGTGGATGCCTGGAAACCCAAACCCCGCTCATACCTCAGTAGCATTTGCAATACTGCAATAAATGCTTACATACAGTAATGACAGGTTTCCATCTCTTCACCTACTTTTTTTCAAGCCCTCCCCCTCCCACCCCTGCGGCAAAGGGCAGGAGAGGTGTTTACCTCCTTATTTGCCCGTTGCAGCGGTGGGTGTAACCCTCCTGAAACAACTGCAGAAACTACCTTTCAAAATTCACTATTTATAGCTTAGCAAAAATAACTTTGCAAATGCTACTTTTCCTCAGTAAAGTCATGCTTTCTGACCACCCAAATTACAGCCCACCCAGATCAGATGGTAATTTCCACTACTTTTTTGTTTTACTGTTGAAACTGATTTACGGCAGAATAACATAAAGTGCCCTGATGCTTTGGCAGGTGCAGAAAGACAAGCTTACACTCACTAATTTAATCCCACGGCATTCTGCATTTCTGATGTGTGAATCACTTTTGAAAGGTCGAGCATCTTCCCTGTAAGAATCTGTCAAACCTCAAAAAGTTCATTTCTATTAGGAAATAACTGCTTTCTTGCTTTCTTACCGGGGGTGAGGCTCAGGTGGCTGATGAGGGTTTGGTTTCTCTGTGTGTGAGGGCTCCTAGAGCCGGGGCAGTGGTGCCGTTGAGCAGCCGTGACTGTGCAGAGCCCACTGGGAGCACTGGGAATGGACTCTGTTGGGCTGGAGCTGCCCAGGCCACATGGCCGACTCCATGGGCCGTTTGCGTCAGCACCTCCAGGCAAAAACCCAGCACAGAAACATCGCCAGACGAGACAAAGCATTAAGTGCAATTATCTTTCATCTGCGGAGATGGGGCATCAGGTTGCAGTTATTCTTAGGCTGATCTCCTCTGAGAGCACAGCAATGCACTTTGGCCGATGAGCCCCGAGAGTGAGGTACAGACCTGACAGCACCTAATTCCTCTCATTTGTCAGTACCGAGCCCAAGCAATTTAAAGGCTGAAGCCTTTCATGCGCCTGCAGCGCTTACCGGCCCGTTCCTGAAAATGGTGACAACTCTTCTCTGCAAATTGCTTCCGTTGGGATGAGATGATCATTCCTCTCTCGGTGTATACCTTGGCCTTGCCGTCTAGTTTCCAACACAACAATGTGTTGTGAAAGGAATGAGACCATTTTATCCAGAAAAAGTCTCTGCAGACCATGTTCTTATTGCACAGTTAACAACTTTTTAAAGACTTTTTTTATGTTGTTTCTCCACCCTTCTATCAGGCACCAGAACTTCTTCAAGTGGGGTCAGTGACCTATTGTGGGGCCTCATCTTGTCACGCTGTTGAAAGAGAAGGGGTAATACAGCATCGCTGTTGGGGTGGTGAGTTTGGGAGACGAGTTCCTCCTCAGAGGAGTACACCCGTGCACAGGGTGCGTGGGCGCACACATCTGTCCATCAAGGAGGTTCTGGCTAATCCCCTGCAGGAGAAGATTCAGTTCAACATACACTGCTTAACCCAGCCATTTCATTGCGTTATTGCACAAGGCTTCATTCTAAATTTGTTTCAGTTCGCTGCTCTGTGTCCCACTAGGGAGGCAAATGGAGGAGAAAACCTAGCGATGGATGAGATGGAAAAGGCTGAATTATTCCACTTTTTTTTTTTTTTCCTCCTTTTTTTTCCTCAGTTCTCACGCTTCCGTTGGGATGAGATGATCATTCCTCTCTCGGTGTATACCTTGGCCTTGCCGTCTAGTTTCCAACACAACAATGTGTTGTGAAAGGAACGAGACCATTTTATCCAGAAAAAGTCTCTGCAGACCATGTTCTTATTGCACAGTTAACAACTTTTTAAAGACTTTTTTTATGTTGTTTCTCCACCCTTCTATCAGGCACCAGAACTTCTTCAAGTGGGGTCAGTGACCTATTGTGGGGCCTCATCTTGTCACGCTGTTGAAAGAGAAGGGGTAATACAGCATCGCTGTTGGGGTGGTGAGTTTGGGAGACGAGTTCCTCCTCACAGGAGTACACCCGTGCACAGGGGTGTGTGTGCAGGCGCACATGTCTGTCCATCAAGGAGGTTCTGGCTAATCCCCTGCAGGAGAAGATTCAGTTCAACATACACTGCTTAACCCAGCCATTTCATTGCGTTATTGCACAAGGCTTCATTCTAAATTTGTTTCAGTTCACTGCTCTGTGTCCCACTAGGGATGCAAATGGAGGAGAAAACCTAGCGATGGATGAGATGGAAAAGGCTGAATTATTCCACTTTTTTTTTTTTTTTTTCCTCCTTTTTTTTCCTCAGTTCTCACAAGTAGAGCCTGGTCCCAGGCCTGCGTGCATGGCAGCAGGGGTAGGGAAGGAGTTGGGAGACCCAACACTGGGGAAACAACAGATCAGGGGCTGCTTAGAGAAGCCAGATGGTCAGTAAAGTGCTGCGCTGTCAGGCTGTGTGACTATGGGACTGCTGCTCCACTACCTATGAAGCATTATGGTGGCTGGAGGAGGTCTCTCATGGTGGGTCACAATCTACTGTGAAGGCAAGAAAAGATCTAGTAAACTACATACGAGGCAAATCAGCCTCATCAGAGCCACTGGTGAGATCATGCAGCAAGTCCTCCTGGACTTCATTCCAAGCATATGAAGGACAAGGCAGCAATCAGAAACATTCAGCACAGAATTACTAAGAGGACATCAGGCTTGGACCATGTGATTGCCCTTTATGGTGAAATTACCAGGTATGTTGTCCAGTGGAGAAAAGTAGATGTAATGTACTTCAGCTTCAGTAAGGCTGGTCCCTTGTCTCTAAGAGCATTCTCATTTAGAAGTTGTGGAAGTCTTGCTGGACAAACAGGCTGTGAGGTGGCTTGAAAACAGGCCGAACTGTCTTCTGCAATGGCAGCAATGGCTGGACTTCTGGACATTGGCTGGTGACAAATGGAGTACCCTGGGGTAAATACTGACACTGTTCTGCGACTTAAACTGTCTTCTGCAATGGCAGCCATTAATGGCTGGACTTCTGGACATTGGCTGGTGACAAATGGAGTACCCTGGGGTAAATACTGATATTGTTCTGCAACTTCATCAGTGAGCCTACAGTGAGGCAGAGCACACCCTCAGTACATTTGGGGACAATACTAAAAAAACAGGGAGTGGCTGACATGACAAATGGCAGATCTTCAATCCAGAAGGACTTCAAGAAAACTTGAGGATTAGACCAACAGAAGTCGCATGAAGTTGAACAAGGAAAGGTGTGAAACTCAGCACCAGGTGCAGAATATGCCCCTTTGTCAGCAGAGACCGAGACATCTGGCAGTTACAGTGGAGGCCACGGTCAGGCTAAGTGCTGCAAATAAAGCCCCCGTGTAACGGGCTGTGTCAGGAGTGTAACCCCCTTCAGCCAGGAGTGACGAGGTCATACACGTAACGTGGTGAACAGTTTGGGCAGGCCCAGGTCAAGGGAGAAGCAGAGAGACTGCAGCAGGTGTGATGGAGGGCCACCAAAATGATGAGGTGCTTGAGGGCAAGCAGCCCACGAGGGGAGGCTGGTGGAGCTGTGCTTGCTTAGGCTGGCAAAAAAGAAGGTAGTGTGACATGACAGCACCTTCAGCTGCTGAAGTGCAGGTACAAAGCTGATGGGTTCATGCTCTTCGTGGTGATGGTGTATAGCCCAGCAGGGGACAGCAGGCACAAGGGCTGGATTGGAAGGGTCATATGAAACTTTAGGAGTAAATTCAGAGTAGAGCAGCACTAAAGAGGTCACCCAAAGAGACTGTGCAATTGCCATCCGTGGAGGGTTTTTAAGGCTTATCTAGACAAAACCGTACCTGAGCTGATCTACTGTTGAGGAGTACTTGGCTTTGAGTAAGACACTGAATTACAGACCTCCAGAGGTCCCATCCCACCAACGCTTCTGAGTTTAGCCCAAGGAGTGGTGTCCTTTCAAAGTAAGCGTGACACTACTTGCTAAAAAGAACAGACTCAGACGGATGGGGTCGCCCGTCTTTATGGTGCTGCTGCTGCTGCGTCGTGCTGGGACTTTGCTGCCTGCACTGCGGAGATAGAAACTGGGTAATTTGTGTGCACTTACCACCCTGTTTGGCTATAGGAACTGAAAAGTGAAAAAGGCCAATAGTGTAACGAGAACAAGCTAAAGCTTCATACAAATAACATACCATTAGACATGTTTTTTCCCTTTACCCACATTTTCCCCAAAGACTAGCTTATATAATTCCTCCTCAACCCAGCTTCCCAACGGGCTGGTTCATTAATCTAGCTTTTGGTCTTTCCAAGAGCAGTGGTCTCGGGATTAGACTTCTTGCTGTCCTGCTTTTCCTCTCCTTTTACACTGAAAGACTGATTGTTCGTGCATTATTTTAAATTCAGATTCCCTTAAAAACCAGTAACTCCACAGGACTTTTTCTCCCGGTAACCTCATCCAGAAAGAATTGGAACTTTCAAAGTAAGTGTGACACTACTTGCTAAAAAGAACAGACTCAGACGGATGGGGTCGCCCGTCTTTATGGTGCTGCTGCTGCTGCGTCGTGCTGGGACTTTGCTGCCTGCACTGCGGAGATAGAAACTGGGTAATTTGTGTGCACTTACCACCCTGTTCAGCTATAGGAATTGAAGATTAAAAAAGGCCAATAGTGTAATAAGAACAAGCTAAGGCTTCATACAAATAACATACTATTAGGCATGTTTTTTCCCTTTACCCACATTTTCCCCAAAGACTAGCTTATATAATTCCTCCTCAACCCAGCTTCCCAACAGGCTGGTTCATTAATCTAGCTTTTGGTCTTTCCAAGAGCAGTGGTCTCGGGATTAGACTTCTTGCTGTCCTGCTTTTCCTCTCCTTTTACACTGAAAGACTGATTGTTCATGCATTATTTTAAATTCAGATTCCCTTAAAAACCAGTAACTCCACAGGACTTTTTCTCCCGGTAACCTCATCCAGAAAGAATTGGAAAACAGTTGGGAAATTGTCGGTTAATGTCTTGTAAAAATGAAAGATTGTGGAGACTACAGAACGCTGCAGGAATTACAGGAGAAATGCTCCCTTTGAGACTGCTGCTCCTGTGGTGCACAGACTGCCCACCCCTCTTAGATCTTACCCGTTGAGATTTGCAAAGCTCCTGGGCAGGTGGCTGCTGTTGGCCCACAGCCTGCACCTCCAGCTCCGCTCACGCTCCCCACCTCTGTCTCACAGAGTCACCTTCTGGCCTAAAGGTCCCTCTGCTCTTCCCTCTTCCATGAGGTCACTTGGAGTAGATACCACTCAGGGTATACAATCAATGACAGAGTTGTCATATACACAAAAGCATACCAGATGCGGTCCTGTTTAATTACATTTCATGGTTTTACTAGATTTTTATACATAATTAAAAGAAGTTCCAAGGGTAGTAATTAACGTGAAACGTATCAATTCATTTCCAGAGGAAATGGCTGGATTAAGATATAGTGGTGAAGGGTTTGCTATTCATTGGGGCAAATGTCATTTTTCTCTTCGTGCTTCTAGTAGCGACAGAAGTGGTTTTGTTTGATTACCGGTTTGTTGGCTCAGGGGGGTGGTGGAGGCTCGTGTCGCTGCAGTCCCATCGTCCTTAAAAGCTCTGGAAAATTCCGCAGACTCTCTCTCTGGTTTGATTTTGAAGGAAGGTGTTCTCCTGTCAACAACACACATCAGCAGAAAATCAGGTACAATCTAGAGGAGTTGAAGTCACTGTGTATAAGTAAGAACTTGTCAGGCCTCTAGCTCAGTAGCAAAAACCCACCAGGCAGAAGGACCTGGATTTCACATCATAGTCTGTAGGATTTTTCTGGCTCCAAACGCAACAGAAATTGATTTACACTACAGGCCAGATTTCCTCATTTGTCTGTGTTTGGATTTTCAGAACAGCCTTTGAGGAAAGTATTCAAACCGTGCAACTTTAGACAACTGGTTTGGCTCCTTAACCAAATCCAGGAGGCTGGGTTTCTCTCACATCCTGCTGGAGAGAATATTCAGAGGAAAATCCAAGGCATCTATTGTAGATTCCTGCTCTGATTCCCTCATCTGCTGGAACGAGTCTCTCTCTGTTGAGCATACAGCTAACCCGGTCTACAGATCAGATACTTCATTTGGTGCCTACAAAATAGCCAATACAAGAATTCCTCTGGGTGCCCCAGTTTTGTCACAGGCAAGACATGGCTGACTACAGTAAGGCCCATTTTTAAAAACTGGCCATAGCACATCATAAATGGCACAAATTAATTGAGGTAGGGTCATACTCAGGAATAATGTGTTTTACTGGATTACTGACAGAGGAAGGGGACTTTTTGACCTCGGGGCCATCATCTCCTTTGTAGGTGACTGCTCCCTAAGCGCAAACAGTGGTAACGCCGGTGCAGCCCTGCAGCCCAGAGCCCCTACCTCGGGAGTGAGCTTTTGGTGGTCAGTCTTTCAGCAGAGTCTCTGTCTGCAAAGTCCCACAGTCTGGTCTGGGAGGTCTCTCTGTTTGGAGTGAAAGGCTGCAGCATCGTTGTGGAATGTGGTCTGTTACTTTGTCCTGCAGAGTCAAAGAACACAAATAAAAACCTTCTGAAGCAGTGTTAGAGGCAGGGTTTACCATTTCTGGGTCCATAACAACTTTCCCTGAACATCATTGCTATAATTCTGCTCTGGCTTCCTTTCCAGGAAGCCTAGTGAGGTGTCCAGAAAGAGCTCTAGATTTAGAAGAAAAGCTGTTGATCAAGATCCAAAGCAACTCTTTAAGAAAAGGATTAATACAGTCCTTGGGCAAGGCCCCCCATCCCCACCCTGCCCTGGGAATAACCTGATGCTGGCTGCAGTACAACCAAAAGGATTCTTTGCAAGTCACCCTGGACATTCTCCTGCCAGGTCATTACAAGGTGGCAGGTGACTTGTGTACTTTGTCTGTGACTTTGTGTCTAACAGAGACAAAAAGGACAGCTCAGAATCCCCCCTCCTAAGGACACTTTCTCATTCTCTTTCTCTCACCATCCCTTGCTAAAAACACAGCTCACTCTTGAAGTGAGAACGTACCTATGTTATTCTGCAGAGATTGCAGCCAGTCCTCCAGCAGTCTCTGAGAAGGTGCTGCAAGGAAATACTCTGCCCCATCTCTCAGCCTGTAAATGAAGACAGAAGAAGGTGAATTCCAGTTAGTCTTGCCTTATACCTGCTGTCCTTCAGGCATTTCGGTTGTGCCTCCTAACAGCATACACTCTGAAGTGAGTGTAGGCAAATCCAGCTGTACAGGTTGCTGGGGGGGATTTCATTAGTGCACTTCTCCCTCAGACTTACCGAAGCATGAAGGCGTTCTCTTTCCTGATGTAATTTACCAGTCTCTCACATTTGGCACCGGGAATGCTGACGGACAGGAGCGCGGGTACGTTCTGAAGGGGGATGAAATTATTAACAAAATGTCTTCTGCGTCTTTTCTGCTTAGGATTCAATCCCACACCAACCCCAACACACCCATACTATCTTCTTCTGCTTTATACCTACCTACCTTTAGCACTGAATAGGAAGAACCACAGAGGAACAATGGACTATTGCATTATATCTTAATATAATATATCTTATATCTTATTCTTGAATAAGGTACTTCTTTTAGGGAACATCCTTGAAAATTTCTGAAAGCTCATTATTCTGTCTTATAGTTGGTATCAGCTGAACAATTGTTGAATTTTCACTCAGTTGACAATTAAAAGAGCACTGATTATCCCAGTTCCAAAGCAAAGCAAATGTAACTCTCTTTTATTTTAAATGCATTTTTAGATAGGTAACCACAGAGATTACTAGAAAGATTCAAAAACCACATTACCTTAGATGCGTCTTTTTCATCATTGTAGAAATCAAGCTTTAATCCATCAAGTTTTGCATAGAAGGATTTCCAAGACCTTGAGCCTGGCTATACGAATAGAAATAGTAATAAAATCCAATTATTAGCTATATATTTTATTGGAGTAGCGAAATCTTTCATGTGTGACTTCCACAGGAAGCCAGGAGCTCCCCAGATTATGGTCACAGAAGCTCTTTTAGCCATGATTATCTCCCAGAAGAACACAACCTGCTGTAGTTTCTGGTGTGGGTGATTCAGGAAGGGTGTCTCTGAGTCAGGACTGAACAAATGATATGACATGGTGCAAGCAAGCTCTACAGCACGCTGTGGGCAGCACCACCGTTAAGAGAAGGTGGATCATCAAAGTTATGTCTATTTTTGACCAATAAAAACTCTACTTTTTCCCCAGTTGAAATGCTGGCCCTTGCCTGCTGGTCACAGTCTTGTTTTTTTCAGTGTGTGGTTTCAAGCTAATGTGGCTGCTGAATTTTTCTTCACATCCTAAACTAACCCTGGTGGAACGGTACCGAACACAGCACAAAAGCAGCTGCTGTTTCCTGCCCCAACTGTGCACCAGGGAAAGGTCAGAGCCATGAGACCCTTCAAGAAGATGGAGTCCATACCAGATTCGGTTTTTTAGAGGTCTTTCAAGTTAAAAATTTCAGAGGAAATATTCTACGGGACAAAAAATCCAAGAGAACTTGTTTACATGCAATACCTCAGCAAACACTCAGCTGTCTGCAGATTGGTGGTGAAAATTAGAAAATTAGGAAATTAGAAAATTTCCTGCCTGTTATGGTCATTATCCTACTGACCTGAAATTATATTCTTCCCCAGGATGAGAATTTAGAATTTGGTTTCATTCAGCCCTGGACTAAACAAATCACTTCTTCAATGATAAACAGAAACTTTACCTTCTTCTAACACAGTTAGAAATGATACGCATTGGGAGCATGGGAGTGAGGGCTTCCTCTGCCAAATAAACATCATATGCTGATACAAGCTTGTATTTTTATTTTAAATATTGATTTTTTTTTTCCAATTCCGTTGATATATCGAAACCTAAATTTCTCATTAGGGGAACATAACTAACATGTTCATACAGCCTAGGCTCTAGTTCATAAAGCCATTAAATGTAGCCAGACCCTGTTCTGCATGATTCCCATGACAGGTAAAAATTCCACTGTCTCTTTCTCTGAAGGACTTGGTCAGGTACTGCTGAAGTCAGGGGACATTTCTTCATGTGTTTTAGTCATAACTGAATTAAACCCACAGTCCTGAGCTCCTTGTCAGCAAGAGTTTAACCTGAAGAAGTCAGGCCAGATCTGGTCTATAACTCAAGGAAAGATGAATTAACCCAGAGTAATGGCATTTGTTTCTACCTGTTGTCTTCCTGGGAGGAGCTGGTCTCTCTTTTCTAGGAATCCTTCCATGTGCTGGAGACTTGCAGAAGCCTGAGACACACAAGAACATCGCTGTTTAACTTTCAAATGCCCCTTAAACATGTTATAATATCTGAAGATATTAGAAACTGATCTCTGCAGCCTCTACCGTTTACATTCACAGCACAGCTACAAATCCTCTCCAGGCTGCAGTCACACCTCTGATATACTACCTAAATCACGATAATTTAGGTCCTTCTAGAACAATTTGCACATGGTATTTGCTCTATCATGGTGTATTAATTAATTAATAGAATTTTTACGTTATTAAATACAATTTACAACTTAAATTGTTGAAGTTACTCACACCGGTGAGCAAACAGGAGTTTGCTGGTTCTAGTCTTGCTCCAGGCCAGCTCTTTGGCAATGATGCCACCAAGTCCTGCCTCTCCCTGACTTCTAAACTCCGTGGACACTGAGCACCACCACCTCACACCGAGGGGGTGGGTAAATCAGCAGCCTTGCCTCTGTGAGACAGTATCTCCTGGCTCTTTTTAAGTGCTCTGCTGAGTATTTATCAGCATGAATAACCTCTCATTTGGGAAAGAAAAACAGAAACCAATACAGCTGTTAAGACCTAGGTGATAAAGCTGAGCAAATTAAAAATGCTTTTAAGCTATACCTAGCTGCTTAAGTCAGCAATCTTTTTAGAAAATGCATCAACTGCAAAGGCACATAAAATGCCTCTTGTTGTTTGGATCCATCAGTGTATCCACTGGAGACCTTATTGCTCTCTACAACTCCCTGAAAGGAGGGTGTAGAGAGGTGGGGATCGGTCTCTTCTCTCAAGTATCAGGTGACAGGACGAGAGGAAATGGCCTCAAGTTACACCAGGGGAGGTGCAGGCTGGATATTAGGAAAAATTTTTTCACCAAAAGGGTTATCGGCCATTGGAATGGGCTGCCCAGGGAGGTGGTTGAGGCACCATCCCTGGAGGTGTTCAAAAGACGGGTTGATGTAGTGCTGGGAGGTATGGTTTAGTGATGATGCTCCTTGTTTGTTGTGTGGGTGTCTATTGTTGTCAGTTAGGTTGACGGTTGGACAAGATGATCTTTAAGGTCCCTTCCAACCTAGAAGATTCTGTGATTCTGTGAAATGCCCACTGTGTAGTGCTCTTGGTGACTTTCATACAGAAGTTCCTGTATTTCCTTATTTTTACCAGCACAGGACCGTAGTTTTGTGAGGTGAGAGCCAGGAATCCCCAGGACTTACCGAAGATTTATTCTCTAATGGCTTCGAAGAGGAGTCAGACCTCAGTAAGCTTGGTGGTTTATCTAGTGACATTTGGCCAGGCTCGGGTGGAGTTGCCATGACTTTTGTCTGCAGGTTGAAGAAAGAGGAGCCTCTAGCACTCTTTTCCTGAGGTGATAGAAGGCCTGTGGCGTAGGATTCTGACAGAGTGCTGCTGCGGGGCTGGCCTGTGGGAGTGGGCGATAGAGGAGAGCTTAAAGAACTGCGGCTTTCCAAAGCCGTAGCTGGTGGACCCACAGTCTTTGGTGTAGGTGGAGTGAGGATCTCACTCAGCCTCCTCTCAGCTTTCATTTCTGTCTTGTTGCTGCTCAGCGCTTCTGGGACTCCCCCAGCAGCGAACTGCTGGAATGTTGATGGAGACTTTTCAACGGGGGAGAAAATAGTTTCGAGTGGTGCCCTCAAGGACAGGCTGGGTAAGGGCACAGGCGGGACTGGTGGTGTGCTCTTTGTCTCTGTCACTTTTGGTGGTGTATTCCTTTTGTCAGACGTTTTTCTTTTCAGAGAGGGAACCCGTACAACTTTGCTTCTATCCTTCTGCTCACTCTCTTCTGTGTCCACTTGTTTCAGAAGATTCATCTCCCTCTGTAGGACACAAGTATCATGTTTTTTAAAATTACATTTATTGCACTCATGGGTACTTACCTAAGATTTTTTAATTTTAAGCAGGAATAGTTTTTGAAATACATTCTCTCCTGGCATTCTTAGTGTTAGAATTTAACTTAATTGCTATGTACTGAGCATTATTTTGTTGCCCAAAGCACGAATACTGATGCCAGTTCATCTCAAATACAGTGAATCCTGCCCTTGCTGAGTTCTCTAGAAGCTGAGTAATGAGCTCTAGAGAAACTCTGCTTCTTTTCTGTGGCAAGACTTCTTTAAGTTTGCTGTGGGAGCAGCGATAACTAGGGGTGTTCTGATAGAAAATTTCAGAGTGAAGGACCTTTGTCCTTTCCTGTAGCCAACCCGCAAGCCACGGAACAGAAGGCAGACCCAGCTAAGCTAATTTCTAGCCTAACAGCAAACACAAAAGCTGCATTTGGCTGGTTATTTCAAGAAAGTAATTTAAAAAATCATTGATACAGGATCTGGGAGGCTGACTGAGTATTTTTTGTACTTAATACAATCCATTGTAGAACTCTGATGCCAGAATGAACTGGTCTCCTTTATTTTCAGCCCTGTGCTATCCCCCAGCACTGTCAGGCGGCTGCAATTCCCTAATGAAATTCTGCAGGGATCAAAATCTCTCCATCCGTGTAGTGAGGGAACACCCTGTTTCCCACACAGCAATGACACAACAGCCTTTTTGCTGCTCCTGGCAGAAGAAAGCTTCCACTTCTCCCCTTGAGCTTTTGCAAGCCAGTTGGACTCTTTTGGTCCACCCACAGGTCTCGTTCTCAGCTGCTCTACCTGCAATATCTCAGCTTTGGTCACTCATTTACTCCATCTCAGCACAAATTAATTCTTATATGGAGTGACAGAGCCCCAAACATTCAAGGACCCATGTTATCCTGTTTAATACACAGCTCATTGACCTTCTACTTCTCACCTTAGTTTTCCTGCTGAGCTGAGCAAATTTCTCCTCCTGAGCTGCAAGCATCTTCTCAAAATCATGGTGCTTCTTCAGTAATTCCTCTACTTCAGACACTGAATCCTGAAGGGGAAGATTATCAGATACAAAAGTCCAAAATGAAGTCCATCAGAAGAGATTATGCCTAAGATTTTCAGATTTACCTATTCTGTTTAGCCAAATGATGATTCTGAAATAATTACAATTGAATGCCTAAACCCCTGGTAGTGTGTGAAAAAAATCTTAGTTTACACTTCAAAAAAAAGGTTTGTAAGCTTGCAGTCTGTCTGCTGTACTTGAAAAAAAGAGCTCAAATAACAACATTCTTTTTTTCTGCAAAGCCATGGCTTCCAAGCATAACTGTATACATACATATTAAGTGCTTGGATTGCAGTTTGTGCTAGACAGAGTTTGTTCCTGCCCTGCATCTTAAACCTCTGTCTTGCTCTCTGCTTAGTTTTCAATACTCGAGTTTATGACACTGTTTTCCCATCTTATAAACCATCAGAAGACAGTCAATAACAAGAGAAAAACAAAACTATGGATGCTGGTGTTTAAATAGGAATTTACAAGCTAGCAATCAAGCCTTCTCTGCAAAACATGCTACCGCCCAACACAAGGCGAGGAAAAACCTTTCGAAACAGGTTCTCAGCACGACAATGAAGGTTGAACCCTCTGCAAATTATCTTATTATGTAAAAAAATGGGCTGGAATTCTACTACCCCCTGGTAGCCACTATCTCCTGTAGCCCATAGCCACGTAAAATGCAGCAACTGTCCTGGGCTCACCTCTGTAAGAGGACAGAGGTCCTGCTCTTTGTCATCTTAAGGTTCATTACTGTTTAGATTGTGATTAACTTCAGCCCAAGGTGACACAGGCTCCAAGCACTCTGTCTTTGCTAAGGGACATTTCAATAGATTGCACTGTTGTTACTCACCCCATAGCTAGGATCTGAAAGAAAGCTCTCCTTGGCAGCCAGCCATGCTTCTGCTTGTTCTAGCTCTCTGCGGAGCAATTGAATCTCCCAGTTTTCTTCATATAACTCTTTCCTCATATCCCAGCTCTCCTTTACCTTCTTCATCAGCTCTGACAGCTCTAAGAGTTTTTCTTCAATCTAGAAAAAAATAACATTTGCAATGCCAGGAGGTGAAAAATCCAGTCAGATTTTCATGTGATGCCCAACTAGTGTTTAGGCTGTCCTCATGATCCAGAAAATGACCACTAGATAACTTTTTGGTGTTAACATAGTTTGGAAAAGATGTCTGGGTCCTCATTTTTCTCACTTGAATCCATTTAGCCTGTACATTGTACAGCTGTGTATTATAACTGTATGTATATTCCACATACTGTGTGACCAATGTTCTGCCATATGTTTTGCTGTGATGAAACTTTATATCCAGAAAATTTGTATTATAGAACTAGTGCGTATTATAACTGTATGCATATTCCACATACTGTGTGACCAATCTTCTGCCATATGCTGCTGTGATGAAACTTTATATCCAGAAAATTTGTATTATAGAACTAGTGAGAACCAGAAGATTGAACAAATACGTCCATTTATGGCAAGGAAACAATGGAAAGCCTTAAGCTGTAGAAAGTTCTCTAATTCTTTCTACAACAGAAGTACTGTAATCTTGCCTAATTTCTGAAGAGTTTTTGGATGGTGTGATCTCTGGATGCACTGACAGTATCAAGACAAGCTTAGGACCACTGCAGAGGTCAAAGTCTAATGGTACGTAGATAAAGGATCACAGAAATTTCAACATTCTTGCCCCTTTGGCTCTGTAACATTTCTGAAGAATTACATACCTTTTGGTGTTCTCAGGGACATCACTCTGTCCTATAGTTGATTGCACTGTGATATATTTTATCCTAGGTCTTGTGCAGTTAAATGCTAAAATCTCATTTATGTGGGACATCTTTTCTGTGGAACAGCAATACCTCCCTACCCCCCCCCCACATAGCCATAGTCAATCCAGGGACTATTCTTTTACAGTCAGCTTCAAAATCAGCTTTTAGAGGAGTAAGACCTTTAAAAGGCGTTTTCTTTTTCTACATGTCACATGAAGTCTGCAGCTTTCAACAGCAGAGAACCTGATTGTCCTGTTTAGTTCTTCTGTTTTGAAAGAGAGACAAAGCAAAGCTGCAACTCCTGCCTATTTAATATCTTATTTGTTCACTCTTGTTTCTAAAATATTTAACTCCTCAACACACCTCCACAGACATGAAATGTCCGTTCTTCATCAGGTCACCTCCCGCCCGCTGCATTTCTTCATATTTCAGCCACTGTTTCTCTATCTCCCGCTTGTATTCCTCGTGACGCTTGATGAGCAGCTCAGCTCCCAGCACATCGTTTGCCAGCTCCTCGGATATCACCAGCGCGTGCATCTCGTTGGCCCAGGCCCTGCAGAACAGAGTCAAACGGGTAAAACCAGAAGGGATGTGACTCTGCTGGCTACTCAGGAATGCACATATCCTGTGGCTGTGGACACGTGCACAAGGACTTTAACTTGCTCATGAACGACAGGAATATACAAACACATTGAGGAGGGTTCACTTTTATCACCTGATATAATATTCCCGGTGCCTGTTAGAGAGGCAGCTGCAGCATCTAAACTTACTGAAGCCCTGCACACTCAGATCCTCAGAAAGAACTGTAACTGGGCTGTATACATTCACAGCACTTCTATATGTAGTACAGGGACACAGAGACTTCCAGATGTCCATCCAGCCCCATCAACATGCATGGAAGTACCCCGTATGCACACAGAGCACTCATGCCAAGAAGGTATTTTTTAAGGACAATTTTCAACCCCAAGGGCCTCAACGGGCATAAACAAATGCGTCTTGATTTACCTGAGCTCAGGACCTATCCCTTTGCATAGTAAATGTCCAGTAGCCAGTGGTGACCACTTCATTGTCTTTATATTTCTACTCCTATCCTGGATTAACTCTTTCATTAACTACACTGAACTAAAAATGTCCATATTTCTTCTGTGAGAAATCCTGTTCAAAAAATACAATTTCCATAAAAAATGTATAATTTTTTATTAAAATGACATTAAAATGATAAAATATAATGTTTTAATGTTGGTCTGCCTCTTTGAGTATAGTGTATTTCCATTATTTATTTCAGTTTTTCCATTAGACCTCTGCTTATAGATACTTTGGCATGATTGATTTAAACAAAATGTGACACTTAGCTCAACATATCTTTTTTAAAAAAGTACATTTTGTCGATCCTTTAAACATTCAGCAGTTTGTTCTAAATCAGATTTTAAAAAGGAAAAAGAAATAATGGAATGACCCAGCAACTGAATTCTTGCAAAAAACCTGACCCCTAGTAAGAATGGGTGTGTGCATATGGGCAGTGGCATTAAATACACGTGTGTGAAACCCTTTCAGCACTTGAGCAAGTGCTAACCTATTTTAGAAGGTTGTCTTTAATGTAGTTGTTTTGACTCTGAGAAAAATGGGCGCTGGTGTCTGCACAGGTGCTATAAATTACGTGACAATGTAGCAGAGACTCACCCATCTTCCCACAGAATCAACAGTATTTTGAATTGAAATCGGGAGACTACCAAATCTACCCAGAGTGACTGAATTCTCCAAGACTGCCTAGGAAATAGTCCAACAATGTGGGCTTGTCATGTACACTGTGCTGAAGTGGAGTGGCAGGGCCACCTCTGATGTGTGCTTAATTCTGTAAAGTGCTGTTGAGAAGATGCAAGAGAGATTTGCAAGTAAGCTGCAGAGCATCTGGGACAGAAGTCAAATATACTGAGAGGTGTAATTTAGAAAATCCTATATGGGTAAGAGAAGAAATAAGGTCCACTGCCAAACTCAAGGGGTCAACACATACATCAGTTCCCTGCAGTCATTGAAGTAGAGCTGGACTTGTTCTGCCTGGCTGAGTCTTGCCTTCCTCTCCAGAAACTTCTTGTCCAGGTTTTCCCAGGACTCATCCACCTCTGTGAGTCTCTCCATAATGTTTTCCTTGACTTGAGGGTACGTGCGGCTGAGGTGCCAAGCCTCCCCCCGAATCCGCTCCAGCTCTTTCATGATGGCTCCTAGATCTCTCTGGGACAGAGACAGAATGGATTGTAAGAACAAGTCACTCCTTACATCGATCAAAAGCAGATTTTAAAGATGGTGCATATCTTTTCTAGCCACTGGTGCACAGAGGCTGGAAATATGACTCTGTCAAGACTTTTCCTCTCATTTTCCTCCCAATGCCTTTTAACATTCATCATCAAAAATCAAAGATTCTTCAGATGCGACACACTAAGTGTGGAGTTGAAGTCTCTTGTAGTTCAGATGACACCTTTGTAATCATAATAACAATTTGGAATAGATTTTAGAAGAGAAGCTAATCCTTAGAAGTAAAAGCATTAATAATATAATATCACAGCATTAAAAAAGGAGGAAAAGGCCCTCTCCTGTGAAGCAAAATGAATATTTCAGGGTGCAATAAATTTCTCTTTTGTTGGCCTGAAAACAAGGCACTTGACAGGATTTCAAATCAAGCAACGGTCTCCTTTTTATTTTTTTGCCATTAATGCTTTTCTGCCACTGCTTCATGACAGATCCCCTTACCTCTACTCCCTCAAGCTGGCTGAGGAGTGTCTGTACACCTGGAAGATCATATCCATAATCATCTATATCCACCACGGCCTCTTTCTCCTGCATCCAACCCTTTATTTCATCCACATCGTGATCGTATTGGTGAACTTGCCGGGCTGCTGTTAGATTCTGGAATGAAGAAAAAATTTAATGGTAATAGTATATATCATAGCTGCAGCACAAAAAAGAGCAACCCTAATATGTCCTAATGTAGTACAGACTGAACAAGAGTGGGAGTGAAACACCTTTCCAATTAAGTCACCTGAAAGTGAGACATAGAAGCTAACCTAATTTCTCCGAGTTCTCTTTGTCAATGGAAAGAATCAGATGTCACCAAAGAGCCATTTATTCCTGCATAAGACGAATGACCAAGATGGAGAGCATGAATTGCTTGAAGAAAGAATAGAACAGAATACACCTATTGCTCTTATAAACCTTGTATTTCAATATGAGCAATGCACTTGTTTGGGAAAGGAAGAAGAACATGGGAAACTGCAGGGAATTCAATGCCCCAGTTTTTCATGTATTTCCTACCTCTGTCCTTGCCTGGATAGCATGGCATAGTTTCTCCCACGTCTCATTGATTTGCTTTGTTCTCTTCTGGATAATGTCCATCTTGCTGTGGCCCTCCTTCTCTAGTTTAGATGCTAACTCATTTAAGGAGACAACTTTGGAATGTCCCAGAGGTTTCACCTCATTTACAAAATCTTTAAACTTTTTCTCCAGTACCTGCAGGATAAATGGTGACACAAACATAGATATGAGAATTTCTGCCCACCTCTATGAGAGAGGTGGAAAGAATCACTTTCTCTGTACTGTAGAACACAAAAATTATGTATAGCAGTCTATAAGTGCAAAGCAGTTGATAAACCCAGATGATATGGAGTCAGAAGGCGGCATGATTGTCTGGATCATCTTACGTCACAGAGAAAAATCACCCCCATCCTGACAAACAGATGCTGCCCAGATCAAAAACTAAGAAACGTAACCCGTTAGGCTGTCCACTTACGCAGCAGTTGTTGAGGAGCAGACACTATGAATGATACCTCTCTGCACTGCATGTCCCAAGGAGAAATTTATCCTTGAAATCAGCAGCCAGAGGTGTGAACACTGCATCCCCATGTTTTTCACTGAAATTGTTACAAGACCATGGCTCTGGTCGTGTCCAATTTTTTAGGCCCTGTCAAGTTTATAATCAGGGACAGCAGTGAATTGTGCCGACCTCACCTTATCCCAAAAAAAAGCTAACTTTCTGATGCACCTACTTTTTCTGTTGAGAGATGCTATCTCAGAGAGCCTTGTATAAGCAGACAGAAACTAGTCTGAGTTCTTGATGCAGAGAAAACTGTTTCATGTAGCTTTTGTCACTGTAACGTGCTTCATTGTCAGCAGCTACACAAAACTGCAACAAACATATTCCATCTTTGCCACACAATACATACAATACCTTTCATTTTCTTTTACCTCAACATCATCTAGGTCCTGCCCATAGTCATCCGACTCTGCTACAGACTGTTTACTGGAAAGCCATGCATCCACCAGCTGGAATTCTCTTTCAAACTGATAGAGCTGGAATTGCTCTTGCAGGCGTTTTCTCTGGGTCTCAGCCTTCTGCAGGAGAGACTGATAGTCTGCTAGGATCCCCTGGAGCTTTGCAAGTATGGTTGGACTGCAAAGAAAAGAATCAAAAGGCACATCTTTGTTTTACTATTCTTTTTGAACATTGTCTTTTCTGACAGGTTAAATTTACAACACCATCACAATAGAGAAGAAACCAGATAACATCACTGTGCAGTCTATAGATGCAAATCACTTGATAAACCCAGATGATGTGGAGTCAGAAGGTGGCATTATTGTCTGGATCATCTTACATCACAGAGAAAAATCACCCACATCCTGACAAACAGAGGCTGCCCAGATCAAAAACTAAGAAACATAACGTGTTAGGCTGTCCACTTATGCAGCAGTTGTTGAGGAGCAGACACTATGAATGATACCCCTCTGCACTGTATGTCCCAAGGAGAAATTTATCCTTGAAATCAGCAGCCAGAGGTGTGAACACTGCATCCCTGTGTTTTTCACTGAAATTGTTACAAGACCATGGCGCTGGTCGTGTCCAATTTTTTAGGCCCTGTCAAGTTTTATAATCAGGGACAGCAGTGAATTGTGCCAACCTCACCTTGTCCCCAAAAAAGCTAACTTTTTGATGCACCTCCTTTTTCTGTTGAAAGATGCTATCTCAGAGAGCCTCGTATAAGCAGACAGAAACTAGTCTGAGTTCTTGATGCAGAGAAAACTATTTCATGTAGCTTTTGTCACTGTAACGTGCTTCATTGTCAGCAGCTACACAAAACTGCAACAAACATATTCCATCTTTGCCACACAATACATACAATACCTTTCATTTTCTTTTACCTCAACATCATCTAGGTCCTGCCCATAGTCATCCGACTCTGCTACAGACTGTTTACTGGAAAGCCATGCATCCACCAGCTGGAATTCTCTTTCAAACTGATAGAGCTGGAATTGCTCTTGCAGGCGTTTTCTCTGGGTCTCAGCCTTCTGCAGGAGAGACTGATAGTCTGCTAGGATCCCCTGGAGCTTTGCAAGTATGGTTGGACTGCAAAGAAAAGAATCAAAAGGCACATCTTTGTTTTACTATTCTTTTTGAACATTGTCTTTTCTGACAGGTTAAATTTACAACACCATCACAATAGAGAAGAAACCAGATAACATCACTGAGTCAGTTACGCCAAGCCGTTAAAACCAGCCAGATCAGGAAATTAAAGGATCTTGTAAGAATGGCTGCTCTTTTTGCTTCCTCCTCACCAGATATAAAAGCAAACTGGCAATGAAAAACAGTGAACTGACAAGAATGTCCATTTCCTTTCCCAAGCACGGTGTTTTTTGAATGCGTGTGGTAAATGAGAACGAGGTAAATGAGTTCCTGGGAATACACAATGGCCAAAGCAGCTGATCTGCACTAATTGGCCTGTTGTTAACAACAGTAGTGAAAATATTAAAAAAAATCAAGCTTTCTGTCTGTGTGATGGTGGTGAAGGATGGATTGATGTCCCTTGAAGTCGTATTTCTGAATCAAACAGCCACTGAAGATTGAACATTTCTGTATTTGCCTTCTCTGGGCATTTCTATTAGACCTGGAGCAGAAGCGTGTTTTCACTTTCCTACCTCTCAGGGCTGTCTTTGTTTATTAAGCTGGCACCTGTCTCCTGCACTTTCTCGATCCGGGGCCTGAAACCATCCATGTCCAGCTTGGTAGCTTCAAGCTTACGCAGTAGAGCTTGTGTGGATTCTTCATTCTTCCCATAATCAGAGGTCTCCAGAATGAAGCTCCTCTCTGCCAGCCATGCCTCCACTTCCAGAAGCTGTATAAAATACAGGGATGAGCGTGAACACAGCTGCAGTTTAGGTCAAGACAAAGAAAACTGGAAAGCAGTGGTGCCCAAAGAGACACATCAGTGAAAATAGAGAGCAGCTTAGGTGCCTTCCTGTAATGCAATCTTGCAGACACTATTCAAAAAGACACATACCCAGAACACAGTAATTAAGGTTGCATGTTTATTACTGGGAAAAGTAACTGTTATTTCTCCACTGCATCTGTCCAGTAATTAAGGTTACATGTTTATTCCTCACTTCAGGTACTGGGAAAAGTAACTGTTATTTCTCCACTGTATCTGTGCTTACCAGATATGAAAAATTCACTCTCATCTCAGCACTTGCATCCATTCAACAACATAGGTACCAGATCTTTTAAGCAAAGAAAGAGCAAAATAAATCTCTTATGAACCATCTTTACCTCATTCAGGAACAGATGGGCCTCATATGACTGCATGAGCCGCTGTCTCCTCTCTTGAGCCTCTGCCTTCAAGGTTTCTACAGAAGCCTCAAGCTCCTTCAGATGCTCCATAATCTTTCTAGAGGCTGAGTGGCCTCCCCGTACCAGCTTCTGCCCTGTACTGAGCACTGCTTTGGTCAAAGCATCCCGACTGCTTATCTCATTCTCCAAATTCTGAAAAAAGAGTAAAATGACACATCAAAAATAAAATTTAAGGAGATTTTTATACCAGACAATGTAGCCATGAAATTCCATTAGAAATCTCTTTTCTAGATGGGTCAGAGGTGCAAAGTCTGAGTGAATGCTCAAAGTGGAGTGGATGAGGTTTTTTGGGGTGAAGGAGTGATTACAGAAAAAAAATACAGACATGTAGTTTGGACCTTGGTATGTATCCACCTCAGAGTGTGAAGGGAAAAGGTTCTAACCACAAACTTCTTGTCTGTAGATTCCACTGAAACATACCCACGTCCACCTCATTACATGGTGTTTCTTGAGTTATAATGTGTCTAGGGAAGAACAACCAATTCACCTGCTTAGCAGTATTTACCACTTGTCAGCGCCTTTGTAGAAGATGCAGCTTTGTGTAACAGCCATTGCAAACACTGGGTACACATACTGCCAGGCAACCGAGAGAACAAGGAGAGAAGAAAACTACTGGGACCAGTTCTCAAAGACTTGAAATTAATTTTTGAAGACTGGTAGATGTGCATATGTCCATATCCCCCCATATATGATATTTGCCTGAGTGGGTAAGGACCACACCATCAATCTGTCCGTGGGAGGATGCACATTCCACAGCTCACTACGCCTGAGCACCTTGAGCACAAGCAAACCTCACCATTTTACAATTGTTGTGTTTATTTTCATAGCTGCGAAACAGGCAGTTTCAGAGTTAGACAGCAGTGCAGTGCTAATGTAGAAGAGACACCCTCTCTGAGGAGAGGAGCTGCTTTTTCAACTGAAGTATCAGATTTGGCTGGAGAAGAGCTCTGATTCCAATCTTGCCTTTAACTTCCCCCTATTAATTTCAAGGCAGCCACTATGTTGTTGAAAAGTGACACCAAATCTGACCCCAGCAGAACGGAATCCAGTGGCAAAGATTATAAAACATCTTGTACTGTGTATTAATAATAAGCTAGCAGCGTGAAGAACAACTTTGCAGTCGAACATTTAGGAACATGTATTCACAGTACTTCATTTAAAACAACAGGAATTAAAAAAAAATAATAATAATAAAAAAAGGGAAGAGAGGAGTGAGGGGAAACTGTCTGAAGCCAAGCAGTTGTGTTTGTGCATATTCTATTTGTGTGTAAATGCAGTTTTGCAAGACTTGTGTCTTTGTTTCTTTGGTTTTTTGGGTTTTTTTTAGGTTGATACATTTCACACACAATCTCTTTTGCGGTAATGGACCAAGGACCGAATTTTGCAAGTCTGGCTCATTAAGACAAACAATAGAGGGTGGAACTAATAGTATGTTCAATTCTTGACTGTTATGTTACCTCTGACGTTTGTCTGTCTGTAAACCAACATTTAAAAAAAGAAAGTGTAGAGACTCGAGCTACTAAAAGATTGAGAATTCAAAGCTTATATTTTAATTCTGCTTCCAAGAGAATAAGAAGCAAAATAGCAGGAATAATTGGCATTTTATTATGCACTGATATTATGGTCTGTATCTCCCATTCTCACAGTCCATTGAAATATTTTGAGACCTGGCTAATTAACACAAAGATAATTGTAGCCTAAAGCAGTATCTCTCCTGTTCCTTCAGTTATCCCAAATATTTTCTCAGATTAATTCAGCTCTGAGATTCCTTTCTTCCATGATACTAATTACTTCCTTACCATGTCAATCAGTTCATAATTTTTAGGAGTAATTGCACACATAACATTTATACTTTTAATCATGATGAAACCAGCTTTTTGTTGTTACTGTCTAATCTCAAAGTAACCAACTGCATCTCACTTAAATACAGAATTTTTACAAACAAGAAGGTGTGTACTGTTCAGAATAAACCCATGGGTCTTACTTGGGAATATTCTGGAAGATGCATTTAAAAACATTTTACCATTCTTCATTAAATTGTGAGTACACCTGGGATAAATCAACTTTTTAAGAGACTTCATCCCTGCTCTAGTATGTCACCTGTAACAATCTTGATGTTTTACCCTGGGGACATTTCAATTTTTTTGTAAATTCAGATTTTTATTTGTAGACATGTATATTGCACCAAATGCTTGGGCTTACTCTCTCTATTGATATGTATATATACCACACACACTCCCACTTTATAAGATATTCTGTCTTTCCCAACCCTACTGGAGATTGCATAGATTTTCCCCAGAGGCACTTGACTTGGCACTTAAATAGGCTGTCATTCCCTAGCATTAAGTACCAATAGCTGCTGGAAACTTTTAGCAGGACTTTTTTTTCCCCTTTCACCTCATGTTTGGAAAGAGACAGTTCTCTTTATTAAAAAAAAAAATATATTAGGAAGGCAGCTGATGTTTTATTGGTATTTGAGATGACAGTGGTCCAGGCTCTGCCTTCTCTGACAGCCCATCTGAACCTTGTGAAATAATTCAGCAGCTATCTTGAAAGCTACCGCTGGAATGAAGGTCAGCAAAGGGTCATCAAAACACTCTGTTAACTCCCTCCCTCCAGAGTAGAAAGAGTTTTGGGGGAAGATGTTTTCCTGGGTGCTCATCCTGAGACATCTGAGCAATAAGCTTGCTTCAATGTACTTACGAGTTTCAAAGCATATTGCCCAAAGAAGCTATGACAGGATGCACAACAGTTAAAATCTATTTTGTATTGCAAGGGCCAGGTTTTGAAGTCAGTTCACAGAAAAAGCTAACGTGTCCACAGAAAAGCATATAGTGTGGCACCTACACCACTGCAATCATACACAATATCGAATCCCGCATCTCGCCAAGTCACGGACATATCCTTTGAAAAATGTCATTATTATCAGACATGGATAAGAATAATCCCTGTCATCTTGAATCCTGTTAGCCAAAGCACAGCAGATGAAGTCTGCCAAAGGCAAATTGAATTCCGTGATCTCTCTTTGATTCTAAAGACTGATAATGGTTGCCACATGACATTACCTGGTGTTTTTCTTGTAGACTCTGAACGGTTGCCAAGGATTGGCCATAATCCCTGGAGGAAGCCATGGGAAGCTTCTCATGAACCCAGGCCAACTCCTCATCAACATCTCGGAAGAACTGGTACTGAAGTCTGCTTGCCTCCAGACTCCCACGTCTCTCCTGCAGAGGGTCACGTAGACTTTTGTATCTGTAGGTTTTAAAGAAAACCCAATGAGGACCACAGAGTAATAAGGACTGAATGCAAAATGTTCTTTGCAGAATGATGTAGGGAAGGAAAGAAAAAAAAGTATGTAGGGAAGAAAAAAGCTGATAAAAATAAGATAAAGATGGCAGGAGACAGGCCAGGCACTTGCATACCTCTGCACCAGTTGATCCACTCTCTCTTCTAGTTCATCAGCAAGGAAATGCTTCTCCTTCTGGAATTGTTGAGTTGTGACCACAAGCTCTTGTAGCCGGTCCCTATGGCCAGCAATATCTTCCTCCAGTTCCTCTTGTTTCTTCAGATGACTGTTTAAAACCACCAGATCGTTGTCACTATATGGTGCTTTCAATTCATTTTCCACATCTTCCAACCATTTCTCCATATCCTCTACGCTTCGCTGAAAATGAAGGCCCTGAGGACAAGCAGGAAAAAAAGGGGGTCATTTAAACCTTTGGGATAGACAATATGATATAAAAATCTTGGCCATTTTCAGTAAGAATTACACACAGGCACAGCGAAGCTTCCTAGGGCTCAGTGAACTTTTCCCAGGTATGACAGTGGTCCAAATGAAGAAGAGAATTAAGTCAGAGTGAATGCAAGAAGAGATGCAGAGAACATCAAGACATAATTTTAATTGTGTTGCACAAATATAATGAAGGACATGGTACCTTAAAATGAAGCCATTTAAAAGGAGAGCTCTATTTTATACCCACAGAGTGTCTGATAGCCCAGGCAAAACTCAATCATGAGAAGCCATGTGCCTGGAGCTAGAAATCCACAGCTGCTTTTCATTCTTCTTTCTCAATGTGCTGGAGAAAAGATGCCATTGGGACAGATGCAGAGAGTTGACATATACGAGTGAACACATTTTCCCTCAGTATCCCCCTCTAGAATCCTGATCTAAAGCAGCAGCAGAAAGCAGAAAGGAACACAGCCTACAGATCCCTGTCCCTCCATAGGGATCTGTGGTTCTCCCACCAATTCCATTCAGCCAGCCCACACTTAGTAGTTTCCTTGCTTTAATTGTCTTTAAGAATCAGGTCTGCTTGTATCAAGTGACACAGTCATAGAAGAGATGTGTAGCAGCCGAGCTATCTCTGGAAATGACACCAAGACCCAACTGCTGGTATCCCTGTGTTACCTTGTAAGCATCCTGCAGCTTGGCCCGTTTATCCTGGCAACTTGCTACCAGTTCCTCCCACAGCTCTTCCATTTCTTGCAGTCTGGACTGAATGGCTTCAGGGGCATAGTGCCTCTCACGGAGCATCTTCTCCCCTTCCTAGAGCAGAGAGAACAGTCAAAGTTTTCTTACTTTGGTGAATGCACCAGAATATATCACTTTTGCCTCCATAAACAACGTCTACTGGCGCTGTTTTGTAAAGGGCCGGCTGCAGCCATCACTTTCTGATGTAAGAGATAGAGGCTGCAGAGACAAAGGAAAAACAGATAAAGGCAAAATGCTCATTGAAACTAGGGCAGAGGCTGATTTTCCTGTTTTTCTGGCCTCTAAAATTATTTGAAATGCTAAAAGACGACATTAGAAGACAAAGGGTAAAGAGAATCTTCATTATGCAACACCTATATTGCCTAAATGCTGGCAGGGAACCTAGTTTGCAAGCACTCATTTTTTGCTGTGATGCCCCACATCTTATAATCACTGTTTGAGATCACCCAGCCACCTGTCCTTCTCTATTCCCTTCCTTGCATGTTAAGAGACCAGTATCTCATACAAGTGTATGATTGAATGATAGAATAAACCCTCTTTTAACCACGTACTGTTGTCCCATTGTATTATGTAATAAAGGTTTATCTGCATTTCTAATCTCTGAGCTGCAGATGCTTTACAGGTTGGCAGAAGCAGTAGAGAGGGCACAGCAAGACCTTCATCTGGTAGAAGGGTCTGTAGGTCTCCCTTAAGCTGGTGAGGGGTCTGGAGAACAAGTCTTATGAGGAGCAGCTGAGGGAGCTGGGATTGTTCAGCCTGGAGAAAAGGAGGCTGAGGAGAGACCTTATTGCTTTCTACCTGAAAGGAGGGTGTAGAGAGGCGGGGGTTGGTCTCTTCTCCCAAGTCACAGGCGATAAGACAAGAGGAAATGGCCTCAAGTTGTGTCAGGGAGGTTTAGATTGGATATTAGGAAAAATTTTCTTCACTGAAAGGGTTATTAAGCATTGGAACAGGCTGTCCAGGGAAGTGGTTGAATCACCATCTCTGGCAGTATTTAAAAGATGGGTAGACGTGGTGCTTAGAGATATGGCTTAGTGATGGCTTTTGTCAGTGTTAGGTTGATAGTTGGACTAGATGATCTGAAAGGTTCCTTCTAACCTAGGCAATTCTATGATTCTACTAAGGCTATTCCAAACAAACAAACAAAAAAATAATGAGAAAGAGATTGTGCAAACAACTCTTTAAAACCAGACTTGTTTAGAGAGAGTTGTAACTCCACCCTTTAACCCCTCAGTTGTGTCTGTGCACAGGAGGGTTAAAAGGGTTAAAAACAAAAAGAAAAAAGTTTGTGTTGGGGTTCTGCAATACTGGATTCAAGCAAGTCTGAGGAGGGAATCTACATTTAATGCTTAGTTACCTATTGCAAAATACAGCTAGTAAACACTGTGCTGAAAATAAGGTTAATAAACATGTAACAGTCTGTCCTTCCAAACTTATCATCTGATCACAGCTTCTGCCAAGTATCTGACAAAGCTTGTCAGACGTCCCTCCTATCTCTTCTACCAGCATGTCTCTGCAAAGGCAACGCTTGAAAACTCTTCTTGATTCTTTTTTTTTTTGATACATCGTATCTGACTTGTTTAAATTGTGCAGACAGTCAGCTAGGCTCCCTGCTGCAAAGAAACAGGGGTACCTCTAAGGTGGCATTCACCCCAGAGAGAAGTCCCTGAAGTCAGTGGACTGAATCTTTCATTGAAAGCACCCATCTCTTTCCATTGCATGTACAGTGAACATACATAGCAACCTCACACTAGGAAACAAGATAGAAGTTGAGGGAAACTGATTGGCACAAAGTTCTTGATGGACTAAAAGAGTAAGTCCATCATAAGAAAGTCCTATAAGAAAGAGACTTCCCAGTCCCCTCAGAGAAGCGTGAACGATGATGGGGAGGGGACAGTGATTCCCCCTCCCTTGTTTGAGATCACTGTAACTCAGACCATCTGCAATCTTTCATGCCAGTTGCCCAGCCTTGCCACCAGCCCCAGTTCTCTCACAGATTTGATGGAGTCCAGGCGATTTCTGTTGGCCATGATCTCTGCTTGGAAAGTCTGGTGCTTCTGCAGTTTGGTCTGCAGATTGCTTGGATCCTTCCAGCTATCATCCTGGGCAATGCTATTCTTCTCGTTGATCCAGGCAGCCACCTTTGAGGGGGGAAAGAACAGAAGCAGACAAAACTTTCAGTGTTTCTTCAGCTCCAACCTGCCAGTTCCTCCTTTAACTTCTATAAAACATGGAACTAGTGAGTGGGGACACAAATGAGTAGAGATTCTTCTTCCCTAAGCTCCTTATATCTTTCGTCCTTCTGAGGTTCTTCTTCCCTAAGCTCCTTATATCTTTCATAATGAAGTTGAGCCCTGTATCTCTGTTTGCCAGCAGTTACCTGGGGGCTGTCTCCATGAGATAGTCCCCGTGCAGTGAGAAAGTGAGTGGGTGCATCTGTGCATGGGGGAGAAAGTGCAATTATCTCCCTATTGCTAACCCACTGCCATTATCTCACAAGAACTAATTTGTCTCTTCCCATGAATTTTAAAATGGTGGCACATTCCCTTTCAATGCGTTTATTTCTTCTGCATTTTGCTGGCATCCAATGCACAGCACATCTTTCATCTGGTGACTGAAGGGAAGCTGTGACTTGAAAGCCAAAAAATATCTCTTCACTCTTATCCTCATCTTTCCTTATATCATTTCATTCCAGACTCTAGTTCCTTGATTTTTTCTCACAGTAAATCTCTTCAGGAATTCAGATCTATGCGGTGCAGTATGTTTTAAGAGACCAGAATACCATGAATCCTGTGTAACTGTACCTCAAAGGAATTCCTCAGAAACTTCTGCAGAAGCCTTGACTCCTCTAGCAGATGTCTGCGAGCAGCAGCATTCTCCAGCAGTTTCTCTTTTCTGAGATGAAGACAGATGTGCGAGGTAAAAAGCCACAGAGTGAGTTAGATAAGATAAGGGTTTTCAATTTTCATCTAACCCTCACAGTACACACAGATTCTTTATATATGATGTCTGCCTCTAGGAATCACCATTACTGCCTTTCAGCGTACAAGAGAAACAAAAACTCAGCATGTTTCTTAAATGAAAATCCTGGGGATATGATGGTATTTGTTACCGATGAACCAAAGCTACACCATCTTTTCATCTTTTTTTTCCAAATGTGGACCTGCAGCACCTTATTCATGTTACTGTAGGCCTGAGACAGTTTGATCATTTATTACAATCAATATGTTCACTTTAATCATAGGGGATTCTCCAATGTCTCTTTGTAAATTTTACGTGTATCTTTTCATCTACCATAGCACTGAATAAAACTGCTTCTACTGTCAGCAGTTAAAATGAACAATATGGAACATGCTATGAAAAATAAAGTAATTCACATGAAAGGCCAGGATCTGATCAGAAATATTGCAAATGCCCTAACAGATAATTTGAGCAGGGTTTTAAGATCGACTCCTTTTGAGCAGTGAAAAAGCAGTTGTGTAGCAAATGACCTTTCTTGACGGTATTTAATGATAATGAAGTATTTAATGGCACAGCAGGCCTCGTGTCTTTTGTTTGCAGCACTGTCCCTAAGACCAGGCCAGGATACCAAATTACAGGAATACTGCCTTTTTCTGAATCCTGCTCCCCCTGCTCTTAACTGTATTTTGGAAACCTCCTAATGAAATGTTGACTAGACTCAGGCCATTTTGGCAAGACCACAGTGCAAGGCGCAAAGCTGAATAAATGCAAACTAGTTTATGGTTCTCGTAAAACATTTAAAGATATTAGTCACATGGGAAATTCTCGTTGTAAAAGAGATGGGTGGCTGACATGGGAAGGGTTTGACTTTACCTCCTCAGAACAGCCTGGAATCTGTTGGTGATGTTATCCGAGTCATAATGCTTGTTCTGCGTTAGCTGCCGAGCGAATGAAGCCATCTCATCAATTTTCTCCATCTGAGCTTCCAGGGCTTTTTCAAACTGCGCATGTTTCCGCTGTAGGCTTTCCACACTAGACACTGAGTCCTGGATAGAATTCAACACAGAGGAGCTGCTTTCAGACAGAGTTTTTCCATCCACAACACTGATAATCCAGAAGCTAAATGGCATTTACCCCACATTTGCAAGCTGTCAAGAAAATGTATTGGTCTTTGAAATTCATTGGCATTGAATCTGAGACTTGTGGCCTAAATAACGTTCTGTGCATGGTCTGAGGCCATTGTTTCAGGGTAAAAACTGAAAGCTAAGCTGGGTGCTTAGCTTCTCCTGCATATTGTGCTGCATAGAACACAGCAGTTTTTAAGAGATAAAGCATCAGCTCCTAATCGCAAATGAATCTCAAGACACATGCTATTTTGGAAGCAAATGTGGGGTGCCAAACTGAGAACAGAGTTAAGTGAACAAATGTGTCACAGAGAGAGATTAAAATTACAGCCTCAGTTTCAATTCATAGAATTTGGAAGAGCTCAGATCCAGATTTGAATTTGAGGACTCGAGTCTGACATTACAGTTAATCTGAAGAGAAACACAGA
The DNA here is from genome assembly GCF_001431845.1 of Calidris pugnax. NCBI lineage: Eukaryota > Metazoa > Chordata > Aves > Charadriiformes > Scolopacidae > Calidris > Calidris pugnax. The sequence goes on from NW_015090921.1 coordinate 5,035,103, forward strand.
TTTTGACTTGTAACATTTGTGAATCCCAAGTTTAATGACTCAGAGTTCTCTTTTCAGCAACCTTCTGCACTTTTAATTTTATAATCAGTGGTGTCAAAATGTTGTTACCACAATAAACTCTGCTTTCTCACTATTCTAAAGGAAGCAATAAAGCTCACATCAAATAGGTCAGAAAAAAAAATGTAAACTTCTGGGTGCTTACATGAGTCATTGAAAGGGAAGGTAGTAACAGAACATTTTCTGTGCATTGCTGAGCTAAATATAACTGGAAAATGGGTGGCTCCTTCTGAGTCTCATATACACGTATGTTTGTCATACTGCTTGTACTCATTATGTCTACACTGAACTCTGAGATGTAATTGTAGTTGCTGCAGAGACAACTAATTTGGTAGCATTACCTATACAAGGTGCAGGGTAAGCTAAGCATCAGAACGTATATCCGGCTTCCTGCATAGTTTCTGCAACCCAGTCTGTGGTTTCAGTTATTGCAGTGTTACTGGTACCCGAGGCAGGTAATTTAAAGCTACACTGAGTACATCAGCAGTGACAGCAGTGATGACTTGCACGCTGCTGGTGAAAGTATTTGGGTCAGATATGCCCAGTTAGAGAGATGCAGTCTCATTTTCCTGCTATCTTCAGAGTAGTTGGACTATTTCATTACTCTTGAGGCTGAGAATCCTGTCCTGTGTAAAGTTTCAAGGAAAGGAATCTGATCCTAAACCATCAACACGACAGAGCAGTAACTTTCAGAAGGAGAAAGATCCAGGAAGGTTCGGAGCACACCTTCATATTTCACAGCTCCCTTTCCTCCAGACCGATTGCAGAGAGAATTGTAATTTCTCAGAGCACCTACCCCTAAGTCCTCATTGGCCAAGAAAGCCTCTTTGCTGCTCAGCCAGCTCTCAGTCTGTTCCACATAGCCATAGAATTTCTGTATAGGGAGAGAAAAAGCAGTCATAAACATGGCATAAAACAGAGGCAAACCTGACTTTCTCAGAGCATGCTGAAAAAACCAAACTTCCAGGGCTATTCCAAAAATAAACTGCATAACACTGGATGGCAATAAGCATTGAATACTACAAAATCCACATGTGTAACAGTTATTATTGTAAATTTCTCCTTCATAATATGACTAGGTTTTTTCCTAAGACAAAGGATACAACACAAGTACTTGTAGCTTGTTTGCTAATGGTGTAGAGAGTGCTTGTAAGGTAATTGGCCAATAAAAAGGACGGTAACACGGCCTGAAATAAGTAGAATGTAATGCATAAAGCAGCATGAAAGCAGCCCTTACCATATGGTTTAAGTTCTCATATATATGAAGCTTTTTAGATGGGACTAGTAGCACCAGCTGTTATTTAAGGTACTTGACATTCCCCATTGTAAAAGCTCCATTTCAGTTATTTCTAACTTTTGCCAACAAGCCATTTGAGCAGAAATTTTGTGAGATGACTGTTACAGGGAAGTATTTCTGGAAAACTGAAGCCAAACCAGTTCTTTTCTTAGAAAAATGCAGGGAAAAATACAGTGTTTTGTCCACGCTAAATTTTTCTTCAGATCATTTTTTTTAAATACTGTTTTTCAGGGGAAGTTATAGAATTTAGTAAAGTAATGATGTTCCATTCTAAGTACATGCCTTTTGCCAGCTGTATGAGAGTTTGACCAATTTTTTCTAAGTTTTTTTGCCTTTGAAAAACATCTGGGCACATATTACACAGAAATTTCTTTGATTTGTCAAGGTACAATTTCTAGAAGCCCAGCCATCACACTGAATGGGCTTGGCCCTCAGCATGCCTTCTGAAAACCAGTGAAATATACATGAAACACTGGCTATTATTAGCATATTTTTCATTATACCATCTTATAAATTTGCTGTTTACACCGAGGGAAGTTGTCAGTGACATGTGCATGCTCTCTTGAATGTCTTTTTACTCACCTGCAAATCTTGTGCCTGAAGCAATTTTGTATGTTGCTCCTGCCACACTTGGATCAGTTCAGCCCAGGCTTGCTGCAGTCTGGAGAGGGACTGGTGAATCTCAGGGGTTGCGTAGTGACCAGAATTGGCAAGTCCTTGACCATAGTTACTGAGAGAATTGAATCTTTCCACCCGTGCTTCAATCTCCTCCTAAAATATATTACTAAGGTTGGTGTCAAGGGTTTACGGAACGCCAGTTTTTCAGAATACAAGCCTTAAGGGGAAGAATACGGGCTGTAACCTTCCAACACTAATATTTGTATGGAAAATCATTCATCTTTGAGTTATGTCACTGAAAGAACATAGAATTGCCTAAGAGAAAATAAATGTGGACAATAAATGACTTTATTGCTCTAGGAACAATTGGTCTCCTACAAATCAAAACTGGGATTAAATTAAAAACAGATTAGAAAATACTTAGATATAAATGAAACATAGTTTTGAACATCCATAATACCATATCCCCCCACAGTCTTCCTACATAAAAGTGGTTCTTATGAGAAACAGTGCCTTTTCCTCTCCTGCCAAATAACTTGGCATCATTTCATTATAGACAAAGTTTTACTTTATTTCATGGTGTTAAAATTTTACTTTTTTACTTTACATTTGACTTTTTCACCTGGTCTGAGCAATGAATTGTGTCTATATACTGAATCCTGAAGCTGAAAGCTTTATAAGCAGCTATGGCCCCTGAAAACTGAATGTGGAATTCCTAATGTAAACAATTTGAAAATAAAAATAACCTTTCACTGAAATAATGCCATGTATTAACTCACAAACCACCTTTAAAACTATGACATTTACTATTACATGTCTGAAATTAGAACTGCTGGTTTTAGGGCTTTTTTAGGGTGTGATGTTGCCCAATCATAGATAACACTGCTATAAAATAGACATTTGATTTTTTTTTAAATTCAGATTAGCATCTTGTGTTCGACTCTAGTGTCTCCTAAGGACTTTTGGTTTGAGCCACTCACCTGAATGAAAAAATAAAAAACCTTCCATTTTTCTTGTCTATAATTTTAGTTTAGTCAACTCAATACAAAAGAACATATTGCCTGGATTCCTCGTTTTCTGTGTGACTATCTCCTTAGAGCCATTCGGGTTTCTTTACTAACAGATATTAAAGATTTAGATCTTGCTACCATCTAAATTTGGAGTACAGTACACTGGTGGTTTGGGTTATTTTTATTGTGACAAAGAATTCTTAGCTAAAACATTATTAATAAAGTCTCTGACATGAGAGAGCACTGTTAAAATGGAAGGCTCTGATAAAGAAGGGGACTCAGATACTTCACACTAAATTCAAGTCTGATAAAGAATCAGAATCTTCAAACTATTTGTGCTAATAATGGGAGCTACAAAGCACTGGATATTAGTCATGATTCTGGGAATATGGCTTTTAGAAAAAGTAATCTGACTGCAAAGAAATGGTAACACAGCAGCTAAAAGATAGCTATGACACAGGGAAAAATATTAACTTTTTTCTAAGGTGAATTAACAGTATCATTCCTTTTAGAAAATCTACCAAAAATATTAGTCAAATTAGCCACCAAAAGATTGTGTGGTAATTAGTACTGGGATATGAAGTGTTTCAGAACTGAATGTGTAGTACCATCCAATGGTAATTTACTGCTGCTTTTATTTTCTGCTCAGGCAAATGGAGTTTGCATGACAAAATCTAACTCAAAGCTAGAATTAACTAGCATTAACCTTTTGGCAATCCGAGTAAAGAGCTCGGCAGTGAGCATGTCTTGATTCTGAACCAGCTTTTTACCTACAGGGTTGGGCAGCAGTACAGCTGAGAGCTAATGGGGTTTCTGAGATTTTTTGCAGGGACAGGAGGTACCAAACAGACCATGGGATGGAGTCTGTCACTACCTAGGTGACTTCTGTCCCTGGCCTGTTACTGAAAACATGTTTTCACCATGTTATTGACAGCCGCATGCAGCAAAATTCTGCTGTGTCTGCAGCAGTTAATTCCCATGGGGAAGATCCCCAGTATGTTCAACTGGAAGCAAGGATGATACTTGCCTTTCTCTCCTGATGCTCCTCAATCATGCTTTCCGCTTCATTTGCGCTTTTAGGAAGCCCCCCTGCTTCCATTAAGCCTCTCATGTTTTGGGTCCAATCCAGGATCTCCTTCATCTCCAAGTTAAACTTCTGCAACTGATACGAGGCCGCCAGCTTCTCTTTCCTGCCATACAATGTGCAGTTCAGCATTATCCAACACAGAATTATCTAGTTGCCTCTCCCTACCCATTTGCAGAGGAAGGTATCCTAGGAGAAGCCAAATGAAGTGAATTCAAGCCTCCTAAGCTTTCCCTTACAGCTCCTAACAGTCCTCATATTAAACTAAAATCACAGGAGAAGCACACTGCCTTGGAGATAACATGCTTACCTTATTTTCTACATCAGTTCATTAGGACAAGAAAGGTGAAAAAGCCTTCGTAGCTGTTGCTTCCAGCAATGACTACAATATAGGCCTAAGCCTTTCTAGTTTTGGGAAGATTCAAAGGAAAAAATAATCTTCTAGAACCATCCAAAAATAAGGCTTTATGATAGATTTAATTTTACAGTCTGGAGGCATTTTAGTAACATTATTTAGTGGGATAAGTTTTCCCAAAGTCACACCAGTGGAACCTTTCTTGTACCAAGTCACACTTGTTCCAATGCTGGTGTCTTAGCTGCCTGTATAAACTTTGTAAAGGATCCTCAAAAACTTTTAAAAAGCCCTTTGCAAGTAGATTCAAGACCCCAGGGAGCAGCTCTGCTCCTGATGAGAATTATTCAGACCACTAGAAGCCTTTACCTTTGTTTGGCCTGTCCCTGGAGTCGTAGCCAGTTGTTTTTCATCTCCTGTTGCTTCATAGTCAGTTTGTCATTTATGGATGGATTCCTTGTGGAAAGGCGGAAAGATTCCAATTGCAATGGCTGGGAAGAGATTTATAGTGGGGTGAATTTATGCCAAATACTTATATTCATTCCTGAGTTTGCCTTTCAGGAAAAGTAGTTAATTTTGAGATACCAGTTTTCAAAAGCAGGTACTTAAATTACAATAACAAAATATACAAAGGGACTTCTTATAAGCACAAAAAAATACATATGCATTTGCAAGCAATCATCCATCGGAAGAAAGAGATGTGTGTGCTGCTTCACATGCACAAATGTTAATTTACAATTAAGAAAGTAGTTTTGAAGAATAGAAACAAACATACAGCAGAATGAAGTACTAATTGCAACCTCTATTAGCTTAGTCTAACTAAGATGGGTAACAAAAGCCATGAAAATATAGCAGAACACAGAAGCAACCAGATTTCCCTTTCAGCAGAAGACTCAAAAATGATTTGCACCAATTTCAGCTAACAGTACCATCAAAACACTACTTCCAGTGTGGAATTCTAATTGATAAGTTTTCCTTAATACAGCCTGATAAACAGTGATGAACGTTCACTAACCCAGATTTAAAGTTGGTATCTTTCTTGTAAAACTCCATCATATCGATGAAAATGAAGAATTTTAATTATGCAGAAGGCAGAATATGCCAGGCTGGTTTTAATCCATAAGAAAAGTACAGATACTATACTTTGTACATATTTGTGGCAGCATCAAAAAACCCCCAAACCTAAACCCAAACCTTGCTCATCTTTCTGTTTCCGTGCATCACTCCCCCATACAGCCTTGCTAACACTATCTCTGGAATGCTGACTAGTAATCACCCACGTTTCATATGAGAATTAGCTAACAAAGTCACAATGTGTGAAGGCATCACACATATTGTCACCATTTGCATACCATTATGAAAAAATAGTTTAGAGAAAATTTGCAAAAAAATCTTCTATATGAAAAGGCTTAAAACTGTGTCCAACAGTGAAAGCTCTGAGAGGTTGTCATAGGATTTCTGTTACTGCAGTTCAATTGAAAACATTTCATGAAAAATATGGAATTATATAGGACCTTAGACCCATATTTAATACTCAGGATCAGTTCCAAATGATGCAAACTGGCCATTTTACAAAAGCCAGAGCTGATCAGGCAGGCAATTATAACCTAAGATTTCTGGTTTTGTTGTCTGTGTCAGAAAACTACATGAACCGTGGGTTTTGCGTTTCAGTTCTGAACAGAACTGGAGTTGTGATTTTAGTCCAAGTCAGTACAGAAACTGGGGCAAAGATGGAGAGCTACAGAAAAAAGTAGGATTAAGTAGCACAGTATTTTACTGAGAAGAAATCTGTGCTGTGTCTGCTTTGCAGTGCAATTCATACTAATGAATTTGAGGAGTCACTTTGATCTTTGCACCATGTTTCCAAGAAGCAAAAATGAACTTTTACAGTATCCTCTGCACTTCTACAATTCTTACCTCAATTTTGGACTTAATAACGCTGATTTCTCTCTCCATCTCTTCATGCCTTCGGATCAGGTTTTCCACACTTTCCACATCTTTCCCATAGTCCAGTGCTTGTATCAGTGCACTCTGGAGGAGGCAGAAGGATGTGCAAATGGCGAAGATGACAAAAAGCAAAAGGATCATATCTTAATTCTTTCAAATAGTCTCCTCCTTCCATTCTTAGTATTGCCATTTGAATGTTATTGTCTTTATAAATATCAACAGGGCACCTTGTTTGCACTCTTTACAGGGATGGAACAAGTATTCACAACTCTTTGAACAGTCCAATCCTACTTAAGGTGCCTCTGGCCATTCACATATAAAACAAAGACAGGAATGCTTCGCTGCATTTCTCAAACTTTCTTTTCCCCTTTTTTCCCCCCATATACCAGAACAGCCAAATACTTCCCATTAAATCAGGGCACAGAAATTTTCAAGTGTGTTTTATGAAAATATGGAAAATAAAATTGACCTCCAGAATCCTACCAGAAGAGAAATTCTAGGCAATGAAGAAATACATTAGTAAAAGTTGTTATAAAAACTTCAAATCAATGGCCTTGGAACCTTAAGTAGTACCTCTATGGTCCTGCCTACTGGCTTATACTTAAATTAATATAATTAGTTATGTGGATGAAATAATTCATGTTTATATAGCTTTTATCTTCTATTAATCTCAAAATTATAATCCAGGATAGGCATTTTTACCTCTGTTTTCTGAATGAATAAGACTTTTCTACAGCTTTTCAAACTTACCTATTTAATATGTCTGCATTGCACAGCAGGGAGAGATATGCAAACTAGCGCTGAATGGACTAGCTCTTAATTTGGAACACTAGAAGTTGCTATATTCAAGATGAGTAAATAATTCAGAAAAAGCTTTATGGTAACTCAGCTAACTGGTTTTGGCATTCAGAAGGGACATGGCTCAACACTGTCTGAAGGAGATGCAAACTTGATACACAGACAACTGTCAAAGATCACTGCTGGAGACTCAGTATCACTCTAGCAACAGGCACGCCTGGGTTTATCACTGTTAGCAAAAAAGAACATTTTCTCATGTCAATTAATAAAAATTTGAGAACTCACCTTCTCGGTAATTCTCTCTGTGATGTCATCAATTTCTCTGATTAGGGCATGAATCTCTAGAGCTCCCTCTAACTTCTTCCTGTATGCATTCAGGTTACCATGGAAACTGTTCCACCTTTTATTGAAAAGAATATTTTAGAGGTGTAGTTCAGAGGTGAGGATTTCCACATCTGAGTTTCATGATGCTCAGATCCAAGTACAAAGACAGGATTTCTGAGCTACCTTGTGTGTTGATCCCCACTTCCCCATGACAGGAGACTCATCACAGAGATAAAGCATTGTCCTGACAAGACTATCTGGTTATATTTACTCCAAGTTTTCAGGGTGGCATGGGAGTTAAAAGCTAAAAAGTACCAATCCAGTTTCCTTAACCTCTCAATAACCTCACAATCCCTATCTTCATGCTTTTTGTTCTTAGCTAGTGGGCCGTGAAGCAGCAAAAGCAATAAGCACTTCACCAGGACAACTAAGTGAACAGATGGAAGTGTCTTAGTTTCACGGATCTAGTGTGTAAAGTGCTGTGAAATAGCATATGTGCCTTCAAGGCTAAAAACATGAGTTTGGCCCTGCTAGATTAGAAATCCTTCTGACTTTCTGAAAGTCTTGAAAGACAACTCCAGCGCGTGATGTTTGGTAGTCATGATGTTAAAAGAAAATGTATGTCTTATCCCAGCCCAAGAGCTAACTGCTCTGAAAGTCTTGAAAGACAACTCCAGTGCGTGATGTTTGGTAGTCATGATGTTAAAGAAGAAAATGTATGTCTTATCCCAGCCCAAGACACCTAATATTCCCTCCCTGTTTTTGCTTTACACAGAAGCTTTAAAAGCATACTCACTTCTCGTTGAGCTGCTTGCGGCGCTCATATATTGTCTTTGTTTCTTCCTTGTTCTGTCTCTCCAGTTTCACGGCCAGGGCATTGATAGCCCTGATGTGAGCATCATCCACTGTCATCTCCTGTAAAGTGAGAAAAGGAGAAAAGGTATGTGTTTGAAACGCTCCTCACTGAGTTTTCCACTGAGACAGGAAAAATTACAGTAACAGCAACAAGCAAGAGTTTTACCTCACTACCAAACATTTCAGACAAGTGGGGTTTGCCCTGCTACAGCTGCTGGTGTTATAAGGCCCCGATGAGAAGACAGTAAAGGCAAGAAAGGACTTTAATGACTACAGATACAACAATGATCTAGGTCTAGACAAGAACCCTCAGAGCTTCATTTCTAAGCCAGGCACTCCAGCAGGGGCTCATTTGTTGAAGAAACATAGGTGCAGTTGCTGATTACATTGGTGGCTGCTGTGGAATAGCTGGTGTGTGGCAGGTTGTTCCTCTGTCAGACAGACAGTGACTACTGGCTTGTTTTTTCAAGACAGGCCTCTGTCCGGCTGTAACTTCTGCACTGTGGACACCAGACTTAAAATCCATAAAAGCCTTGAGAAACCCAGACAACCCATGCCATTGCTTTTCTTCTAAGGCATCACCACTGCATTTTAAAAGGTATGCTAAGCCTTCAAGGCAACTTGCTTCCTATGTACATACCATAGAAAGTATAATATTTGCACATTGCACATGTAATCTGGACTACAGTGGAATAATTGTTCTTTTTGAGCATGACAGACGGCCAGCACTGAACACTGCTCCAAGATTGAAAAAACATGGTCTGTTTTCCTAAGACCAGTAAATCACAAGCCTAGTGGAGAGACATTAATCACTGGTGTAGTAGAAGCACAGCTGCAAGATGCCAGCACACTGTTAATAGAAGTATTGACTCCATTTGTATTTATTTTTATGGTATATCCATACCAGTCTGTGCATGCATCCATGTGTGCTTTACTATTATACACAGCCATAAAGTAAACAAGAGAAACCAGCAGACAGACAGATATTTCATTGAATTTCACTGAATTTCACTGAATTTTAGAGTTGGAAGGGACCATAGAGATCATCTAGTCCAACTCCCCTGCTGAAGCAGGATTGCCTAGAGCTAGAGCATGTTACTCAGGACTGCATCCAGGCAGGTCTTGAAAATCTCCAAGGAAGGGGACTCCACAACCTCCCTTTCTTCAGAAACCCTGCAGTCTCCTCTCCTGGGAGATAATAGCAGCATAATGTGACAGAATACGAGTAGAAAATCTGGTGGCCATCAATGCAGGACGATTGCTTCCCTACCCTGATCTCAGATTTCTCTAGTGGGGAAACCTAGATGGGATGGACACCTGGCCCAACCTGCCACTGTTTGTATCACCTACAAAGTGCTGTATCAGTGGCTACAAGCTGATAGTTTCTAAGGCCAAGAGTTTCCTGTGACACATAAAATCTACCTTATGCTGACTGGGACACTGGGTTGTAGTTTCTGTCTCTTTCACTATCCTCCTTTGGCCTGGTACAACCTGTAGCAGAGTCCTTGCTCCATCCTTCAGTTCACAGTTCAGCTGGTGAGGGCTGAAGGGACAATGAAGGTCCCTTCACTAATTCCCTGGTGCAGAAGCTTGAGTATTTCAGGTCTCTACCCAAATCCAGTACACATGCACTGTCACAGGACATTCTGTGAGGGGAAGCCCAGGGGTTTCTACCAGGCATATCTATACCGTTATTTTGCACAGAAGAGGATTGCTTCCTTCTGCTTGTCAGGCATATCTATACCGTTACTTTGCACAGAAGAGGATTGCTTCCTTCTGCTATTAGGCAACAGAAACAGAAGATAGGAGCTTCCCTAACAGGAACTAGCAACAAAGTCACAGGCAAACAAAGGATAAAGACAACCAGGAGAGAACATTAGAGTAAGCCTCACTCACAAAGTCCCAATATACCTCTTTCCAGACTTCCTCGCAGCTTCCAGACTCGCAAACCAATGATCAATGCCTGCCTGACACTCAGACCTGTTAGTCCACATCTGCAGTAGCTGACAGGAACAGAGAGAACAAGGGGCTGCTGCAAATGCATCCCCTCAATGCCTGGCCTCACAGCTCTCAGGGTGGGAGCTGAAGCACACCACGAGGAGGCCCTTGCTGTGGCAGGGCCTGCTCCCCAGCATGCCCAAGGTTTGGTGCCCGAGTTAGCACGTCTCACTGGGACAGGAGAGGCAGCTGGCGTGACTCAGCACCACGGAAGAGTGTCACAGACCTTGGCACAGAAGGGTGAACCGTGCAGCTGTCTTGTCACACGGCTGCTATCCCAAGTGTAAACCGTTTGCTCTGTTTTACTACGTCTGACTATTAACGTTACATTTCATGACCTACCACGTGTGCTGTATAAACAAAGTCCCCCACTTATATGTACTTCATTTGGATGAAGAAATATGAGAAACTTGACTGTTCCTCAAGAGGGGAAGAGAGGGAAAGGAGCAAAATGGAAGAGTGGTCCATTTGTTTTTTTTATGGTCTTGTTCATGGAATGTCTAGACCATCTTTCTGATTCAAACAAACATGGCTGAAACAACCATTTTTAATCCACTTTTGGACGGAACTCACTGTGACTTGCAGACTGCATGAACCATATTGGAAATTTGCTCAAATTCAGGCTCATACAGCCACCTTTTCAGTCATGTAATGCAATCAAAAGTTTTAGATTGCATCATGAGTGCCTGACAGCTCTGCTTAGACATCACCAAAGCAGAAGGCACAATGAGGGAAAATTCTAACTATTTTAATGGCCTATAAAGTGGTAATGCTTCCTACCTCCACGATCTTTTACCTCCTCAGGTTACTGGAAGTGTATTTCCTACCTGGATTTATCGCTGGACTGAAAAGGTAACTGCTGCTTCCAGCTACATAATGCACGTGTATGGAAAACACCTCTTACCCCTGATGTTGCTCCACGGAACTCATTCAGCTTTTTCACGAGCTGCAGGCAGTGTTCATAGTCATTTCCCAGATCACCTACATTGATCATGACTTCCTGAGGAAATAAGCAGCAAACAGGCAAACATTCAGGCTAAGGGTACAAGAACACAGCATGTCCCAATGCTTACGCAGTCAGTTCTGTGATGTGTCTGTAAATCACTGACACAATTTCTGAAGTAGTCTCTTCTGATCTTTAGATAATTATGAGACTTAGTCCCAACTCCATCTGCAATCTATTAGAGATTATGGAAAGAACTTCTAATGAAAACCTAGCAGGTCCAGTGACTCTTCCTTCACTCTTACAAAAAGAAACTTTCAGATTTGATACACAATGACAGTGAGTGCTTGTCGCCAAATGCTTCAAGTCTCTTCCATTCTAGTCTGCTTTCATTTCTCTGTCTCAATAGACACACAAGATGACCACCAATAATCATGTAAAATATGCACTCTTCATGTGCATATTTTACATGAGAACATGTGCTAATACTGTCCAACTGATTCTGGCATGGAAATGCTCCATAAAATTTTGAGAATTTGTTGAATCATTCCTGCCATATTGTTTGTAGAACATGCCATGATTCTTCCAGGCAAAGCCACTAAGAAATTTCCTTGGAATCATAGAACGGTTTGGGTTAGGAGTGACCTTAAAGATCATCTAGTTCCAATCCCCCTGCCATAGGCAGGGACACCTCCCACTAGACCAGATTCCTCAAAGCCCCATCCAGCCTGGCCTTGAACACTTCCAGGGATGGAGCATCCACAAATTCTCTGGGCAACCTGTTCCAGTGGAAGATAACCCATTTATTAGAAGTTGGTTGCTAAATAGCAAGTCTCTAGTGTGCTGCTTGTGTTAAATACTAGAATCCATTTACCTTCTCCCTGATCCAGGCTTCCACCTGGTCTACCTTCTGAAGAAATTCCAGGAAGTCCCGGCTGTCCTCCAGCATCTTTCCACGGGAAGCAACAGCTCTCTTCAACTTCTCCCAAAGCTCCTGAAGCACGTGAACTCGGCGACGGATCTCTCCTGACTTTGGGTGGCCTTTTGATACCAGGGCTTCTCCTTTCTTCACATTCAAAAGAAGAAATTAGAAGTTAAGGTTGCTAGTAATTTTTAATATGATTACCATGTTACACGACCTCTCTTACTTTCCTAACCTGGGCTACTATACAATAGATTACTAATACAAATTCTTACTGCCCAAATGATACTGCTTAGCTGGAAACCTTTTACATCTGGAGGGAATCAAGAACATGAGAATATGAATAATTCCCTGCCAAGAATGACATTAATGGAATGGGAGCACCAAGAGAGGTATTACAGATGATTGCACCCTTCAGCTAAGTGATTCACTCAGTTTCAACAAGAATGTTCACAAATTGGGCATGAAATCCTATTTACCTTTTGTAGGAGTAATCACCTCAGGCAAGGAAGAAGTCAATGATGTCTTTCTATTTGGGCAATAAGAAAAGATGGAAGCTCTCTGGATAAAGCAATTAACAAATCTCTCTATTGTGATTTAAAATTTCCATGACATAGCAACTGGATTCTTGTCACACATGTAAGATACTGGATCCAGAAGTGGTGAACAAGCTACCCTTCCTTTTCATTCCATCTATCTGTCCTTCTTTGGATAACTAGCAATAATCTGTAAAATTGGTACCAGAGCAAGAAAGTTACCTCAGTAACAGCTGTGATGATCTCTTCATTTGCTAGAATCTCTGCTTCAAAGACCTGATGTTTCTGCAGCAGCTTCATTTTGTCCTGCAGATTGCTGGGGTCTTGTACAGAAGGATCCTCCAGCTTCTGCATGCGCTCACCGATCCAGTTTTCTGCCTGCAACAGCATGAGGTATCAGAGTTAGCATGACGTGCCACCTGGGGCCTCCTCCCAAGACATGTCATTGTTCTATGCAACTGCCTACGTCCGGGCTAGGCAGACTGAGCCAGGAGCTAACAGCAGAGGTGGCTCTCCAGTTTCTGAACTACTCTACTTGCTAGGAAATAGAAGTAGGTAGGAATGAAATAATTTTTACATGACCACATGAATAATGAAAAATTCCTTGAATACCTCAGATTTTATCACAAGCCATAAACAGATTACACAATCTTCTAGATTAGATCCAGAGAATCCTTGAGCAGATACGCAGCTTTGACATGGCAGACATTTAAAATGAGATTATGACAGATGAGCCTTGGAATTAGGGCTCTGAGTTTCATCTCCTATCTCTCTCATTGACCTATCTGTAGGTTTGGTTAAGATTCTTAAGAATTCTGTGCCTCACCTATAAAACACCACCACCATTTCCTGATCTCAACAATGCTGTGAGACCTAAATGGAAAATGCAAAGCAAAATGCAAAGCCTGGCCCCTTACTGATGGGGCCAGGCACTAGAGTCAGATTATTTGAAAGCAAATACAACTCTGTTTGCTTTTACACTTCATAACATTCAAAATGGTCTGGTCAGGAACATCAGATTCAGAAAAGCAGGTGAACCATGAGCCACTAACAAAGCAAGAGTTACGTGTTTCTCTTACAAAATTCTCATCTTTTAGGGAATTTAAATGTATGCAGAACAAAATGGACAATAGGATAGCGAGTTTTCAACAATTTTTTTGAAAGTCTGCTAAACTTTAGCCCTTAACACTGAAGGAAATATTTTCTATCCATCAAAACACTGAAAACTGAACACCTGACATAAGTTGTAACTGATCCTGTTGTCCTCAGACCACTGAAGTAACCTAATGTTTTGACAACACAAGAACAGAAATTGAAGCCAGCTTTATCAGTTTCAAAGCATCTTGGCTGTCCTTGTGGAACTGTGCTACATGCACACAAGACTTGACAACTGGAGGATTTTCTCAGTTAATTAATGATTTGAAGTGTTGCTTCAGCTGCTGAAATTCTATAAACAATAACAGAAATAGCTTTCACTAGCAGCACGCTCTCCAGAAACTGTTCCTCTCCAAAGCACAGTTAGAGACTCAAACAAGCCTTAAGTCAAGGTTGCCCAGGACAGCACACTGTGATCTGCTGTTTTCATTTCTGATACCCTCCCCAGAAGCTACGGCCTTCTCCCATTACCCAGCCACACATTAACGATTTAACATCACTTAACTGACTTCTTATTTGTATGGGAGAGGCTCATCCATACAGTTAGGATGAGAAAATCCTGCATACAGCCCCTTAAAGGCAGATTTGTCTCCTATTTTTTTAATAATAAGCAATGGTTTAATAAAAGACTGAACAAAGCCATTAAAAAATATAATCACATCCACACTCTTAGTGGCTTGTTTTTATTTTAAAGCTTACTTACAATGGCTCTAGAGAGTGAGACCTCCATCTTCTGGCCCCGTGCCCACATTCAGATGTGAAGCAAGGCTGATATGTTGTCCCAAGATCTTTCTATGGAAAGACTTACTGATGCCTGGACGTGCATTTTCACTTTACTGAAGACAACAGTGAGACCACTGTTATGGTCAGTGTAGGCAAATGGGACTAGTCTTTTTTCTACGGGACTCATAAAAAATGGGGGCACTATCAATTTCGATACTTTTTCAAAATATCGGTTACTGAAACCTCAAAAGCATAAACTATTTGCAAATTACCCTGATTTTTAATAACAATTCTGTTATTAAAGCATATTTAAAGCATATAAAGGCTTTAAAGACATTAAGAGAATAACTCATTTTCTTACTCCTCTGAGATAACGTAGTAAGTGATCTTTATTCTCTTGAACAGAGGGTGAAAGGATGTTAAGTGACACTAATATAATGAGCAAGTTTCAGAGTCAGCATTAAAACCCATAGCCAGCTTTAGAAGTCAAAACTTTCAACTTTATGATTTTTCCTCTGCAATAACTTAAATAAATACACAGATTTCTAAGTAGCAACCTGCTCATTTGCGTTCCATGTCAATATTGAGGTACAGGCTTTGGAACAATAGGATAGTTTATAAGTCTCTCTCACTTCTTTGGGACTACAAAAGCATCCTACTTCTACTGCATTTCGATACTTTTTCAAAATATCGGTTACTGAAACCTCAAATTTCAGAAACATACATTTTCAAAATATCGGTTACTGAAACCTCAAAAGCATAAACTATTTGCAAATTACCCTGATTTTTAATAACAATTCTGTTATTAAAGCATATTTAAAGCATATAAAGGCTTTAAAGACATTAAGAGAATAACTCATTTTCTTACTCCTCTGAGATAACGTAGTAAGTGATCTTTATTCTCTTGAACAGAGGGTGAAAGGATGTTAAGTGACACTAATATAATGAGCAAGTTTCAGAGTCAGCATTAAAACCCATAGCCAGCTTTAGAAGTCAAAACTTTCAACTTTATGATTTTTCCTCTGCAATAACTTAAATAAATACACAGATTTCTAAGTAGCAACCTGCTCATTTGCGTTCCATGTCAATATTGAGGTACAGGCTTTGGAACAATAGGATAGTTTATAAGTCTCTCTCACTTCTTTGGGACTACAAAAGCATCCTACTTCTACTGCAGGAGAGTGTGTCCTATTTGTGAGCTGCATGTGATCTCCTGAGTTAGTCATTGACGGTTTTGTGCAGAAAAAACAAAGTCCTGTGTTCTGAAAGGGGTACAAACTGCAGCAGGTAGCCTTCTGAGCAGACCATACAATGTTGAGTTCTCCATCCTCCCATCAGTAATCACAGACTGTATTGTCTTTGTACTGATGTGTGTAATTGCTTCTCTGTAATTACTTCTAGAGAGTAACTAGGAGACTTTTAACAATGACAGAGATCACTGTTTTCTGCTGACCGATAAAATTCTGTTTGGTCAATAGAAATGATGTAAGATGATTGCATGAGGGAGTGTTTTTAGGGGAGTGGGATGCAAGCTATGGGACTTGTCCTAATAACTGAGCAATGACCTCATTGATTTCACAGCTAGACTCCAAACTCATCTTTGCAAATTAACATCCCTTTAGGGAGTATTCTCATATATGAACTCATACACACCCAGAACATCATTAAAATCAAATTAAACATTCCATTCTACCCCACAAAGAGGAAGAGAGATATTAATGTAAGATTATTTTTTTTTAATTCCTTTGCGGCATTCACATTCTGCAGCGGCAGGCAATTAATTTAGATTGGTGAGGTAAATGAGCAGGTAGTTTGAGAGCAAAAACTCCCTATAGAACTCCTGGCTAAATTTATGTGGAGAAAGTGGATGAGAAAAGGGAAATGTTCCCTGGTATACAGGGCCAGATCCTCTGCTATAAGTGTGTGATTCAAGAATGAAGGGGGACCCCAGCCCCAGCACTGATTTGACAATTACAGAGAGATGGGAAGGAATGCAGAAGTATTCCTACCCAATGGGTTGATTGCATCTCTAGGAGGACATTGACAGTTTCTCTACCAAAAAGGATACTCTCAGTTCTGTGAACAATGAGGTACATTGCTCTTTCAAAAATGTTAGCACTGTGCAATGCAGTGTCCACTCCAGTCACTCCCCTCTGCTGGTCCATGAGGTGGACTGGCCATTACTAGTGGACTGGTTCATGTGACAGAGAAAGTATAGCCAAATAATATGAGTTAATATTTGGCTGTGTAAGTAATTACAGATTAAGATCATTTTAAAAAATCAGCAAATAGCATGCAGCTCTGGCTCTTTACTGTATCTAAAGAAGAAGGTATTTAAATGTTTGGTTATTCTGGGGGGGAGGAGTTCCAAAAATATTGTGCTGTAAATGGAATTTTAGCAGCCATTTATTCCTTAAACTACTCTTTTAAAAAAACCAACTAAACAAAACCCACATAAATTTGGTTGTCAGCAGCAGCTGTGTTGCAGGCATTCATTTGCCTTTGGTGACAATCATAACTTGACCTACGTGAGGACACGTGTATTTTTCATGGGCTGGGAAGTGACAAGCACCTGCAGTTTCTCTTTAAATCATGGAGGATATTCCATTGGATGCAGCAGCAGCAGGAGTGCGTGTGAGACCAGCAACAGTGTTTGCAAGTGTCCCTCTGGGCCTGCGCGCTGTTGTTTACGCCAACACACCGGATGCTGGCACATTTTTCAGTCACACACATTGTGCTGCCCTTTGAAAGACTGACCTAGTGTGTCTTTCCAGCAGGCGTGCCAGGAGCAGAGCTACTCTGTTTCAGGACTAAAGGCCAGAACAGGAGACAGAGATGAACATAACTCTGCAGAGACCAGTCCACAGCAGCAGAAGAGCTATGCTAAGTTACAGCACTGTTTTGAAGGCCTTCAGTGGGCACTAGTAAACCCTGTCACCCTTGCCATAATGCTTTCCACTTTGTATTCGCCCTGGTTTGAAATATCTTTTCTTTCCCATCAAAGGAAACATAAGGTAGTAGCTGGCAGTTTTCCTTTTATGAGTTTTGTTTTAGCAGAGCTCCTGATGTGTAAAGCAGCTGTAATGAACACAAGGCCAGCAGGATGGTATAGTAACAGCAATGGCATTGGAGCACCCATCCCTTTGCGTGAGTGTGGGGCACAACAGGAGTTGCCATACCAGAGTAGAATATCCAACCACCTAATCTCCGGCAAGGACAAGCACTTCATCCAACAGAGACAGGCAGCTCCTCTGCCTACCACCCCCATCCCAGTCTAAAACTGTCTTACCTCTTCCAAGTTCTGGTAGAAAAGTGCCAGAAGAAGGGCGGTCTGCAGCTTCTCTCTTCTACTCTGGGACAGATCCTTGATCTGCTGCTTCCTCTCACGAATGGCATTCAGTTTGTGCTGGATCTTTAGTACATCCAATCCACCAACCTTTTCTAGCCTGCTTGCCTGTTCTTGAAGAGACATCATCTGAGGAGGCAACAAATTACTTTTATGCTTCAAAATGGTGTGAAAGAAACAAAACCCATGCTCTTTTCCATATGTAAAAGATTCTCTTTTTTTTTTTTTTTCCGGAATGAACCAAAAATAGCAGGGGCAAGTTACCCAGCATTCCCCCCATCCACACCCTGTACTATGTTACATCTATGACATCCTTGTCATTGGTCTCTGTAGTCTTGTAGTGTAAATGAATTAAAGCTGTAACTCCAGGAATCCCTACGCCACTGATCATCCAATGCAAGGAATCATGGAGGAAGCCTGACACCCAACAGTACTCAGGTTTTATTGCTTTGTGGAAATCAGGTATTGGAAGGTAGCTCTCAGCATGAGCAGTCAGTCTGGCAGGGAGCTGGCAAGGGTTCTGGGAGCTCATTCCTTCTTGGGAAACCAGGCACAGCCCCAGGTTTGAGGTTAGCCCCAGCCTGGGTGAATTACAGCTGAGGCCACCAGCCAGGCAGATTCCTTTACATGCAGGTGAGCAATTCAGCATCTATTCCAAAGGTGAGAAAAGGCTAGCCAATTTAGTACACATGTATACCAAATGTATATTTAAATAATTAGACAAGTCATCCCCTCCAGCTTACCGTATTTTACTTGCTTTAAAAGCCACTGATTTTTTATTAAAAAACCAGAAATTTCTGATAGCCATAACACACAATATAGCCTGCTATCACTATTTCTTGTGGTAAGTCCCACTATTTAACTTACCAAGTGGTTTTCCTGTCTACTGCAAAAAATACAGGCAGGACTTGGGCATGGAGTGTCTAACACTTGTTCTGCCTGTGCTAACACTGCTCTGTCTCTTATTTCACTGTTCCCCCATTTTCTCTTTGGCTCAAGCATATGAGGCATAACATACCTGTCAGCAATTTAATGTGTTGTCATGTTAAAAATAAATATATAAATAAATAATATAATCATTCTGGCTCGTGGATTTTTGTACCTTCTCATCCTGTGATGACAGAAGCTTCTCAAAAGCCTCATGTTTCCTTATCAGTTGCTCTATTTCATCCACAGAGCTTCCAAGGTCACTGCTTTTCAAATAAATCTATAAAAAAAAAAAAGATTAATGTTTTTCTCAGTGGATTAATTAGCACATAAACAGGATTCATAAACGTTAGAAGAGGTATTAACTCTGATTGAGAGTACACTTGAGAGGGAAAAAAAGGAACAAAAGGGAACTGATACTGGAAATTAAATAGTAGAGCTCCATGGTCTCGGGCAAGAAAGAGAAGCATTAACAGGTCCAGCTAAGGAAAGTGACCTATCACTGCTTATCGCAGTCACTAAGTCACAAGGCTGGCAGCAAATTCCAGAGGTCTAAGCCATCCTTGTAATCCAAAGCAAGGCCAACACTGTCGTGTCTGACAGATGTCTGTATGATTCCTTCTTACAAGACTTCCAATAACAGAGACTTTGCAGCCTCCCTGGGCAATTTATTCCAGTGCTTTGTTACCTTTACCATTACCAAGATTTTCCAAATATCCAGCCTGAAAATGCATAACACTTCACCTCATGACAGACTGCCTGCTTCATCACAGAAAGGATTTTACTCCTTTTACGTTTTCTTCAGCCTTGTAGCATGTTTGCAGGCTTTTTGCATACTGGGGTTTCTACTTTCTCTAGGCTACAACTACCCTGATCTGATCAATCAGTCCACAAAGGCTGTGTCTTCTTGACTCTGATTATTCTTATTGCTCTACTCAGGGTTTTTTACATTTCCACTTATTTTGAAATAGGGTTCCTAGTACTATTCCTAATGCAATAAGTGGCAATAAGCAATAAGGCTGCCAGGGTGAATGTAGTGAAGACAGCAGAGAGCTTGTGTGTGCTTTCCAAGCTGTAATCTTCTGCAGGTATCTGTGTACCGTGCCTATCTTTTACACAACACCATGAACTCAAGTTCACCTTGCAATCTACTGTAAGCTTCCAGAAACTTTTCAGAATAACTGCGATCAGACCAGCTTGTCTCCATCCTGTATTTATGCAGCTGATTGTTCCTGAAAAATGTCACGGCTTGCATCTGTACCAAGTGCATTACATCTGGTATGTTTTTCAGGCCACATTTCCAACTTGCCTGCATTAATTTTATTTACTGCCTGTCCTATCAGTCTCTGATGCAGAAAGACCTTAGTCTAAAATATTAAATGCAGGTTTAAGGAAACCTACCCCTGCACTATTCACTTTTAACACTGTGAGGACTTACAAAAAATTTCTAACTAATCCACATACATCTCTAAGGCACCCAGTGTTTCTTGACTCTTTTCTGATGCTAAGAAAACTGATTGCCCAATCACTTCTCCCATGCATTCTGTTATATTCAGTTTTGTCAAATGCAAAAGAATAAACAATGTAATCATCTATTATCAAGGAAAAAAAATAGCTTTTTTGCAGGCCAGTATGAATTTATTCTTTTCCAGTGGATGTAACTGCCCACAGTTTTTTTCCCTTATTCAGTGACAAGACAACAGCAGGACAAAAACCCCAATCAGAGGCTCTGATGGGACATGAGCAAAAGTTACCTGTGGACAAGGTTCACAGTGAAGTGAATATGACTGGTCGAACTTTTGGAGTCCAGGCTGCTATGAGGGACTGCATTTATCAGTTGGGACATAGCACTGTGTAATCCCTTCTCTGAGCTCTTGGAATTCTAAGTATTTGGATGAGAAATTCCAACCAGTAATTCTACCTGGCTAAAGTGCAATTAGCAGAGATGGAAGAAGAATTTGAGATTAGTGATATAGTGTGAAAGAATTAAGAGGCAGGAAAGAAACAGAATAGAATCAGTGTAATAACACGGCTGCTAACAGTTTCAGAAGAGGGCTGGTAAAGAACATAAGTAAATTGGTGCCTTAAAACCATAGATATGCACAGGAAAAATAATGTCTAGAGAGATCTGTCTTGCTTTGCAAAACATTACAGTTCTGTAGCAGTTTGACAGAGTGTTTTTTGTAGGAGAGAAAAGGTATTTTTCAGCAGCTACTTTAGAAAGCCAATAATGATGTTCACTCTCTAGACAGAAGTATTGGGTGACTGTTTAACCCCACAGTGCATCTTAAGATGGAGAGGTCTCCCAGCCACGTGTTACGTGCAGGGCCATCCACACGTACTTGTCAGGGTCTGAGTGCACCAACAGGCTTTGGCAGCCCTGACCAGTCCCTGGACGGCCCCTGCTCCCACCTGGGGGTCCCTCTGAGGTTCAGCTCTGGCCCCCAGCCCTGCCTGAGCTGCCTTGAGGGGAGGCCTGAGCCCTGCCCTGGTCCTCCTGGGCAGACCCCAGATTTCAGTCATTACCTTGTTTTGTTACCTTGATCCCAGCTGGTCGATGGACCTTGTTACTGCTGCTGCTACTCAGCCCTCCTTGGCAGCTGTGGCTACGAGGACTGACAGCCAGACTTGGCTGACTTTCTGGTTCATTTTTTGTGAGTTAATGAAAGGAATATTTTGCATATACAGAAAAATGCACAGAAGACGACCGTGCCCAGGCCAGATGTTCAAACTGCTCTATACTACTCCATGCCAAGTATCAGAAGAGAAGTGAATAAATCCCAACACAGTAATCACTAACAAGAAGAGGGGAAGGCCACTGTACAACGGGGTTACATTTTTAATAAGTCTGGCCTGAAAATCACCAGGGTGTCTAAAAGAAATACATTAATGCCTCGGTTATGCAATGTTAAGTACAACCCCCACCAAAAATCTGATATTCTGGCATTCAACCTATAATACTTTTATCTATCCTACTCATCAAATGTATGAAATTATGACAGGTTTGTTTTGTGGGTTTTTTCTAGAGTGTTTTTGGAATTGGTTTTCTCTTGTGGAGGAAGATCCCCACATGTGTGGGCTCCAGGTCTGACTACTGTAAAAGTGCTTTGTTAAACCACTTGTAATTACTATCTGTATTTACACTGCTGTTACTAACACTGACATAAAAAGTTATTAGCTGAATCTAACTCACTCCTGTTTGGGGTACACAAACATACAACCACACGCTATATCTCTATTTTGGTGTTTTAAATGCAGCTTTAAAAGCATTGCAGATTGCCTGTCATATTTTCTGTATTATCTACAATTTTTGGCCAAAAAGGATTTACCTGAGGAAACAGGTAACAGAAAATTCCCATAATTTTGCACATATCACTCCAGGACCTTTATTTAATAACTGTTAGCAGTGAAACTGCAAACTCTGTAAAACCTGAAGAAATGGTCAGCCATTAGTTTTCCTGCTCATGTATCTGTGGTGCAAGAAAAAGGCAAGGGACATCTACTGGTAAAGATGATTACTTTCTTTGGAAAAACAGAACAGGGACATCTGAGAGCAGGGGTGTGGGATGGTGAGTCATAAGCAGCTGCCACTGGAGTGCTCAGTGCCTTGCTCCCGCCGAAAATCACTACACACAAATAACGCTGAGCGTTCAAAGGCCCATCCCTTCAGCTGTTACAGCAGAGGGAAAAATTCCTCCTGATTTCTGAAAGCTTTGGACCAGGTCCTTCAAGTAGGATGCTATGCAAATGCTCTTGGGAACTCAGGAATTAATACTGAGAAAGAAAACTGGTGCACAAAAAGAAAATTGGTGCAAAGGAGAAGTGGCTGTGTATGTTACAGGAGAGGTGATGGCCATACGCTTAGGAGAAAGCACCCCAGTAGCACTAAGAGCTACCGGGAGAGCCGGTGAGGTAATAACTTTCCATTCGTCTTTTAAACAGAAAGCTTATGGCAGGAATTGCTAGAATCAGAACCGCAACATTATTATTTTTTTTTTTTTTTATTTAAGCATTTGTTATACCAATCTGAAAGCAGAATGGAAACTGGCTCCCACGCCACAATGCTGGCCTGTGGCCAATTACATCACTTTTTGGCATATTTTTAGACAGGTCCCCAAACTCCTGCTTTGAATGAGACGTGTTGATTTCAAATACAAAACACTGCGTAGCTCTCCTCAGGTAACCTACCAGGGTCTCCCACAGCACACAGCAGGTATAAATGCTCTTTCAAGTTTTTTTTTTCTGTTCTGAATCATGGCCCATCATCAGGAATTTAATGCTCAGCCACACAAAGCACGGAAGACTTGACCAGTCGCTATATAATGGACTCATTTTTAAGTGAAGACTTGCAAAGATGCTTAAAACCACAAAATGAACTTGGCCCTTTTTGAGATTTGACATGGAGCATGTAACAAATAGCCAAGTTATGAACAATGCAAACCACAGAAATGGAGGTATTAACCCTACTTAGCTGGAATTTTTCACTATTTCTGAGCTCATTGCATAGACAGCTCACTGTCTTAAGACTTCTTATATACAAGTTAATGCAGAACTAATTGCAAAGTCCAATTAACAAAAGAAAGGTCATTTTAAATTAAACAGTACTATATATGTACTTATGTGACAGCACAGGCTAGCTCTAGCTTTGGGAGAAATACTGAATGAAACATTTTATTCATTAGGGTAACTATTCTTTCTGGAAGCCGCAACTCTACATTTATACATACT
This sequence comes from Calidris pugnax, assembly GCF_001431845.1. Taxonomy (NCBI): domain Eukaryota; kingdom Metazoa; phylum Chordata; class Aves; order Charadriiformes; family Scolopacidae; genus Calidris; species Calidris pugnax. Next base: position 5,058,723 of record NW_015090921.1, read on the forward strand.
TTAAGCTGACACAGCCCCAATAGAAGTC